>NC_071354.1:227830325-228138315 GCF_943734655.1 Sabethes cyaneus
CGAAGAAAGTTTAAATAGTGCTCATGGATACCGGAAGAAAAAAATAAATTAATGGGAGCACTCATGTAAACTCAAATGATGCAACTCTTTTCCATTCGAAGGACTGCTGGTGAGATTGTTCTGTTTTTGTCTATATATCTTCATATAATGTATATTCATATAACACATATTTTATTACATTGCCATATACCATCATTATCGTAAAGGGGAAGGAGCATCAGGGTATCCAATGAATCGAAGACTCGATCAGGCATGTGGTAACCAGCCCAAGTCATATAAGGTCGGAGAGGATTTTGACGCGCAGTTCTAGCACACAAATCATCACGCAAGATAAGTTTGCATGGCGAAGTTATGTATCTAGAAACTAGAAGTCTATGCTGGAAGGAGTGTCTTATATCCCGTGGACTGGAATCATATAAGCGACATTGCTTATAGATCCACCCAACCCCTTTTGGTCCTTAACAAACAGCATTTACATGAAAGTTGCTAGGTAGATAAATTCGATTCTGCAGTAATTCTACTTGCAAACAATGGGAAACCCTTGAGGTGATGGTGGCCTACCCCATACATACATACACATACATACAAAAGTTTTACTTGAAATTAGGATTGACGTATTTCGTCTTACTCTCTCACCCGTCTATTTTATTTTTTCTTTCTCTTTGTTTATTTTTCTCGTTCCGGTTTTTCTTCTCTTCTGCACCGTTTTCTTGGTGTTTGCTCTAGCTTTGCTTCTTTTTTCTTCCGTTTTCGCTCTATTTTTCTTGTTTTTCTTTTTTGCTGTCCGTGCTTTCTGCTTTATTGTTCCGGTTTTCTTCGTTTCCTGTCCCTTTTTCTTTTATTTTAAGTTTTGCTTATCCTTGAATTTTCCACTCATATTTTTGTAATTTCCTTTTCTGTTTTCCGTCATTTCACCTCTTTTCCTCTTTTTTTTCTATTTTAGGTTCCAGTTTTCGTCTTTTTCTAACTCTGTTTTTTTCTCGTTTTTTGTCTTCGTCCGTTCCGTTTTTTCTCTTTTAGATGCCTTATTTTTTTCTGTCACGTTTATTCTGTTTTTTGACTTTTTCCCTTCTAGTTTCCTTTCATCTCCCTTTTTCGTGCTGATACCGATCACTCACGAGAACTCGTAAAATCTGCATTTCTGTGCATCTTGTTCCTAGTTTGCTTCGCGAGTTGGTTATGCAGAAACATGCTACGGGGCTGTGCGTTCGCGAGTATGTAGGTAACAGAACGTCTGCACACAGCAACGCTTGCGTGAATAACGTAAGTGTTGCATGCTATGCTTTTTATACTCACTCGCGTGAGAATAGGCATCGTAGGCTTATCGCTCGATTTGCAACATTCATAGGTTTCTTCCATCGGTGTTTTTTTCTCTCTCGCTTTTCTTCTCGGCTCTTTTAGTTTCTTTTGTTTTTAGTAACATTTTCCCTTTCTACCCTCATTTTATTGCTTTTTCTGTTCCATCTCGTCCCCTTTTTCCTTTTATTCTCTCTCTTTATGCATTTTATTCTGCCTGCTGTTCTTCTTTTTTTCCTGTCCTGTTTCTGTTCACTAGGACAATCACTCTAGTTTTCCTATTTTCCATTTCGTTTTTTAACTTTTTTCTTCCATTTTCATTTTCATTTTCAAGCTGGTTTTTTGTTTGCTGTCTAATGGACCGCTTTAATGTTTTTATTGTCGTTTGTTTCGTTCTTCCTCTTTTTATGACTTGCTTTTCTTCCTTTTCTGTCACGTTTTGTTTTTTATTTTATCCCATTTTTTCCGTTTTCCTCTTTTTGTATTCTCGTTTTTCAATTTCGTATTTTCTCATATCTTTTCTATCCCGTTCTTGCTTCCTTTTTGTTCCGTTTTTCCCCTTCTCTGTCCAGTTGGTTCGCATTTCTTTTATTGTTACTCCTTCTTTGCTCTCTTTTGTCGTTCAGCCTCTTTTTCTGTCCAATATTCCAACATTATGGATTAGAGATAGTTCAGCAGTTGAGACTACTCACGAGCTATCTGCTCCGGGATTTTCATTGCAAAAGTACAGGATGGATTTGCGATTAAAGTAGTTTAAGAATTTTCTGTTCCAAAATAAATTAATGACAGTTCAATAAGGTGACGCTAAATCTCTGCGCACCAAATCAAAAAATTGATACCACAGTAAAAACCAACTAAAAAGTAAACACATCAAACACGTTAACCATTTTATCTCTCCTGCAAGCTCGGAAAAAGCTCTCCATCTCTCCGCTCGTTGCTCTTCCCATGAGAGCACCACGCTGACATCCGGCAAGCAACAGGATGTTCTCTCAGCTTGCTCGCACACAACTGTTGGTCGTTCTCCCCCAGCGCGGCGCTGGTAATGTTTTACTTTGCAAATCGTCCTCTGGCTCTTGTGGGCCACTGGAGCCTGAACCGTACGGTTTACCTTCACGTAGATGAGCTACCGCTTGCTTGCTACTGCACGAACGACCGAACGAACAACTAACCGGGATCATTCCTGGTCCCGATGGGCTGCTTGGGCCTGGGGGTGGTAGAAAAGTGAGCATAAAAGAAAAGAACCTCCCGCAGACTAGCTTCCGAGCAAAGGGAGAAACCGTGGGAACCAGGAGGAGAGCGGGGGCTGTGTTACTTTGCAAAACACTCACCTTTTTCCAGGTGTTGGTCTGGTACGAGGACGACTACGACGACGACGGCGTTCTGGCGGTGGGTGTGTGCAGACGGGTGGGAGCCTTTGAGACCGCTTTTCCCTCAGTGGAACAACCTTCACTGGGTAGAATGTGTTTCGCGCTAAAGATGACTGATGACGGTCCTGACTAGCCGGTGATGGAAAAATGGTTTCGCTCCGATGCTTTTAATAACATGATAGCCTTCGCGCCAAAAATCAGCCAGAGAAGCGCTGTTTTTTCCTCTTTTTTTTCTTTCCTTCGACCTTGCTTTTTTATTTTTCTTTCCTGCCACTAACGTGTGTGTTCTTTGGTTCGAGTGGGAGGACGACAGTTCTGTGTTCTGTGTGCTGAATGGTGCTATCCTGTACGATACAACACACACCGACATCGACCGCATCGGGCAACAGCTGGAAGAATCCCTTCAACTGCACAGGTGAGGTGACCTAATTCTAACAGCGGGAAAGGATGCTGTGCCGTGCTACTTGTGAAGTGGATGAAAAAGAGGAGCTGGAAAATACGAACGTAAAGGAGAGCTTAGCCGCTACTGGCTGGTTGGTTGGTTGGTTGGGCTTCAGGAAAAAGAAATGTCAGTCAAGGTCTTGCCTGCTGCACACCGAGCTTCGGTCGGCGAATGTGCTGGCGAATAATTTAATGGAAGTGCAATTTTTCACGGTGGTCGGCAGCTCATGAATAATTAAAATAAAAAGCGGTTATTTGTTCGTGGATAACTATCCATTACTGGCGCTAGAAATAAATTTTTGAGACAGACGGCAACGATGTTGCCTGAAAGCTTTTGAGTTCTTCAACTGATAATTAGTTTTTTTTTTCTCATCCAAACTTATTAACTACCCATTATCACTTTTTCATGCTTTCGCAGAAAGCTTGAATTTCTTAGGCTCAATGCATCGTTGCTCGTTCCATCTGGTTTCCGTTTCTAACCATCAAGCTTAGATTGCGAGAACCAACAAGCTGACAACACACAATCGAGCAATCTGTCTGGCAAGCTGAATACATCCGTAACGAAGTGACAGCAGCCGACGGCAATATACCCCCTAATATAGGCCTGTCACTCAATTCGTTCATTCGGCAACGAATATTCTTCACCGGAAATGCTATCGATACGCACGGTCGGTTTTTAGCTGTTTAATACTAGCACGTGCCATTCACGGAATGCCTTCAGGATACAGAACGAAATCGACTGAAATGCGCGCACATACAGCGCAATAATGCAATCAATTCCACATCAGAATCAGCATGAGAAAGCATACCGAAGATTTACGCCACCTAAATCGAATCACTTAGCGCTATCATCACACTGACCAAACCAGCAACTCAGTCACACTCGGAGGGGATTTAATCAACTCTGCGGCAGCAGAGCAACTAACTCAGCAACAGCATCAAATTTAAGTTCATATTCGAGCTATTTTCCCTATCGGCATTCCCCGGTTCCAGTACCGAACCAACCGACTCCACTGGAATTTAATTTCAACGTTCGTCCCCAACGGCGGCATTGCTGGCTCGTCCTCTCCGATCCGATATCCGTGTACCTACCTATCTTCGTGCAACTATTTGCCACAATAAACCGCAACCACATTTGTATCATCCTCCAGTGGCATCCAGTGGCCGCCTGTCCGTGATGCTTTGCAGAACCGCACAAATTATGCCACAATAGCAAAAGTAGTGAGGTTTCAAACAAATACGGAACGGCAGCAGATCCACTGTGCGGCTAGTTTCCTCCCTCATTCATTGTCGAGAATTCAGCGAAAGTGCAATCCATTTGATGGCCGGTGCGGTTAGTGTTAATGACTTTCACATGTCAACATGCCGTTGTTGGTCCGGTTTGCTTTGTTGTATTGTTCCTGCTAGTTCGGGTCCTTTGGCGCTTGGGCCTGCTGCTGGCTCTAGGCACAGGCTCAGGACTGAAACGAATGGTTTGTTGTTGCTCGGTTGACGCCATGCCGAGCCTGTTTACGATGTGCAAATAACGGAATCAATGGAAATGATTCTCTGCCTATACGATGGACGGGTGCCGCCGGCCGGTGGGATGTCTCGTCGGGAATTGTACCGTTGCCAAACCCCTTCTCAGGATGAGGAAGTGTTTCCTAGTGGCAATGCTGTCGCTTGAAATGTTTGTATTTACTACTGGACAGCTTTGAACAGCTAGAGCATAGCTTTGAATCGAACGGTTCCACACCGGGGTGATATTGCAACACAAATGAATATTTGGGAACGTCTATTTTCATCACTTCTATTTTAATACCATGGAAGTGAAAAGTTATTTTAGTTCTCCTGCATTTGAAACAACTTCGTCTGTCAATGCAATGCTCTGCAGAGCATCGTTAATCCATTGCTCTGACCATATTTGGTTCTAATAAATCATTATCAATATTTCAACTGTCACCAATAAGTAAACTTAGGGTTTATTTTTCAAGAGTTTAGTTTTTCCCTTCAACCATTTTAAGATATTTACCTCAACCTGTTATAGCGCTCAGGGGCGGACTGGCCCACCGGGCAACCGAGCAAATGCCCGGTGGGCCCCAGTAAAAATTTCGTTGTTACACAAAGTGAGATTTTCCAAAATTTCTATTCCAGTTAAACTCTTTCTACGAATCACGAATGTTCGATTGCTGGGGCCCCATGATTCATGAAATCAACCGATTTGATGATTGAAAATTCAGCTTCAAATGGGACTATTGGGGCCCCGAACTTTAAACCAAAATTTCTCTTTCAATTAAACTTATTCTATGACTCACGAATGCTCGATTGCTGGGTCTCAATGATTCATGAATCATTTACGTTGAGCTATTGGGGTCCAAGCTCCGAAAATATTACCAGCTTCAATTCTGAGTATTTAAAAGTAGAATTAGTATTTCATCCGTAGTTTTTTGACTACTTATAAATATTGAACTGTCGGCTTAAGCTCCATACTCAGTTTACTTCAGTAGCGACGGTCCGTTATCGATCCTGCGCCGAATGAATTATGGTCCTACAGTACTCAATCAGGGTTGCCATATGCACAGATTATTCTGTGTTTAACAGATATTTGAAAGAAATCGCCTGTACAGGATCTGTATGCATAGAATACAGATTTTCGCCAAATTACACAGATTAAACAGCTTTTACATGAGAGTGAAAGAGACGGAAATAGTCAGCAAAATGACTCTCTATCTCTTTGACTATCATTGTTTTGCATTGGACAGATTTTTGCACAGATATTTTTCCTCGCCGTACAGATTGGCAGATTTTTCCAACAAAAAAATAGAATTATATGTGGTATGCCTGTACTCAATTCTGGGCTACCTTTCTTCAAACCCCTCGAACACCAGCTGAACGTGCATCATCCTCGATAGCGCACATCTATCAGTGCGATGTCTACTCCGAATTCTACGGCCTCTTTTTGATTCTCTGCTTAAAATAATTTTGGCTACTCTTTCGTCGGTCATTCTAGACATGTGACCAGCCCAGCGCAGACTGCCACACTGTACTATGGGGCCATCCAGATACCACGTGGACAGAAAAATACCAATTTTCAACCCCCCCGTCCCCCTCCGTGGACAAGCGTGGACATTTGCTCAACCCCCACCCCCCTCCCCTGTTTGTCCACGTGGACATTTTTACAGTTTGGTTTTCAACTTCATTTATGCAATATTTATTGAAAAAGCTTACGTGAAAGGAAGCTCCAGTCTAAAGTCACCGACACAATGCATACCAATTTTTAGTCGTTGCGGAAATTTGAGTTTTTCCATGGTTTTTCCGTCAATTTTCCTCAACGTCTTAAAATCCGTATGTAAGGTGTTTGGATCTTAATTCATGTTCTACTGCAAATTATTATTATCGACTACAAGAAAGTCCGTTTCAGCTTAACTTTCGCTTGACGATTCTTCTTTGTTCAGAGCATCCCCTACTAGCACGGTTGTTACAAAGTTGTTGTGGTAGCCGATATATGACTAATTTCAGTCTTAATTCGGTTGCTTCAACTAAATGGACCTAAAGTGTGCTACTGGGGTCTTTGTCTAACCAGAGCACTTCAGCTTGACCGTCTACTTCAACACAACACAAGATCTTTCCAAGACGATGTGATTCGTTAAATTTTCTGAAGGCGAATCCTTTTGGAAATACGTTGCCCATGGATACCTTTTTTGTGGTGAGCTGCATTTGATGTTGAGGCAAAATGCCATCCACATTTGGTGCAAGCGATACAATATTCGTGAATTCATCCAGGCTAGGCAGTCAATATATAAGTGTACTAACGCAGGCTTAATCTTTTCAACAAGATTTATGTCAGATATGTGCTCTCGTAATGCTCGGTTCATGTATTTAGGTCAACATATGCCTCAGAAGATAAAATTTTATTTAAGGTATAATTAGTCCTCGTCGATTCTGCCAATTGCAAAAGAAGTTTTTTTGTTTGAAACAAAAATTCTGTTCATGAAAATTAATTCGCTGTCTTCAGATTCGCAAGTAGAATGCAGTATAAACAGAATCCCGCTTTTGGGCCCAAAAACTGCATCCGAAATTGGGCTCTCCGACGAAAAGCTAATGACTGCTAATTTCCCGTTAAGCTCAAAAACAATCACTGATCAATGGTCAATGTTTTTAATTTCTATTTTTTGTAGGAAAAAAAACTTGTCCACGTGGACATTTTCCATACCCCCTCCCCCCATTCCGTGGACAAGCGTGGACATTTTTACACCCCCCACCCCCCTCTAAGCTGTCCACGTGGTATATGGATGGCCCCTATCTTCATAAGAACAGCATTTTTGCATTCTTAATACAGCTCGTGGTTCATGCGTCTGCGCTACACTCTATTTTGGATTTTGCAATTTTACGCTAAAACCCCAAGCATTCGTCGATCAGCTTCTTTTAGCGTCAATGATTCATGTCCGTAAAGGGCCACCGAGAGGATTAGTGTTCTCTAGAGCGTCAGTTTTATGTAAATTTGTCACGAACATACCAAAATATATTCAGTTCCTCTTCGACACCAACACCATTTGGATTTCCACGCCATGTACTTCACTTTGGCGGTGTTAATGGTAAGTCCCAATTTCTCAATAAATGACCTAAAGGCTTCTTTCGCTGCTCTACTTTTGATTTCGGTGATATCGACGTCATCCGCAAAATCAAGAAGCACGAGAGGTCTCATTTGCTATTCTGACTCATAATTTTTACTCATCCAGCGTCACACGAATCAACGTAACTAGTTCTGTGGGAAAACCATGCCCTAGCGTTAACTGTCACAGCTCATTTCGTTTCACAGAATCGTATGCCGCCTGGAAATCCATAAAAATATGATGAGTCTGCAAGTTGTACTCCCGGAACCTGTCAGTTACTAGACGCAGGGTAAATATCTGATCCATCGAGAAGCGACCCTCATGAAAACCAGCTTGATACTTGCCGACGAAGAACTCAGCTAACGGACTCAGTCTAAAACACAGGATAGGGAAAGCACCTTATAGGCAAAATTGAGCAACGTAATGCCTCGATAGTTTTTACTCTCAAATCGATGTCCGTTTTTAAAATTATGGGAAATGAGGCCAATCAACCACTCCTTCGATATTTATTTTCCTCCCATATTCTGTTCCTGACAATGAGGTGGTGAATTGTAAAGCTGCTCGCTCCCCGTTTTTAGAAGTTCAGCTAGGATACCATCCTTTACAGCAACCTTACCGTTTTTCAGCTCACTGATTGCTTTTTTGACCTCCTCCCGTGTTGGTGGCTCCACAGTTTGGTCGTCGCTCAAAATTCTTATCCTGTACCGGCTGATCTTCGTGTTTACTTCTCTATTCAACAGCGGCTGGAAATACTCTTCCACCTGGCTGCTACCGTCGTTTTGTCAGTAAGCAGGTTGCAACATCACAAGCATGGCAAAATTCTTGCACCTGACCGTTTTGTAGAAACTCCGCGTGTCGTTGCTGACGAACCTCTCCTCTGGACTGGCGAGCACGTGCTCTTCGTGCTGGCGTTTTTAGACGGTGGGTTCTTTTTTCCGCAGCTCTACCAGGACGAATCAAAACGATTCGCGCTGATTCTCGGGTATTCCTCACATTGGAATCGTGTGAAGAAATTCTACAGAGGATTCGCACCAAATACCTTGCTTATAGAACCAGGATTCTTATAGGAGAATCCAAGAGCCCAGGGGTCCCAGGGATAGCTATAGCTCGGCACGGGAATCGCCTGCACTATGAACTGTTCTGTTCTGACGTGTAGACGCAGTAAGCTACACATATATATTGAACTATTGACATCCTATCATTTATCACGCAAATCAAATCAAATATTCACGCTGCGGCAGATCCTCCAAAAAGTCCATGAATACAGAACTCAACGCACAATTATTTAATTGATTTCAAAGTTGCGTATGATACCATCGACCGTAAAATCATTGCCATTCTAATCTCGGGACTTTATCAACGTGATGGTCCATCATGTGGGCTGTTCAACATGCCATTACAGGATGTTATGAAAGGAGCAATACACAGGCACATTCTTCAGCAAATCTAGTTAGTTCGTCTGCTTTCCCAATGGATATTGTCGACAGAACAGCATCTGTGGTGGTGGCTGAACAAACTAAAACTCAAAGTAGCGAAGATTGGGTTGAAGAAAAATGCGTCCAAACTAAAGTAGGGTTATTGATCGTGGTTCAGCCTATGCAAAAACTGATCCTGGTTCGGCCCATCAGCTTAATCATCGATAATTCATTAAAAACCAAATTGAACAAACTAAACTTCAGTTAGTTATTTGGAAGCTTTTCTCTTATTAATTGCGTCAAATAATTTTATGTCTACATTCATTTTCGAATCGAGCAATTGTCAATATAAACAAAATGGCGTTTATTGCAGTCGAAGTACAGTTTAATTGCTCTGTAAACATGACTGAGATGGATTTTAAAAACAACTATAACTTTTGAGGATACAAACAGATACAGTCAATTGACACTTGCTTTTACAGATTTTTTGTTGTATTTTTAAGTGGGAGTTGTTTGATCTGCCACCATTTGCCACCTTGGGAAAGATTTAAGCTCAAAGAAGTACTATATTTTACCAAAAAAGCTTGAAATCTCCAAAACTTTAGAAAAAAAAACATATAATAATGTTCTACAGAAACGTTGATTTTAGCAAGATAAACAACTTTCCAGAACACTATGAACACGTAAAAATTGACCAGAATAAGTCAGGGTTTAAAAACTGTTTCAAAGGGTTTGTCCACGAATAACGCTTCATAGATAATTTCCATGAAGAGATACAAGTATGGTGTCTTTGACAAAGTTGTTTGTATTAATATTTTCTACAACTTTATTGAAAGTACCAGACCTGTATCTCGAATATATGAGAAAATAAATTTCGTATCTCACTTTTAAGGGAATTGATCACCCAAAGATTTCTCTTACAAGAAGGGGCTTGTTATATCAAGAAATGTTCCTGAAGACACTACATGCGAAAAACTTCACGTTTCGGCGCAATATCACACGATCACGTATTTCGCTGTTTGGACCACTGTGCAGACGGAGAAATCCATCGACAAAACTTGCTTTTACTACCGCAAGTAACAAATATAGAATTTACAATCGTTTTCTCTATTTGAAACATGTGTTACGCACACAGTCACACAGATCTCCGTCAGAACCCGAAACGATTCTGGTCATTCGTGAACAGTAAACGAAAAGAAAGCGGTCTTCCTACCAGTATGTTCTTAGGGAATGAAAATTCGTATACAGCTGAAGGCATTCGTACGTTGTTTGCCAAACACTTTTCTAGTGTATTCAATCAGGCTCCAGCTAACTTGATTCAGGTAGAAAATGCCCTTCGCAACATCCCCAGAAATGTGATAAACATGAGCTTGTCTGACGAGGATGTATGTGAGGCTATGAAAATATTGAAACCCTCTACATCAACTGGGCCAGAGGGCATTATTGCGATGAATGTTAAAGAAATGTGCTACTGCGCTATGTATTCCGTTAAGAATTATATTTAATCGATCTCTGTCACAAGCAATATTTCCTGGATGTATAATTCCGTTATGTTTCCTGTGTTTAATCAAGAAAACAAGGACGATATAATTAATTATCGAGGAATAACTTCCCTCTCCGCCGGATCGAAACTATTTGAGATTTTAGTTGGGAATGTTCTACTGCATGGGTTCAAGCCTTATATCTCCATGGATTAACAACGACAAACTTACTTCAGTTTACGTCAAACTGCATTCGCAATATGGAAAGTTGCGTGGAGGTGGACACTGTTAATACTGACCTAAAAACAGTATTTGACCGCGTCGATCACTCTATCTTGTTAGCAAAAATCGAATGTCTCGGAGCCACAATACATTTTACTAAATGGCAAAAATCATACCTAATTGGTCGTTCACTTTGTGTCAAATTAGGAAACATTGAGTCTAACAGCTTCGTTAAGTTATCAGGTGTCCCTCAAGGAAGCAACCTGGGACCGCTACTATTTTCAGTATTTTTCAATGACGTCTGCTTCATTATCTCGCCTAACTGTATGCTGACTTTATCTCGCCTCATCTATGCTGACGATTTGGAGAAATACTCGTACAAGTAACTGTAAGACTTGGGCGTATTACTAGACTCACAACTCTCTTTTAAGCATCATTCAACTGCGACTAGATCTACTGCTTTGAACTATCGCAAAATGGACTTTAATGCTTTTTCCGATTATTTTTTGAACTTCAATTGGGTGACACTGTCAGAATACAACGACGTTGACGATATGGCAACTTACTTTTGCGACACTTTACGACAGTGGTTGAACACAAATTTACCTGTTGCAAAAAGGCCTGTTTCCCCTTCATGGTCCTCCCCTCATCTTCGTGAATTGAAACGAGAGCGCAACTTTTGGCAGCGTAAACACCGTTTTTGGAAGACTGCAATGGCAAAACAGAATTTCAAACGATCGAGTGATGCTTATCGACGATTAAATGCTACATTGTACAAATCCTACGTTATGCTACGTTAAATCCTCGATGACGCTGAAGCAAATAGTATTTTGGAATCGTGTGAACTATTCGCGAAATTTTTCGCGTCGGTTTTTGCTGAAAAATCTGCATCTGATTCGGAGGTTGTCGTCGTATCTGCTGATGTTCCTGCTGATTTAGTGGATATAAACACTTTTGAAATAACTTCCGATATGATTCTGTCAGCTGCCAAGAAAATGAAACGATCAAGTTGCCCTGGACCCGATGGAATTCCGGCTCTAGTCTTCGCCCGTTGTGCACTTGCGTTAGTGGATCCGTTGTGCCAGATCTGGAAGCAGTCATTCATGTTCCCGGTATTTAAAAGTGGCGACCGTCGGAACGTTCGAAACTATCGTGGTATCACTAGTCTTTCTGTTGCGTCCAAGCTATTTGAAATAGTAGTGAGCAATTTTCTTCTTGCTAGGACAAAATGCTATATCTCTACCGACCAACATGGATTTATGCCTGGTCGATCTGTAAGCACAAACCTATTGGAGTTCACATCTACTTGTATATCACATATGGAACAAAAGGCACAAATTGATGTGATCTACACGGACTTGAAGGCTGCGTTCGATCGTATTGACCATAAAATACTGCTGCAGAAAATTTCACGACTTGGTGCATCTCAGAACTTTACGAAATGGCTCAGCTCCTACCTATGTGGTAGAGTCCTATGCGTGCAGCTCGACTCTTGCTTCTCTTCCCAGTTTAGTAACTTGTCGGGTGTACCACAAGGTAGCAACATGGGACCGCTTCTGTTTTTGCTGTTTGTGAACGATATTGCTTCGCTGCTTGGAGTTGGATGCAAGCTAATGTATGCTGACGATTTGAAATTATATTTAGTAGTTCGTTCCATAGACGATTGTATCCGGCTTCAAAGGCTCTTGGATGTGTTTGTTGATTGGTGCAAGAAAAATTGGCTTGTTATCAGCATCACAAAATGTCAAGTGATGACTTTCCACCGCATCGCCAGTCCGGTTGTTTTCAATTACCAAATAAATGAACATGTACTCAAAAGAGTCGATCAAGTCAATGACCTTGGGGTTCTGCTTGATACCAAACTCACGTTCAACTTACATCGTACCACGGCAATATCGAAAGCCTCCCGACAGCTCGGTTTCATTGCTAAAATTGCACGTGACTTCAGTGATCCCCACTGCATGAAGGCGCTGTACTGTTAATTAGTTCGCCCGTTGATTGAAAATGCTTGCTTGGTATGGTGCCCCTATCAGTTGTCGTGGAATTTGCGTATCGAAAGAGTGCAAAAACATTTCTTGAGGCTTGCGTTGAGAGACCTACCATGGCGCGACCCAATCAATCTACCACCGTACGTCGATCGTTGCCGTTTATTGGGTCTTCAAACACTTGAACAGCGTAGAAAGGTTCAGCAAGCAGTGTGTGTTGCAAAGATCTTAAATGGCGAAATCGAGTCATCGAGCATCCTGTCTCTCATCAACTTTCGTGCATCGCAACGTGCCCTGCGCTCAACCGAGCTATTGCAACCGAGATTCCATCGGACCACCTTTGGATTCTATGAGCCAATAACTGCCTGCATCCGGACTTTTTCTATTGTGGAAAGTTTATTTGAATTTAATGAACCATCACATAAGTTCGCTCAAAAATTGTCTAATGTTAGCTTTTTATAAACCGACCAGAAATATTCAATAAAACCATCCATGTCAGTTGATTTTTACAAATAAACAAATAAACAAATAAACAAACATTATTAACACATCATAGCAAACGCTAATAGAAACCTTAGCTTCATAATGAGAATTGCTACCGTTTGCTTATGGTCGTTGTACTTTCCACTAGTCCGTTCCACTTTGGAGACATCAGCTGTAATTTGAAGTCCGTACACTGAAATTTGGACCAACCGTGTTGAAGCATTACAAGCTTGATTTCTACGTTACGCTCTCTGGTTTCTGCCGAGGCGAGATCCTAACCATCTGCCATACTATGTTGACCGTTGTCGACTATTGGGAATTGACACACTTGAAAAAAGGCGAAATATAACCAAGGCTGGTTTTGTAAGGAAACTTTTAGTTGGTGAAATAGATGCCCCAAATATACTTTCACAAATCAATATAAATGTGCCTTCCAGAACACTAAGTTTACGACATTTTTTGCGCCTTGCGTTTCACTGAACCGGTTATGTCCAAAACGAACTCGTTAGGGCAATACTTTTAAGAATCGACTTAAGCGAATGTTGTAATGTGTTTTTTGTGTTAAATATGTATTAATGGTAAACTGAGCTTTTTATATAAGTTACTATAAATGTATATAGATTGTAAGACAGGTTGCAATTGTTAAACTATTGTAACGGTGTCAAAAGATGGTGGAGTTTTTACACGCACCTGGGGGTCGACCTCAGGTGGGCTTTTCCCCACCCCCCAAATTTCATTGAGGCCTGGGAAGGCCAGATGAAATAACAACGAAGTAAATAATCAAATGAATGAACAAGAATGTGGAGATTTCGGACAAAGAATACACAGAGGTTTCCATTCCCATGCAAGTAAAAACAAAATACTATGCGTCTCCATTGCAGCTTTATTTTAAAAATAACGTATTTCATAAATTTTTGGTGGTATTTTATGCAAAAGCCATCCGTTTGGCCACGAGGTACGACAGTTCACTGGTGTAACAAGCCAGTCGTCATACGTTCGTAACTTGACTGGGAGAGACTGTTTGTGCCCTCCAACTGACATATATTCTAACAGTCAGCTGCGTAATTTGTCGAATAAAAAACAGAAGGTCAAGTATCTAAAAAGGAATGTTGCTCCGAGATATTCCTTTATTTTTTATGTAGAAAAGGATTTATAAAATAAAGAAGGTCTCTTTGGTCTTCAGACCATAAAAATGCACAATAAAGAATACAGCAATCCCCCCAAAAAGAAAGCTAATAGGGACCGCCTTAATGGAAACCGACTTAATTGGTTCCAACATGGAATTACTCGTGATCCTGGCCGTATAGAACGTTGGCGCAAGATACAACCTGCATAAGGGGATTACACATACGCTAGCGCCACATTGTGAGACAATTCTGCACTTTTTTTCATCCCTTTTTGAGGGTGGCAGTCATGTGAATAACCTTCCCGAAGACCGCAACGTTCTATGCGGTCAGGATCCCGAGTTATTCCATGTTGGAACCAATTAAGTCAAATCATATTTACTAGGCCGTATAAATAAAAGAGTGTGCTGTACTTCGACCATAAGGTTTGCACGGGAAAAGCAAAGCAAACTGTTTTATTCATACGTATTCTGTGGGCTCTGAAGGCGCTTTTAACGCGATTTTTCAGGCAAATATTTATTCGTGAATTTCGGAATTTGGGCGGATTTGAATTACGTATTCTCAACGCAAATCCGCGTGAACGTATTCTAATCGTGAATGTATCCTTAGAGTTGAAAGTGACTTGATTGTATTTGTAATCACCAAACAAGTTTCTCGAAAAACTCCTTGTTAAAGTCCAAAGGCGGAGCGGCGGGCGGCGATAGTTTAGTTAGTAAAACATTTGGGTGCCAACTGAAAGAATGACGGTACGAACTCGACCTGCCATGGTCTCGATATATTTATGGTCTATATCGAAATTTTCCAGTTCCAATTTATCATTCTTTGCATCAGACGCCCCTACACAGGTTTCATTCCAATGCGAGGAATCCCAGAGATTCTGTGCGAATCTTTTTGGCTCGTCGGCGACTTCCTCCCTTTTCAAAATGTTTCCCTCTTTCCTATTTTCTCCCTAAAAGTTTCTTACTTTCCATTTTATTCTTTGTAATTTTTTATTTAATTTACAGTTTACCATTTCCACATTTTGATTTTGCTATTTCCAATTTTCCTCCTTCTTAGTTTCCCAGTTCCCTCTTCAATATTCCTTTCAAATCTCCGTCTTCCATCTTCTGTCTCCTGTTCATGTCTACTGTCTCTGTCTTTCGTCTCTCGTCTTTTGTTATTCATCTTGCATCTTCCTTCTTCCTCATTTCGTTTCCTTTTGTCTCTCTTCTTTTCTCTTGCCGCTTTCCTTTACTTCGATTTTCTGTTTGCTCCAACTTTCTTTTCCTATTTTAATTTATGGGTCATTCCACGTCAAGTGACCGAGGAAAAGTTCAAACGTGTAATCGATTGTAATTGTGCCAGATTGATCGTTTTCGGTCAGGAAGTAAACCTCCATTTTTAAGGAAAATACCCGTTTTTGTTAAAACCTCTTATTTTCTTTTGCTTATGTCTCGGGAAATATTAGATTTAGAAATACACTATTTTCACATTTTCATATAAAATTAGATACAATTCAAGAAATTCGAAAAAGATATTATTTTGGAGCACCAGTGCTGCCAAATATTTTTAAACTCAATTTGAAAACTAAATTTACATTTTTCTCTCAATGAAGACAATTTGAACTAAAAAAATCCAACTTCATCGTGTTTCGCAGATTTTTTTTACGTAAGAATCACTTATCGCCCTGAGGTATTCTTTGCCGATCTCGAGACACAGCGTTTTAAAGCAAGCAATCTCCCATTTTTCATGTAAAATTAAGAGCAAAATAACTTTTTCTTGAAGCAGTGATTCTCTACGCAATGTAAAAATACTTTGGTACATTGGAAAGCATTTATACAGTATATAACAAAGTTTTTTTTAACAGTGTTGCCAGCTTTTCAGCTTCGCGCCTCCTCTCTTTCGCTTATCACGACGATGCAAATGCACTTGAACAGATTAATTTTGCATGAAACGGTTGGTGGCGTTATTAGCTAGTTATTGGTTAAGAAAAATTGCATTGGAATGCATTTATGTCGCCATGATAAACGTAAGAGAGGAGACACGAAGAGAATCTGCGCGATCACGGTGTAGTGGTTAGCGTTCACGCCTCTTTTGGCGTTCAAATCCCATCCCCGCAGAAGTCAGGAATGACCCAAGTTGTTAAAATGAGTATAACCAAACAAACCAAAAAACAAGCTGTTGAGTAGCTTTGGTAGTTATTTCCTGGCAGTCAGTGTGGTTCGAAAGTAAGCGAAGTGCCCAAAATAGCACCCAAATCACGAACCAGGTTTACTCTAGGTACCGTTTGACCCAACATAGTACAATTGAAGGTAATCGGATTAGATTTTTTGTGAAGTGAAACATCACAACATTTCACGACACTTATTGGAACACCACTGAAGAAAAATATCGATCAATCGCTGGAGCTCTAATCGATCAATACAGTATCGTTGACAATCTTGAACAGTTTAACATCGGCCGCAAAAAGTAAGTGGCAATCATCCGGGAACAAAAGTAATACGTCGTTTATAAACACCATGAAGAGCAATGGTCCAAGATAACTGTCTTGTGAAATAACGGATTCAAGATTCGAGAAGCGTTCGGACTTATGCTGGTTTCCTATATCTAACGGTCAAAAAACGGTGATTGGGAACAATTAATCGTTGTCTAATCTAATCAGAAAACAATCATCATCATCATAATAAGGATGAAAAACAAACATAAAATCATTCCAACCCGTGAGCGCGCACGGTAAAACTTTTTCCACCATAACGCCAATTGCAGAATTGTTCAACTTTCCATTAAGTTGAGCAACACTTTCGTCAGACTGCGCTGCGCTGTTTATCTTGCAACTTATCGGGCGGGTAGTTTATTTTCATTTCCCCTAAGTAAGTTTTCATTCCCTCCCACCGGCATCGACTATAGAAGCGACGACGCCAAGCATGTAGGAAAATTTTCACTTATGCATGAACGTGGTTTATTTTATCAAGTCACTCACGTGCTTGCTCGAATGCACGTATGTATGTAGGTATAAGAAACGAACAGCTCAGCCCTACGGGAGGATGTGGCTGTCAGTCCAGGAGGCAAATTGTTGGAAAACTTAAATTGGATGGAATCTTCCCGAAAGGCAGTCGGCTGAGACAGACGCTGCTGCTGCTGCTGCTGCTGGCCGCCAACCATTAAGCTCCGTTCGGAAGGAATGATGTTAAATTTTAAATGATATCCGCCGGATCAGTATGGTTCGCGCTATGCGATGATGGTAAGAGCTTTTCGAGAGGAGGATTTGATGATGCTGCTGCTGTGAAGCAGCTATTAAAATCGTTAAAGTTCGTGTTTTTCTCTGGAAACGTCATCTGTTACAACAGTTTAGGGTGGAATCGTTAGCCATAAAGGAGAACAACTCCCGCTACTACCTGCTGTTGCATCTCGAAAGAAATGGGGTAAAATGTAAAACCACCGGTCACGGTTTGTTATACATAAATTGAAACATCCTAACGACTTTTACTTAGGACTATGAGTTTGCATCATATCACCGAAAGAACTGAGGCCATCTTTACGAACTGAAAGCCAAACAAGAAATGCCATTCTATTTCGGTAACGTAGCACATACCAGCCACAGCACAGCCAAGAAAAAACATTTTGACTGTGCCATTATTCTCCGGTTTTATGACAGGTGAAACTCTTCAAGAGCAACGATGGCGACGACGACGACGACGACTGCGGCAGCAGAAAATAGCTATGATATTGCAAAGTTTTCCACTTCCAGCAATTATAATTGATGATATCAGGTGCTTTTGGCGAAGATACTTCGTTCGTCTGTCGCAACCCTCTATTGCGGGGAAAACTGACGAACAACTTGCAACAACACCCGCAACGCCTCCTCTCGCGCTTTGACCCCGGAAAATGTTTTACAGTAGCACGTACCTAGCTAGTAGTATAACGTTTCCGTATTCGGTAGGCAGTGCACATCGGAAAATTTATGTCCTGCTCCTGTGACACTTTCTGGCTTGCTGTTAGGCGGAAGTTATGCTATAAGTTCACGTAGCGAGAAGGAATATGCACGGTGCAATTTAATGACCAGGATTATAAACATTAGCTGGTAGAGAATGTCGGTAATGGATGAATGGCCAATGCTGTACATTGCTGTTTCTCGGTAAATGTGTAATTTACGCGGCTAACGTGAAAATAGTGAGCTATAATATTATCAAATACTATGAGTTACGATTTTTAGGAGCAAAGATACACTCAGCTTCTAAGACGTATTTAAGGTGAAGATGTACAGAGACCAGCTATGATGACACAGAAACATACAATAATAGTATTGGAGAATGCTTGCACCCGTGATGAAGGAACAAGAGCGAAAAATTAGGTAAGGGAGGGTCATTGAAGTAACGCTAGTCTAGTCAATATCACGTTTAATTATTTAGGTTGGTGTTACTGCACATCCATGCTTGTTGCCTTGGTTACGTCTCAATAAATGAATGTCGTGGATTGGCGATTCCAATCGAAATTAATTGAATTTTTTCTATGAATTCAAGTGAAGACTATAGACATTTCTTTCTAAAAACAACTCGGACAAAAAAACAAGTTGACAAAAGCGACAGCTAGCTTCATTAAGTCTACCGATGAGTTTCAGAATTAAACTTGGAATTTGTCTTGAACTTAAGTGTTTTAGAGCGTCTTAGTGGAATATGAAGATTAAAGTTAAGCTCGAAAATGAATTGGAATTATATTTGAGATTAGGCTTGAAATTGAAATTAAATTTGTACTGGATTTTAAAATTGTATCAAAATTTAAATTTGACCTAAAATTGAAAATAAAATATTAAATTAAATTAGACTTGAAATTGGGTTTAAAATCGGATACGTAATTGATCTTGAATCCAAAATTAAATTCGAATTTTTATTTGAAATTAGAATTGATACACATTTGACCTCTTTTCTGTCTCTTTTTCCTCTTTTCCAGGCTCTTTTTTACTCTTTTTGTTCCGTTTTTTCTTCTTTCTTGGTTTTTATTCTCGCAATTCAGTTTTTCATTAATTTTCATTATTATTTCTCGTTTTTCTTTTTTTTTTCTTCTGTGCATTCTGTTCCATTGCTCCATTCTTTTTCGTTTACTGTCCCATTTTTTCTTATTTTCAGCCCAGTTTTTTCCTGTTCATTTTTTCGTATTTTTTTCTCTCATTTTTTCAACTTTATTCTTGCATTTTTCCTCTTTTCGTTTCCAGTTTTCTTTTTTTTTAACTCTAAATTTTCTAAATTTTCTTTCCGTCTAATTTTTCGCCTTTATCTTTTCGCCTACGCCGTTTTTCATATTTTTGGTGCCCCATTTTTACTTTTCTGTCACGTTTATTCTGTTGTGGGGTAAACAAGACCCCTCCTTTCAGACATCTATTCTGACTTTTCTGGTCTTCGTTTTTGGCCTTTGTTTTGGGTTTATCACTGGCTTTTTTCTTGCCTTCTTTCTGACGATCTTCTTGCCGTCTTCTTGCTTTTTTCTGCTCTTCTTTCTAACCTTCTTTTTGAAATTGTTACTGCCTTTTTATGGCGCTCTTTATGATGTTATTTGGCTTGTTTTCTGGGTTTCTTGTAACTTTTTTCTGGTCTTCTCTGTAGCTTTCTTTCAGACTTTCTTCTAGGATTTATTTCTGAACATATACCTGCATTCTTAATGGCTTCTTTCCGGGCAACTGGCATCTCTATGGTTATCTTTGTAATCTTTTTCTGAACTTATTCCTAGCTTTCTCTCTGACTTTACTTCTGCTTTTTTCCTGACCTTCTTTTAGTCGTTTTCTTGTGCCTTGTGTTCTGACCATCTTCTGGCCTTGTTTCTAACATACTTTTTACTTATTTCTGGCCTTCTTTCTGACCTTTATTCAGACTTTTCTGATCTTCGTTTTATGCTTTTGTTTTGGGTTTATTTTTAGCTTTTTTCTTGCCTTCTTTCTCGCAATCTTTTTGACATAGTATGTTAACCGTCTTCTTACCTTCTTTCTGCTTTTCTTGCAAAACCTTCTTTCCGGAATTGTTTCTAACCTCCTTATGACGCTGTTTGCGGCGTTATTTGGCTTGTTTGCTGGGTTTCTTGTGACTTTTTGTTAGTCTTCTTAAGCGCCTACTTTTTTCTGGCCTTCTGTCTGGCTTTCTTTCAGACCTTCTTTCTGGTCTTTTTCTGAACATATATCTGCATTCTTCATGGCCTTCTTTCTGGTCATTATTCTGACTTTCTTTGTGGGCTTCATTCCGACCTTCTTTTGGATCTTTTTGGATCCTTTTTGGGTTTCCATTTTGATCATTTTTCTGGTCATTTCTGAAACCATTTTTGTAGTTTTCTCTTGGCCTTTTTTCTCTCCCTCCGTCATTTTTTGACTTTTTCCTGTTTTTGGCCATTTCCTGGCCTTTTTTCGGGCCTTCATTTCGGACAACTGTCTGGCACCTTAATGGTTATCTTTCTAGTCTTTTCTAGACTTATTCCTAGGGTTTTCTCTGATTTTATTTCAGCGTTCATCCCAGCCTTTTTCTCTGCTTTGTGTTCTGGTCGTCTTCTGGCTTTGTTTTTGATCTTCTTTCCACCTATTTTTTCTGACCTCTATTCTGACTTTCCGTTTCTGGCCTTTTATTTGGTTTCTTTTTGAACATTTTCTCGCCTTCTTTCTGCTCTTCATTCCAACCTTCTTTCCGGATTTGTTTCTACCCTCTTTATGGCGCTCTTTGCGGCGTTATTTGGCTTGTTTTCTGGGTTCCTTATGACTTTTTTCTGGCCTTGTGTCTGGCTTTCTTTCAGACCTTCTTTCTGCACTTTATCTGAACATATATCTGCATTCTTCATGGCCCTACCATGGCCTTTCTGGTAATTTTTCGGACTTTCTTTGTGGTTGTTATTTAGACCTTCTTTTGGGTCATTTTCGGGTTTTCTTTTTGGCCTCCGTTCTGATCCTTTTTCTGGCCATTTTTGTGGTCTTCTCTTGACCATTTTCTAACCTTACTGCTGGTTTTCTTTCTGGCATTTGTTGGGTTTTCTGGGGTTCTTTTTGACTTTTTCTGTTTTTGGCTATTTCCAGACAACAACGGTTATTTTTCTGGTCTTACTCTTATATGGCCTTCTGCGTTCGTTCTGACCTTCTTTTGGTTTTTTGGTTTTTTTGGTTGTAGTCATCTTCTGGCCTTGTTTCTTATCTTCTTTGTACCTATTTCTGGCCTTTTTTTGACTTTTATTTTGCGGGCCAAATCAGATCTCCCTGTGAAACCATTACTACTCATAACAAAATCAAAAATATATTCCTCTCCTGTTTTCTTTTTCATCTCTTGTTTTTCCTATCTCAATTTTTATTTTCTCCGCTTTCGTATTTTCTCCGTTTCTTTTCTTCCTTTTCTCCTCTCCTTTTTATTCCGTTTTTTCGTTTCTGTCCATTTTACAATCATTCTCACCCTGTTTTTTTCTCCTTTTTAATGCGGTTTTTGTCCTTTTCTGTCCATTTTGCCCTCATTTTATTGCTCGTTTTACTTGGTTTCTTTATCATTTTTCCTTTCTTACTCCCATTTTTCTTTTTTTTTCTCTTCCATTCTCCCACTCTTGCTGTCCAGTCCCCTCTTTTCTGTCTCGTTTTCTTTTTTTTGTTTAATTTCCACTTTTGACTTTCCGTTTTCCCTCCCATTCTTTCAAGCTTCCCATTTAGCCTGTCTTATAACACTGATCTAAAAAGCCAGCCGTCTTATATTCAACTGAGAGAGGCTGTTAGAATCAGTTATATCGCAGCACTTGGCCCGCATTTTTTGTTATATTATAGTCACTTTAGCAGCTTCGATCATTTGTGACTTCTGCGGGATTGGAATTTGAACCCGGGCTGAAAGGCTTGTATGCTTACCCGCAATTGCCTGGTACTCTCAGCGGGCTGCGAAGTCTATCGGATAAAAACAGAAGGTCAAGTTGCAAAGGCCAGAAGGAATGTGGCGTTTTTCTTTCTCGATTTTTTCTTCTTTCCCTATCCTGTTTGTCCAGTTTTGTCACGTTTTCTCCCGTGCTCTTTGCCGTCTATTTCTCTAGGGTCAACAGTAGATGGACTACGTCTGGAACCATCGGTAATCCATGTGTGAATATGCTGAGATTTTTTTGTTAAATTTTCATAAGTAACTTTTTGCTCTACGCTGTTCAGTTCTTCCGATTTGAATTTTTGAATCAGGTAAATATTCAGTTTATTTTAGGTCCAATTTGCAGTTCAATTTTGAATTCAGTTTTACATAAAATGTCACATTCTAATTCAAGTAAACTCCAAATTCACAAATGCAGTTTAGTATTTCAAGAGTAGAATTCATGGATTGTTGATGTATCAAATTGCAGAATACTATTCGACCTGCTCGAACTTCGTGTCTTAATTCGATATCTATAGAAATTAATTTAAGCTGAAATTAAAGCTCAGATCGAAAATAAATGAGTTCGCCATTCATCTTACTCACGTCGGCTGAAGCAGCTGTTCACACAGCTGGAAATATAAGTGACGCTTAATGTGTAGGGTAGATGCTCCAGTAGTTGTGGTAGTACCAGTAGTGGTGGAAACTTCAATTACTCCATTATTTTTACAGGTTTTGGTATAAGCCTGATACTTTGACGATACTGGTACTGGTAGTTCGATACTTATCAAACTTGTACCGAAAATCTTGTGTGCAGACTTTTTCATTACGATTATGACACAGCTTAACATAGCTGAGATTTTGATAAAAAAAAACTAACATCGCTTCATAGTCGTCAGATATAGAAAAATGTGATATTTTTGGTCCTTCAAAGTTTAAATGAAATTTAGAGAGCCTGTCAAAGTCGTTGAGCATTGCATCAGTTCTCTAGTCATTTTCGAGACAAATAATATGTCACATTGGTTAAATTTGATAAAACCTGATGTTTTTTCACGAATCCATAGTCATAGAAGCCATTTTCGCCCCTCGAAAGTTAGTTCAGAGCTTAAACGTCCCGGTTCAAAGGTACGCAGATGAAATTAAAAAATTGTGCACTGATTAACATTAATCCGCTGTCTCCCCTGGCAACATCCGTTCGTCAATTAATGCACCAGGAGCTCAGCTCCATCAAGGGAACAATTGAAACAGCATCCCACGTGCGGTAAGCAAGCAAAGTAGGTAGTTCAAATAGGCGATACGCAGTCCACAATTCAGCGGAGTGCTATTCTTAATATTAATTTTAGTCGCACACGAGAGCAATTTTATCTCATTATGACGTCCCTTTTTTCGCCATTGCCAGCTCAGAAACAGCGCACATATAATAGATGTAATCCCCCCCCACTGGGAGCGAGCGTAGCAGTGCATAAATACGAAATGATATAAAGCTTTCGAAGCTCGGCAAAAAGTTCAAAAAAAAAAACAGCAACTGCCCTACCGTACGTGGTGATGTCAGGCGCAGTTACATTAAAATTTTAAACTTCTATAATGGGGCCAAATTATATCCCCATTGCGAAGAGCAGAGCAGCAGCAGCAGCAGCCAAACCGAGTGATAGTGCTTCCGGTGTGGTTGCCAGACGGGAGGCATTTGGCCACCGGTTGGCTTTCAGCCAAGTCATCCGGTCTCTCTCACGATGGGTGTTTATTTTCGGTGCTGTCACCTGCATCTGAAGCCGAGGGTTGATATCCTCCTTCACGTGGCAGTCTAGAGAGTGTGGAAAAGGATGAAGATTTGCCAGGTTCAGTTCAACGGAAGTACGGTTCTGCTATTATAGCAGCCATGGTAACGTGAAACAGCAAGAAGCATGCATACACATTCAGGCCAGATTGTTCATTAAAACATGGGAAATGAGTTTATTACATTCCGGGAAGCGACCGTGGAAGACAAACGAATTGTGAAAAGTTGATGAAGCCATGTTGAGCGGATAGGTATAGACGAACAAGGATCCCCAGTGAAAATGGTTCTGTAAAACAGGGGATAATTAAAAAACCTGATTTAATCCACCTAGTGGTGAAAAGAACCTTTGTTATACCATCTTATATGTCATTTGACATAGGCATTTTCAGTTAAAATATTATTTTTGATTTCTATTTGAATTTGTAATTTTCATAAAACTGACAGTCAAATTATATACGCATCACTTTGAACTAAATTCTTATATAAACTGTTTCTTAGGCCCAGCCGTTCTCAAGTTATTCAGATGTGAAATCTCAAAATTATCTATTGGAGTCAACACATGCAAAGTATCCGATAACCGTGTAATCGACTTTCACGGATTTGAACCAAATTTTGTCAGATTGTTCATTTTAGGTCAGAAAGCAAAAATCTTAAATTTGGTGCCGATTGATACCTCCATTAGTGGTACGATTAGTGGTAGTACTTCCTTTTAAAAAAAAGACCCGTTTTGTCAAACTTTTTTATTTTTTACTTGCAGATAAACCTGGAAATCTCGACCAACATGTCAAAAGGTCCAATGTGCAAATGAGAGATTCTCTTTGCGTTTCTTCTCTTATGCTTATTACGGCGGCATAAATACATTTCAACCCAATTATTCTAAAGGATCATCTTTCCAATAACACCAGTAACCGTTTCATGCAAAATAGATGCATTCAAGTGCATTTATGCCGCCGTAATAACCGTAAGAGACGAATCGCAAAGAGAATCTCTCATTTGCACATTGGACCTTTTGGAATGCTGCTCGTCAAATACTAGGTTTAGAAAGAAACTGTTTTCACATTCAAATTCCAATTCCAATCGAAAATAGTCGAATAAAAACTGGCTTTTTTTAGCGTTTTGAGCTGGAAATGATAATAAAGAAATCGACACGTCTTCGGAATTTAATTCAACTGTTTGTTGACGCTGTGCTAGTTATCATCCATATGCATTATAGCGATAAACAATTTTCAGAGTGTATTTTAACCTACTAAATTACTTTATAGAATATAGGAAAGCAATAAAAACATCAAAAACATTAAAGTGGCTGTTAGCTTCGGGGTACAATGCTAGCCCAGCAAGCCAGTCATTGTATGTTCGAATCTCGACTTATCGGTGTCGCTACAGAGTTAATAGGATCTTTGCCCTAGCCCCGTAATTTTCCTGTACTCTAATAATCGGCTGCGAAGTCAATCGATAAAGAAGGGTGGTATTTCGAGATTGATTTGAAATGATGATTTGAAAGATGGTGGACCTATGAGAAAATTTTTTGATGACATAGGAATCCCTCAGTTTAGTCGTAATGCTTCGTGCATGTTGTGAATCTGAATGCTTTCCGGTTAAAGTTCTGAAGGACGTTTACACCCATGGCTTTGCTTTGCTTGATTTTAAAGTGGTTTCTTCAAACAAATCATTAAATTTCGCAACCATTAAGAGACAGATAGTTACTATATGCAGCAAAGTTGCTTATTTTAGTGTTCTAGAATTTTTGTGAAGACGCTATTTTTTGGGACGCATGAAAAAAACAAAAATTTGTGTCACCCTATTAGGTGGATTCACGGTCACCCTAAAAGTGTAAGAAAATGTGCTATATTTTATTAATTAACTGCTGCAAAGAAACAGCCGTTGAAAAATTACACATTTTTACTATATTATTCTGTTTTAAATGTTTAGTCCAATTAAAGGTATGGTCATTAAGGTTTTCTTGAATAAATTTCATCAATCATTTTTAAATATCTTTTGACCAGTAGAACCAATCCTTATGAAATTTGGTAAATACATTTGCAGTGTTAAGACCTCTCGTTTAATATTAAAACAATTGAAACTAGATAAATTATCTTGGTTAAAAGCGCTATAAAGTATTGTAAATTTTAACGTGTAATTTCAATTACTCTTAACTTTCAAACTAAAAGTCCAATCGAAAAACCATTCAATAGTGATCTATCCGGCTATATTACCTTTCAAATAAGACTAATAGCGCATAAATCGGCTTGGCCATCTCTGAGAAACAGGCGATAATTATTACCTTGTCAAAACACGTTTTTCAGCATAACTTTTAAACTACTTATTTGTTTTCAATAAAACTTCCTGAAAATTTTTATAATTTAGCAAGAGCTTTCATTTGGTACTAAGATCATTGAAATCGGTTGTGTGGTTCCAGAGAAAACCGTGTCACGTAGTTTTCACATTTTTGCTTATAACTTTTAAACGAAACATCGGACCACAAAGCAATTCAATAGTGATATACTAGGCAATAATACCTTTCAAATGAGACTAATAACGCATAAATCGGTTCAGCCATATCCGAGAAACAGGCGATAGAAAATGAGCTGCACACACACACATACACACACACACACACACACACACACACACACACACACACACACATACACACACACAGACATTGCTCAGTTCGTCGAGCTCTATCGATTGGTATATGTGATTCGGCCCTCCGGGCCTCGGATCAGTTTCGTGTTTTTCGACCAATTTCTAAACCTTTGTTATATACTATAACAAAGGTAAAAATCATATGAACGGGGGCGTGGGGATTTTTTCCTGATATTTATCGTTCGTCCCACACAACTTCTGCTTACGGTGGTTAATTAAATTAGTTAATAATATGCGGAAGCTAAAGAGCTTTTTTTGCAAAGCTATTACGGTCATCGGGCAAGTGAAATAAATTAGAAACGTTACATTATAATTACGCATATGGCCAGTTCATTTGACCATGCTAAGTGCCATAAAATGTCATCAGTGAGTGGGACGTCCCACTTCGTATAGGTCAGTGCATGTTCATTCAATTTCCGCTCTACACAGAAACCATTAGGTGCCGGGATCTTCCCACAATAGAAGGCTCGTTATATCGAGACCGACGACGGAAACGTAATAACAATAATAACCCATCCATAATACTAACGAACTCATTCTTCCGGATCACGCTGGGGAATTTTACCGACACGAAACGTGTTGTTTGGTTATGTCTACGGCTGTTCAAACAGAATACATTGTGTGTGAGACACAATAGCACGCACATATCGAGTTCTCGCTCGGAATGTTTTCTTCTGAGATATATGGCTTATCAGAAACAGAGCCATCGGCCGTGGCTCCGTAATCGAGTCGGAGATCCATCACGCACGATTGTTTGAATTAATCGTCATGGAAACGCACAATATTCCACTTCCGTCTGTGCAGAAAAATATCGTGTGCTTTTTTTTTTGCTTTAATCCATCAATTGATTTCCGCTAACGAGTTTCTGAAGCTATACAGTGAGTGCCGGCACACAGGAGACTTAAACTTTTCTCTCAGAAGATAACAGTGGAAACCATAAATATGGCACCTGCTTACCGGAATGTTCTTATAAACATACGTACGGTGGTACGGTTCTCGATAATAGATTACTTGCTCATATTTCTTCCGAACTTGTCGAACCTCTCGCTAACGCACCCTCCAAATCGGCATTTTCCTTCCTTCGTGTCACATTTTGTCTGCAGAAAGTGTAAGCAACCGTTCCTGTTGAAAGGGAAGGAATTTTTCCCCATTTTAGATAGACATTATCCTTCTGTTTTCCATGCTTAGAACAAAGCAAAACCCCCCGTGTTGTCTCCACTCCACGGTACTTGAATGGTTTATGTAGTTAAGTACATCGGATAGAGATGAATTTCGACCGACCATCTGTGGATTCTGTTGCAGAACGTGTTGTGTGTCTGCTTGGAATTATGATGCAACGAATGTTCTCCTGTGTAATTAAATGGGGAAATTATTTTTAACTGTATTTGAGCAAGACATGCATAGGATGATATAGAGTAGCATCTGAAACTGAATCAAAACATCCTTTCTTTCAGGCCGTGGTCTGCTATTAATAAGAGCAATTCAAATTGTATCAAGCACGTATATTATTCTCTGTGCGTCAAGTCAACTGCAACTGCAGTTTTAAAGTTTTTACCCAATCTTGTTCGAGTACGATCGGTTTAGTTGTAGTTTAGATATTTTATGCTTAATTTTTTATTTAAATTGGATTCAAATTTATCAAGTTTGAGAAACGGTATTTCTCAAATTCCTTTATGTCATACCAAAACGTTGTATTAGTTTAACACGCAATTAATTGAAATGAAAAATGAGCTTCTGATAAAGCTGAAATTGAAATTTTAAAAAGTAGTTAAATTTTTGTACAGAGACCAATCTGGGCGTTTTGTCTTGGCTTTTGTAATGAGTTCAGGCATTTAGTTAATTTTTTATAACGGTAGATTTTACAGTCGATGGAGGGAACGACAGAAAAGCTAGTGGAACAAAGGTAATCATAGTATCTCAGGGGAGACAAGTCGTGAAAGGGAAAGAGCAGAAAATTAGGTAAGGAAGGGTCATTCAAGCAATGCTTAAGAAATTGTGTGTCGTTCCTCTTTACCCAAGCTGGGGAATCCGTAGATCGAACCAAGCTTTACTCGGAGCCATTTATATCCGGATTCGGGCCCACTACTCCTCCCAAGACCTGTGGATCTCAAGTATAGGTGAACTTTTAAACCACATCGGACGCGATGGAAAGAAGGTTCCACAACCCCCTTTTTTAAGGGTACGACATATTTCAAATAAGTACCTGCGATACACAGCGCCTGGGAAGAGATTGTATTATTGGCTCCGATTATAGCTTGGTTCGATCCACGGAGCCTCCAGGAGGAAAGGATTTAACCATTGCTCCAGAATGACACAAAACAGTACAAAGTTATTAAAAATAGCGAAAATTGCAAGAGTACCACAAATGGCACAAAAATAAAAAAAATATACTAGGGTTTTTTTCTAATTCCCACCGTAGTAAGTAAAACCATTCTAATTTTCATCATTTGTTGGATTTAATGGATACTCCAAAAGTTCTTGCGATTATTAAGGCATATTATTGAAATTACGCAACTGACTTTATTTCTTAAATTAGTCGTACCGTTTTAAAATCCGTCCATCAAAATTTTTCATCGTCCGAATTAAAAATCACTACGATGTTTACGAAGCTAACGCGTATGTATTTATGTAGGACGACATGACAAATGTTATTCTGCAAAATTTCTGCAGGTCGAGCAAGTTTTCCTGGCTGTAGAATAACGACAATGCCTTGCGTGAGTAATTTTCATTTATGAATGACGGAAATTAAAACGATTAGTCGACATTTTCTTCTTCGTCGTACGAGAAAACGTAGGAAATTTGGTTGGTAGGGCTCTTTAATGATAAAAAGCATTTAAATAGATCGCAGCTCACTTTGATTGATCGCGTATGAGAGGCAACAAACTAAAATATTAGGAAATAACTAGTTTTGCATTGTGTGTCATAAAAATGCTGATATTTTTAATAATTTGTGTTGGATAGGACGGGAATAGGCAATTACAACGAAGCAGCAACATACCCCATAATGGTTAAAATAGCGCAAAATTAGCACAAAAGTGACAGAAAAACACAATTTAGGAAATGCAAGGAGCCATTCTGCAAGTGTGGCCGGAACAGCTAGACCGGTTGAGAAGGCAAAAAATTCTCTTACGGAAAAATGAAGGTCATAGATGAAGCCATGGAGCGATTGAAGCAATCCGCCTCGAAGAAATCCACCAGTGAAGAAACGTCTGGTGGACGTAAAATACGGAGTTCAAAGGTGGGAAAGCTGACAAAGCAGAATCTGGAGAGCTCAAAAAAGTTCGATAGCGATTTTAGTGAAGACGCCGAAAACAACAGCGACGGCGAGGAAAGTCTAATAGTGAGGAAAGTCCGATAGTGAATCTGATAGAGATTCCGAGAAAAAAAGCGAGGATATGAAGAAGAGCTAGGATTCAAAGGGTTGCGTACGATTGAGCAGGTACATGCCGTACCGACCAAGACGCAACTGGCCGCGAGAAATCGATTAAGCAAAAGTTTATCTATTTTCTCGGGAAAGCCGTTATTTTTTAAAATGTATCAAGCATTCCACGAAGCCTGGGAGTACTCGGATATAGAAATCCCTGTGCGGCTGCAAGGATGCCTAAAAGATCAAGCTCTGGAGATGGTTCGAGAACAACCGTTTCTACTGAAATTAGCTCCGAAAGTTATGGCAAAGTTTGTTCGGTTATTCGAAATAACTTTTGCAAAGTCATCTGGAGACAGTACACAGGGTTGAACTACCGAAGGCCGGGAAGCTGGCCACATTAATTCCCTTCAGAACAGCCGTCAAGTTGTGCGAGCATAGAGAGGCTGCGGATCTCAAACAACACTCAATTAATCCACTGATCATTCGAGAGTTAGTCGAAAAGCGATCGGACAACGACAAACGTGAATGGGTGCGCTTCGAACGAGGGAAGAAGAAAGTAACTCTCAGGACTTTCTCCGGTTTCTCCCCAAATTAGTGTCGGATGCCTGCGAAGCGAATGTCAGCATGGACTTCGAGCCTGCCAAAAAAGCCAACACCTAAAGCCGATCGGGAAAAGCCCAAACCAAGTCGAAGGAATATGGAGCGGTATACAACCACTTTTGGTGAAGCCAGAACGTCAAAGTGACGGAGAAAGGTGGCCCTGAAGCCGTGCAAGGTATGTCAGACTGCACAGTGGAAGACGTTCATATCTGTCCTGGCCTTCCTGGAGGAAGGAGCGTCGCCCAACTTTTTTCAGCAAAATTGTAGATAATGACTAGTTCTACAAATCTCCCATATAAAGCTTTGTCAAATTTTACTTGGCTGAGACGGTACTGTCAAATGAATGTGAATTGAGTCAAAGTGATCGTACCATCCATGGCTGGTAGAGTACTGAATTGAGAGACTGGCCATGCCACTCAAAAATCATTAAACCAACGACACTCACTGATTACGTGAAACGTGTGTCGCTGGTTTAATACTGAGTTGCCATGGCAAATCGGGGGGTCCAGATTGGATTGTACGGCCCGACTTGCACAAGAGATGCTAATTGATCTAAATAATATCCTCTCTTTTGCCCCATTTGAAGACCGGAACAGTGGAATATTCCATAGCAGTACATTGCAAGCTTGGGGGTCGCCGAATTGGGACCTTCACAAACCGCTGGAAACTCATTACGCGCTGGAAAAATCAGTCGTCAGCATTCCACTGGAGTTTGCTGTGGACAAAAGTGCTTACGCCATTCTCGAGAATACCACGAATCGAATCGGCGACCACTTCGGCGAGACTGGCCTATCACGCAGAACGGATGATCCAGAGTCTTCGGATAATTATTCAATGGCATTGAAGCGGTTGTAGCAGCGGGTGAGGTTGGAGAAAAAACCGAAGCTCCGTGCGACTGTCTGTAAACAGGATGACAAATATTGGAAGAAAGACCACGCGCATTTGACCACCCCCGAAGAACTTGACATGGCTCAAGCTGCAATTCACTTCAATTCACCTGCAGCGCCGCACATGGGCGGCATATGGGAGTGGATGGTGATGTCTGTGAAGGAGGCCACGAAGGAGCCAGACAATAAACCAACGTGGCTCGAGGAACAGGAGCTGTTTACGGTGGACGATTAAGCCTTCATTGGGCCGTATGAATAAAACAGTTTGCTTTGCTTTTCCCGTGTAAATCTTATGGGAGAGTTTGCTCTAACTCTTTTATTCATACGGCCTATTGTAGAAGGCAAAACAGAAAAAGCTGGATTCGGGATATTGTACAGGAACCACTCCCGGTACCACACAGACAAGTACGACAGGCATTGATCTGAACAGCTATTCCAAGGTGTACCGGCGAGCTGTAGCAAACTCAGCGGTGCTTGATGTCAGTTAAATCCGGTTGTGAATAGATATTTGCCATTGCAAAGTTTATTTATCGAAGTAAAAATGAGCCTGAAAATAGGGTTTAAACGTATTGACTAAGTTAAAAAAAAATTGGGATTAAAAGTTCTTCTGCGACGAAAAGTTCGGTCCTACGTAACTGGAAATAGAAAAAGAAATTAATAGAAAAAGATTAATCCCACTGGTGGATCGCGAAACAGTTAGAAATCGGCCATTCGACTGTGTCCCGTGTGGTGAAATCGTTCAAAGAGACCCAGACGACCCAGCGGCGAGCTGGTAGCGGAAGAAAAGCGAAGACGACCGTCCCCGTGAAGGCAAGGAAGGTGCTGGATTACTTCAAACGCAATCCGAACCTTTCGATTCAGAATGTGGAAAGTCAATTCTTCTGTCTGGTTCGTCCAACAGACAATGAGACAGGCCGGACTTCATATCGCCTAACCGAACCGATAAACAGAGTACGGTGGGCAAATCCCGCACCAGCAAGCTGTACATTAAAGCGAACGCCAAGCAGATCCCCGGCCTGGAGTTTTTCGACAGCAAGTCCCGCCTGGATATTTCGCAGAAGTTCCGGAAAAAGAACTACCACAGAATTTGATGGGTAGCGTTAAGTCCAATGTGTGTGTATTTAGCCTAGAAGAAGAGGTTGAATATACCAACTTTGAGAGTTTCAAAAATATCCGACTTAAAATAAATTTTCGGCGATCATTTTTGTCTGTTGCAATTTTTTTGAGTACAATCTTTATTCCTTATTTTACTCTTGAAGAAAATGGGCATCTATAGAACAAAATGATTGACCTTAAATTTTTCTGTCAGTAATTTACATACTTTATTTCGGTAATATATTTGAATCCTTTGGGTGAACCAACCACCGGTTTTAAGCCAAAAAAACTCCGAAAGAGTGTCCAGAGTGCTCTTTATTAGATTTTGAGGCATAATTTAGGCATTTTAGAGATGGTAATTTTGTGATAATTCATATTTTATGATTTTTATCATGGTTTTGGAAAGCTTTTTTTCTTTCAATGTAATTTATTTCCGAAACCCTTCCTAATTTCCTATATCTTCTCTTTCGACGCTATTGTGATCGAATTAGAAGCTTTCAAGATATAATTTTATGAAAAACTGTATCCTCATTTCCCAATCGAGTCAAAAACGACCAATTTTACAGCGTTTTGAGTTGAAAACTATATAAAAACTCCAGAATGCAATGGACATGCTTGGTATTTATGTTTTACCTGTAACAAAAAGATATTTTTGGCAAAGACGAACAATAGAAACGAATATTTCTACGCCAAAAATAACCAGCTCATTACGAAACACCATGCGTCTTCGTCGCATTCTTCTTCTGTCTTCTAAGGAGTGATCTTATGTCGAAACTTGACAGCCCGGACAGCCTGCGACGGTAATAAAAACGCCCTTGGGGAAAAAACAGAAAATGCATGCTTCTTTGTTCCTCAAACGTGAGAGCACAGAAAAATAAATATTTTCGATGTTTTCAGCACAATAATAAAAAATTAATCTTCAATATAATGTTATATTTAATATTTTACTAAAATCTTCCTGCAAAGTTAATTAAAATAATTTTCATTTGATACCAAAGTCTTTAAATTCAGTAGAGTGGATTAAAAATAATGAATGTTTAACAAAAGGAGCATAAGCAGGAGTATTTTGTGCACCACCCTAACTCAGATAAAAGCACTTTAAGGTGAATTAGTTGCCATCGATTCTGCCAATTTCAAGAGCAGTTTTTTGGTTTGAAACTAAAATTTTGTTCATGAAAATATATTCGCTGTGTTGAGATTGGCAAAAAGAATGCAGTGAATACATTTGTATAAATACCCCGCTTTTGGGCTCAAAAACTGCTTCCAAAATAGGGCTTTCCGATGAAAAGTTAATGATTGCTAGTTTCCCGTCAATCACCTCCATTTTTCAAAACGGTACAAGTACATGAAAATTTAAACAAAATCACAGCACTTTTAAATCTCAATAGTACTTTTTTTCATGGTATTATAAATTATTTACCAAGCTGAGTCAGACAGCTGAACAAATGACTCACCCTGGATTTACCGAGTCACAGTAGTACCGAAATTTGCGGATTGTGAAGTTAGTTAAACATTCCAACAAATTGTCAATCTAGAGAATAGATAGCAGCGTTTCAAAATTAGCCTTTTATTGTTACAGCTGCACAGCATTTAGTAGAAAAATGTAACTCACAGCTGCAAACACGAAGCGGGAGGTTACTTCTGGGGAAAAACATATTTTTTCACACGCGTATGGGGTGACGTCTTCTCCTTAGTAATTTGTTATAAAATATCCCTCATCAGTTAAAATTCAGTTTAGTACTTTGTTCGTGCTGGTGGCGTCTGGAAAGTAAAGAAAAGAAAAATCGAGATGAAATTGCTGTTTCTTCTGGCCCTACTGGTTGCCGCGGTTTGTGGATTCCCCCAAGCGGCGGACAATTTCGACGTCAGCTGGATTGGCAAGCAGGACGATATCACCAAAGCGTTTGCCAAGGCACTACAACAAGCGGACGCTGAGGCCGCAGCGGCCGTCAAGAATAATCTATACCAACCGAATTTCGGTTGATCGTTCAAACGAGGTGTTTTCTGTGTTAATAATGTATCGATCTACATAAGGAATAAAGTGGGACAATCCCGACGAGAAAGCTGATTACCGGTCATTTTTAAAATCGAAAACCTTACGGCTCAAAGTTTTACCGTATGATAAAAATCCAACTTAAAAGTTTCACAACACTCTAATGAAAAGGATTATAGACGGAGTAATTCAGTGTTTAAGCTTTATTTTTCAGAACAGTTGAATTGGAAGAGATAACGATAGCAATTCCCTTCAGCTTCTGTGCTGTACTGCTTTTTTTTTTTGTTTTTAATTCGACTAATGATAAAACGAACTGCGGTTTTCACAGTCTGTATTTTTTTATCCCTGTAGGTATATCCCAACTGTCCGATTCCACATTTTATTAATCCCTGGGGACTGTTGCATATCCTGCAGCTTTCCAGCACATGCACGTACGTCTTTACTGTTATCGGAGCAGCTTACAGCTAGCAATTTTTACTTTAAAAAAAAGAAGTCCAAACGTGTGGCAACGAATGCGGAAGTGAACGAAATGAAGGGCCATTCCTTTTGCACGGCCACTGACTGGAGCAGAGAAGAACAAGAACGTGCCTGGTAAAGTTTATTTAGAGCTTAATGAGAATGAAATTACTTTGGCTGTACTTTTTGTGTCGTTGTGCCTGCCTTTAGTGCATAGTTTCAGCGTAAATTCGAGGGAATTGAAAGGTCAGCTGCCGAGCCAACCGAACCGGGGGGATGGCTTTTTGGAAGCTCAGTGCTTTTGGCCCACTAATGGAATAAACAATCCTTGGGTTTTGGCACCAAATGCTTGGTGTTGGCTTTTTCACAATCATTTTCAATTGGGATCAAGAGCCTTGTCTAGCGGGCGCCATTCGTTCGTTTAATTTGGATGCGAACAAATTGAAAATTGAAAACCAGAATTTAATACTCTATCAAGTTTCAACTTCAAGTTGACTGTTTGCGAATGTTTGAGCGCCCTGATAATATAAAGCATTCATTTACCTACCTTAGTTTGTGAGAAAGCAAAACCACCCATCCGAACGTCAGGAACAGAAACCCGCTTTCCTTGCGGTAGGTTCTGACATTTTACAGCTGTACAGGAATGGAGGCGTCCTTCGCCTCCGGGTCCGGGGTTGAGTGCGGCAAACCAATCGAAAGGTGCAAATCCGTGCAGATGAGCGCTTCAGCCAGCAGCTCGTTTACTTTGTTTGATTCATTGCGTGCCTACAATTTTCTGTCTTTGTTAAGCCAAGCCTTTTATGTGGGTGACATGAACCGGAACCGATCGGGTTTTGAATCTGGTTCGGAAAATGTGCTTGCTAACAGTTGTAAGATGCAAGCGAGGATGGAATTCAGGTTAGTGGGTTAGGAAAAGGAAAACTTACTTTGGTTTGGAAGCGTTTTGCTTAGAAAGTTCAAAAGTTATAAAAGTCTTCTCCATTCGTAAAGTTTAGATCATTGGAAATGGGGAATCTATTCGCCACAAAATCACTGGTTTTTTGCCACAGAAACAGATCCCTTGCTAGCAGAAGTCTGAAGAATTTGACCCGCCGGATTTGGCTGAAATCGGTAACTACGCTCGATGCTTTGTTCGTACTGCCAGCTCCACTCCGGAACGAAAAATGAGACACTTCGTGTTCACCGGATATTGCCGATCCGGCATTTAGGCATCGTTCCGTGTCTTGGGCCGGAAAGCTAGAGCAACTGGCCAAACAGTGAAGAAGTAGCTAGCCAAAATGGACGTTTTTATGGGGAAGCGTCAGTCGAGGTCGGTTGTGTCCGAGCAGCATTTGATAACCCTGAGGGAGACTAAATGTATTGGTGAAAAACCTCTCTCCACGAAGCGCGACTACGTGATTATAATGGTTTATAAGACGCACTTGATGCAGGACGGCAACGGCTTGCAGAAGATCTGATCTGGTCCAAGTCTGATCTGGTCCATGTCTGATCTGGTCCAAGTCTGATCTGGTCCAAGTCGGATCTGGTCCAAGTCTGATCTGGTACAAGTCTGATCTGGTACAAGTCTGATCTGGTGCAAGTCTGATCTGCTACAAGTCTGATCTGGTCCAAGTCTGATCTGGTCCAAGTCTGATCTGATCCAAGTTTGATCTGGTCCAAGTTTGATCTGGTCCAAGTCTGATCTGGTCCAAGTCTGATCTGGTCCAAGTCTGATCTGGTCCAAGTCTGATCTGGTCCAAGTCTGATCTGGTCAAAGTCTGATCTGGTCAAAGTCTGATCTGGTCCAAGTCTGATCTGGTCCAAGTCTGATCTGGTCCAAGTCTGATCTGGTACAAGTCTGATCTGGTACAAGTCTGATCTGGTACAAGTCTGATCTGGTCCAAGTCTGATCTGGTCCAAGTCTGATCTGGTCCAAGTCTGATCTGATCCAAGTTTGATCTGGTCCAAGTCTGATCTGGTCCAAGTCTGATCTGGTCCAAGTCTGATCTGGTCCAAGTCTGATCTGGTCCAAGTCTGATCTGGTCAAAGTCTGATCTGGTCAAAGTCTGATCTGGTCCAAGTCTGATCTGGTCCAAGTCTGATCTGGTCCAAGTCTGATCTGGTACAAGTCTGATCTGGTACAAGTCTGATCTGGTACAAGTCTGATCTGGTCCAAGTCTGATCTGGTCCAAGTCTGATCTGGTCCAAGTCTGATCTGATCCAAGTTTGATCTGGTCCAAGTCTGATCTGGTCCAAGTCTGATCTGGTCCAAGTCTGATCTGGTCCAAGTCTGATCTGGTCCAAGTCTGATCTGGTCAAAGTCTGATCTGGTCAAAGTCTGATCTGGTCCAAGTCTGATCTGGTCCAAGTCTGATCTGGTCCAAGTCTGATCTGGTCCAAGTCTGATCTGGTCCAAGTCTGATCTGGTCAAAGTCTGATCTGGTCAAAGTCTGATCTGGTCCAAGTCTGATCTGGTCCAAGTCTGATCTGGTCCAAGTCTGATCTGGTCCAAGTCTGATCTGGTACAAGTCTGATCTGGTACAAGTCTGATCTGGTACAAGTCTGATATGGTCCAAGCCTGATCTGGTTCAAGTCTAATCTGGTACAAGTCTGATCTGGTACAAGTCTGATCTGGTACAAGTCTGATCTGGTCCAAATCTGATCTGGTCCAAATCTGATCTGTCTATCTGTCTGTCTGTCTGTCTGTCTGTCTGTCTGTCTGTCTGTCTGTCTGTCTGTCTGTCTGTCTGTCTGTCTGTCTGTCTGTCTGTCTGTCTGTCTGTCTGTCTGTCTGTCTGTCTGTCTGTCTGTCTGTCTGTCTGTCTGTCTGTCTGTCTGTCTGTCTGTCTGTCTGTCTGTCTGTCTGTCTGTCTGTCTGTCTGTCTGTCTGTCTGTCTGTCTGTCTGTCTGTCTGTCTGTCTGTCTGTCTGTCTGTCTGTCTGTCTGTCTGTCTGTCTGTCTGTCTGTCTGTCTGTCTGTCTGTCTGTCTGTCTGTCTGTCTGTCTGTCTGTCTGTCTGTCTGTCTGTCTGTCTGTCTGTCTGTCTGTCTGTCTGTCTGTCTGTCTGTCTGTCTGTCTGTCTGTCTGTCTGTCTGTCTGTCTGTCTGTCTGTCTGTCTGTCTGTCTGTCTGTCTGTCTGTCTGTCTGTCTGTCTGTCTGTCTGTCTGTCTGTCTGTCTGTCTGTCTGTCTGTCTGTCTGTCTGTCTGTCTGTCTGTCTGTCTGTCTGTCTGTCTGTCTGTCTGTCTGTCTGTCTGTCTGTCTGTCTGTCTGTCTGTCTGTCTGTCTGTCTGTCTGTCTGTCTGTCTGTCTGTCTGTCTGTCTGTCTGTCTGTCTGTCTGTCTGTCTGTCTGTCTGTCTGTCTGTCTGTCTGTCTGTCTGTCTGTCTGTCTGTCTGTCTGTCTGTCTGTCTGTCTGTCTGTCTGTCTGTCTGTCTGTCTGTCTGTCTGTCTGTCTGTCTGTCTGTCTGTCTGTCTGTCTGTCTGTCTGTCTGTCTGTCTGTCTGTCTGTCTGTCTGTCTGTCTGTCTGTCTGTCTGTCTGTCTGTCTGTCTGTCTGTCTGTCTGTCTGTCTGTCTGTCTGTCTGTCTGTCTGTCTGTCTGTCTGTCTGTCTGTCTGTCTGTCTGTCTGTCTGTCTGTCTGTCTGTCTGTCTGTCTGTCTGTCTGTCTGTCTGTCTGTCTGTCTGTCTGTCTGTCTGTCTGTCTGTCTGTCTGTCTGTCTGTCTGTCTGTCTGTCTGTCTGTCTGTCTGTCTGTCTGTCTGTCTGTCTGTCTGTCTGTCTGTCTGTCTGTCTGTCTGTCTGTCTGTCTGTCTGTCTGTCTGTCTGTCTGTCTGTCTGTCTGTCTGTCTGTCTGTCTGTCTGTCTGTCTGTCTGTCTGTCTGTCTGTCTGTCTGTCTGTCTGTCTGTCTGTCTGTCTGTCTGTCTGTCTGTCTGTCTGTCTGTCTGTCTGTCTGTCTGTCTGTCTGTCTGTCTGTCTGTCTGTCTGTCTGTCTGTCTGTCTGTCTGTCTGTCTGTCTGTCTGTCTGTCTGTCTGTCTGTCTGTCTGTCTGTCTGTCTGTCTGTCTGTCTGTCTGTCTGTCTGTCTGTCTGTCTGTCTGTCTGTCTGTCTGTCTGTCTGTCTGTCTGTCTGTCTGTCTGTCTGTCTGTCTGTCTGTCTGTCTGTCTGTCTGTCTGTCTGTCTGTCTGTCTGTCTGTCTGTCTGTCTGTCTGTCTGTCTGTCTGTCTGTCTGTCTGTCTGTCTGTCTGTCTGTCTGTCTGTCTGTCTGTCTGTCTGTCTGTCTGTCTGTCTGTCTGTCTGTCTGTCTGTCTGTCTGTCTGTCTGTCTGTCTGTCTGTCTGTCTGTCTGTCTGTCTGTCTGTCTGTCTGTCTGTCTGTCTGTCTGTCTGTCTGTCTGTCTGTCTGTCTGTCTGTCTGTCTGTCTGTCTGTCTGTCTGTCTGTCTGTCTGTCTGTCTGTCTGTCTGTCTGTCTGTCTGTCTGTCTGTCTGTCTGTCTGTCTGTCTGTCTGTCTGTCTGTCTGTCTGTCTGTCTGTCTGTCTGTCTGTCTGTCTGTCTGTCTGTCTGTCTGTCTGTCTGTCTGTCTGTCTGTCTGTCTGTCTGTCTGTCTGTCTGTCTGTCTGTCTGTCTGTCTGTCTGTCTGTCTGTCTGTCTGTCTGTCTGTCTGTCTGTCTGTCTGTCTGTCTGTCTGTCTGTCTGTCTGTCTGTCTGTCTGTCTGTCTGTCTGTCTGTCTGTCTGTCTGTCTGTCTGTCTGTCTGTCTGTCTGTCTGTCTGTCTGTCTGTCTGTCTGTCTGTCTGTCTGTCTGTCTGTCTGTCTGTCTGTCTGTCTGTCTGTCTGTCTGTCTGTCTGTCTGTCTGTCTGTCTGTCTGTCTGTCTGTCTGTCTGTCTGTCTGTCTGTCTGTCTGTCTGTCTGTCTGTCTGTCTGTCTGTCTGTCTGTCTGTCTGTCTGTCTGTCTGTCTGTCTGTCTGTCTGTCTGTCTGTCTGTCTGTCTGTCTGTCTGTCTGTCTGTCTGTCTGTCTGTCTGTCTGTCTGTCTGTCTGTCTGTCTGTCTGTCTGTCTGTCTGTCTGTCTGTCTGTCTGTCTGTCTGTCTGTCTGTCTGTCTGTCTGTCTGTCTGTCTGTCTGTCTGTCTGTCTGTCTGTCTGTCTGTCTGTCTGTCTGTCTGTCTGTCTGTCTGTCTGTCTGTCTGTCTGTCTGTCTGTCTGTCTGTCTGTCAAATGTTATTCAAAGTTCCAACTTTAATAATTGTTCATATTTAAATAATATTCAGCTCACACTTTTTATATTTTCTTTTTCACTCAGTCAATAAGCAAACAGTAATCGTTTGCCAAAAAATATTCGATTCAAAATATAATCGAGAACGATGGAAAAAGTTTAATCGAAATGAATTTATTTAATCAAAGCTCCACTTCTTTCATCGCAGCACAAACAGCAGCGAGCGGATCGACCGAAAAAAATTTGCTATCGAATGAAAATAAAATCGATAGCACTTGAGCAATTGCTATCGTGGCAAAGTTTAAACAAAAAACCGAACTATGTCTACATCAATCTGCAGCGGTAAAGTGAACCAGGAAGCATTACTACAATAATAATAGAATGCAAATTCTTTTCAACCTCCACGCTGTTTTATCAAGGTTTCGCTCCAGTAACCGAACTGCGAAATTCTTTTCTCTCGATTCCATTCATTCATTAGTTTAAGTTGGTTGATTTTCTTTTCAATTTTGTTTTTTACCACTTCTGCATCTGCATCATTTTTGTATGCACGTTTTCTGTTGCAGAAAAGTGTAATGGTTATCCTCTTTGAATAAAGGGGACGGACTGAAAAAAAAATGCTTCCGGATTTTGTTCCGTTTCAAGGTTCAACGTTAGACTGATGGCTAAGAGCTCGTTGAAAAATGTGAAAACTTTCGTGTGGATTTACTAAAATAGCAGAAACATTCATTCCATTTATTTAGGTATGTACGCCTTATCTCCAGTTCTATAGCACTCAAATCGTGTAGCTAACGATGATGGTCTTTTAAATCTTTCTTTGGCGCGAGAGAAATGCAGATAATAAATTGTAGGGATGAAATGAAAGAGCTCTCCCTGTGTAAAACATTAACTAGTGATCAGAGGAAAAAAACGCTCGTCCTAACCATTTCATCAGATAATTTAGTGCCGGGCATGCTGGAAAAATTTTTACTCTCCCTACCCGTCGTACTTATTTCCGTATGCAAAAAAATCTTGTTGATGACGCAAATTTCAGTTGTGTGCACAACTGATAGAAAGGTATTGCTTGTCTGCTGGCTCGCGTTTTTTTCTATACCTAGGTACCTGAATATTGCTGATTGAGGCATTGTAACGAAGTAAAATCTCGGCAAAGGTTGTACGTCACTCAAATCAAATATGAAATTCAATAAAAAATATTCTATTTTTTAGAAATCGAAACCAAACGAAATGAAATTCGAACACTGCTTCGATTTTGTGCATAGAGACGAAGCTAAATTTATCAAAAATGTTGACTTTACGAAGCTGTACCATGTTCTGTTAATAATTTTTTTTAACTAAATTACAGAAAAAGAGAACAGAAACAGAAAAAGCGAAAAATTGAGAGAAAAATTGAACGTGGCAAAAAAGAAGAAAAAGGACGGAACATATGAAAACAACAAAAAAAATTAAAAGAATTTAACAGTACAAAACAAAAATAGACTGGAAAAGAAGAAAAATGGAAATAGAAATGGATGAAAAAAGGTGAAAACTAACACAGAAAACAAAAAGAACAAGAGGAAAATCAAGACTAAAAAGGGTGAAAAACGGGACAGAAAAGGAAGAAGAAACACCGGACCTAAAAAAATAATGATGAAAGAAAGGAAAACGAAAAAAAGGGGAAAGATGTCAAAGGAAACAAATTGTGATAGAAAAAGTGGAGAAACGGGATAGGAAAAGAAAGGAAAAACGGTACAGTAACCAAGAGAAACCAGAAGAGAAATGAAGACCAGCAAAAAAAACCAATAAAGGTATCGAGGAAAAGGAAAAATTAGGTCAACCGGAATATGAAAGGAGAAAGATGGAAAAAAATTGTTTGGTTACGAAAATGGAACAAAAAAAAAACGGGTCATCTAAAAAAGGAAAAACGGAACAGATGAAGATGAAAAAGTAGGAGAAGAGTTGGGAGAAAAGACGGAAACGGGATACGAGAAAGTCCTTGTCTGGTCTGGTCCTGGTTTGATCTGATCCTAATCTCATCTGGTCCTGGTCTGTCTGTCTGTCTGTCTGTCCATTATTAGAGATTCTCAGAAAAGGAACTTTCAAATTTTCTCAAATGTTATTCGGTGTTTAGATAAAAGGACTGAAAAGGGCGAAGAACGGAACATAAAAGAAGAGAAAGAAGAAACTTTCGGGCAGAAAAAAAGGAAAAAACGAGCGATAAAAGCAAGCAAAACGAAACTAAAGGGAAGATGGGACAGAAAAAAAATGTGATAGAAATAATAGTAGGAAAACGGGATAAAACAGAGGGACAAGACAAGAAAAACGGAATATAAAACAAGAGAATTCAGAAGGGAAGTGAAAAATAACGAGAGAGAAAAAAATTAAACCGGCCAAAGTATTCAGTAAAAGGGTAGAAAGAGATCAAACGGGACATAAAAGGAGAAAGACGGAAAAAAATGGGAATGGTTGCAAAAATGGGACAGAAGAGAAAGAAAACGGGACAACTAAAAAGGAAAAACGAAGCGGATGAAGACAAAAAATAAGATGGGTTAGGATAAGTTGGAAACTGGAAACGAAAAAAGGAAAAAGGAAAGAAAGAAGACGGAAGACGCGAAAAAATTACAAAAATAATAAACACAGAACTGATAATTAGATAAAATGGGATGAGAGAAATGAAGAAAAACTGAACAATGAAACAGAAAACAAGGGACAAAAAAGTGAAATGAGAAAAAACGTGGAAAAATGAAAGGAAAAAGAAGAATAGTGAAAGAATAGTGCCAAGAAAACCATTCAGAAGGGAAGAAAAAACGGGACTGGAAAAGAGAAGAAAAGGAACCGAAAAGAAGTAAAACGTGTGAAGCATATATAACGTGTGAGAGTGTAAGACGAAATTTACCTATCATAGTTAAAATAAAATTTCGTATCGGACACCATACTATGTCCATGGCCAAATTCTAGTCAACTGTTTCAAGAAAACTTTTTCCAAATTAAATTCTACTATTAATATTTATTCCCGACAGATATGGATTTCGCCAACGACTTGCAGGCTTTATTTTCAGGTTTCGTATTCTACTAAGACGCTCCAAAAACTTCAGTTAATTTCACAAAAGCCGATAAACGCTGAAACTCCTTAAGCGGTAACCTCAGGAACTTTAAGAATGTAGACCAAGCAAAGTTAATCGAGCCAGATTATAGCTATAGTTTTGGCAGTTTGTAGAAGAGTAGTGCGCTGAGCGAATGTTTCATTCAACAGTGAAATTCGCCAGTCGGAAAAGTTTTATTCCCGAACGTTACGACTACAAAATTTTGTATAGTAAAAGTGTACTCGTGTATAGTAAAAGTGTAGGGTCGAGCCATCTAGCGCGTTGAGCCCCTCTATTCCTGGTGCCGGTGGGGTTCTTGAAGAGAACGGATTTTACTACACAATTGTCCGGCATCCTAGCGACGTGGCCGGTCCACCGTAGTCTCCCAACTTTCGCCAAGTGTATGATGGGAATCTCTCCAAGCAGTGCCTGTAGCTTGTGATTCATACGTCTCCGCCACTCTCCGCTTTCCGTTTGTACTCCACCAAAAATAGTCCGCAATACATTCAAATACGGCAAGTGCACGTATGTCTTCCGTAAGCAAAGTTACTGTCTCAAGTCCGTAGAGGACTACCGGTCTGATTAGCGTTTTGTACATCGAAGCGTCTTTCAGAGGGAAAAGTAGGTTCGATGTCTAGCTTGAATGCGTCGTCGGATTTTCTTACTCGTATTATTGTCGTTGGTGACCAGAGATCCCAAATATACGAACTCATCAACCACTTCCAGTTCATCGCCGTCAATAGTCACCGTTCGTGGGAGACAAACGTTATTTTCTCTATTGAATAACATACAGGATAGTCCATCCCCTTGCCGTAACCCCCTGCGCGATTCGAAAGGGCTTAAGAGTGTCCCCAAAACGCGCACGTAGTACATCACTCGTTCCAGAGTAGCTTTGATCAGCCATGTCAGTTTGTCCGGAAAATCGTACTCGTGCATAATCTGCCATAGCTGTTCGCGTTCAACGGTATCGTGTGCTGCTCTGAAATCCACGAAAATATGATACGTGGGCACATTGTACTCTCGACATTTCTGAAGGATTTTCCGGAGAGTAAAAATTTGATCCGTAGCAGCACAGCCCCCATAAAGCCCGCCTGATACTGCCCTACGAATTCTCTTGCTATTGGGGATAAACGACGCAACAAAATCTGGGAGAGCACCTTGTAGGCGGCGTTGACCAGCGTAATTCCGCGGTGGTTATAGCAGTCTAGCCGGTCGCCCTTTTTGTAGATGGCACAGACTACGCCTTCCATTCACTCCTCCGGTAGTTTCTCTTCTTCCCTAATCTTTGAAATCAGCCAGTGAAATGCCGTTGCTAGCGGTTCTTGGCCGTTTTTGAAGAGTTCTGCCGGGAGTCGGTCCTTCCCGGCGGCTCTATTATTCTTCAGCAGACCGATTTCACGTCGGATCTCTTCGATATCGGGAGCCGGTACGCTGTTGTCGTTTGTAGATACTCCTAGGTTAACTTCCATTGCGTCTCCTGCTGCTATATCGCCGTTGAGGTGTTCATCGAAGAACTGCTTCCACCTGTCGACCACCTCGCGCTCCTTTGTGATAAGATCCCCTCCCTCGTCCCTACACATGTCAGGATTTGGTGTGTGGGCCTTGCGAGTTTGGTTCCCCTTTTCGTAAAATTTGCGGGTATCATTAGCCCGGAATAGTGGTTCAAGCTTCTCACGATCTCTGTCCTCCTTCTGGCGCTTTTTCCTCCTCAGGATCGTGGTCAACTCATTCCTCGCTCGTCGATACTTGGCCAAATTCTCTCTCGTAGATATGCTCATATAGTTCTCTCAAGCTCTTTTTTCCTCTCTATCGCTTCTTGGCATTCCCCGTCAAACCAATCATTTCGTGCACTCGAGGTTTCCACACCTAGCCCCGCGGTTGCGGCCTCGTTGACGGCCGAGCGTATCCTACTCCATCCGTTTTCGAGGGTCGAAGTATCTAGCTCCACAGAGGAAGGCAGAGCTTCATCCAGTACGCGCGCGTAGTTTTCGGCAGTTCATGGGTTGTCTAGTCGCCGAATGTTTAGACGAGGAGGGCGACTCTGTCGCGAGGTATAAACCGATAGTTTTGAGCGCTCATGTACATGTGGTTCGAGTCAATATCCGCACTCCGTAGGGAGCGTACGTTGGTGATGTTCGAGAAAAACCGGCCCTCGATGCGAATATGGTCGATTTGGTTCGAGGTTCGTTGGTCAGGTGGCCTCGTGGATATCTTTGCGGGGAAAGAAGGTGCTTTTGATCACTAAGCCTCGGGAAGCCGCAAAGGCCGTTATCGTTCGTGTCGGTGTGCAGGCTATGGGGCCCGATCACCGGTCTATACATTGCTTTTCTGCCGATTTGGCCGTTCATATTCCCGATGACGATCTTGATGTCCCGTGGTGAGCAGCTGTCGTACGTCGCCTCCAGCTGCGCATAGAACCCTTCCTTCTCGTCGTCGAATCTACCTTCGTGTGAACAATACACGTTTTTGATGGTGTTGAAGAAACGGCCTTTTATCCTAAATACGCACATCCTCTCGTTGATCGCTTTCCAGTCCATTACGCGATCCTGCATTTTGCCCATTTTGCTCCATTCCATGTCCTTATTTCTTCGCCTTGGTTCATGCCGAATATTCCGAGAAGATATTACTTGACTCTTGTTAGTTTTTTTAGGTTTAGATAGGTAGCCGTACTAGGGCTTACGCTACCGAATCTCGTGATGGGGCTGCCATCTTGCAGTGTCGAGACACACTGTACCTCCTCTCCTGTTGGTATACGACCTTAGTTTCCACTGGGGTTGATTACCCGATCTCCGCGAGGGTTGCTCGTATTCCGGCTGGTACCACGTGGAGGTCGGGATCGGGGTTGCCGGATAAGAGTCTAGGGACCACAATGGGGTCTGTTTTACGCATTATCCAACCATTTACCAACTGATTGTGATTATAATATGTATTCCGTCGGAAATTAAACGAAGAGCGACTACTATAGCGCATCGTTCAGTTCTTGTTCTTACTTCATTACCTTATTTTCCGACAGTGAAAGCACAGAACAGAAGTGGAAGTCCGAACGATTCGGCAATCAAAACTGATAACAGTCTTTTTTATTTTTATTTTTTTGGGAAGGTTTTCGCATAGAAGCAAATATCAACAATATAAGCAGAACGCTCGCTACCAATCGCATAGCAGTTTTCACATGCTTTCGTGTGCATTGGTATGCTTTCGTGTGTTTTAGTGGAAAAAAGTGACTCGCTACCGCCAGGTTCGCTAGTATCTGTAGAAAGTAGCATGTACGTGTTTGGATTTCTACTTCCACTTCTGTTCTGTGGTGAAAGGCTACCGGAGTCCAGTGATATGCAAGGGTATGTAATCATGCTATCTCTTACTCATGTGGGAGTGTAGAGAGCATCCTTCAACTAGTTCGCCAGCAATTAGAATTTACATTGAATAAAGCATTAGCCGTCACTCGGATCGAAACGTCAGAAAAAACGATTACAGTGCAATCAAATGCATTTGACATTCGTTTCACGCCCCTGGTGATATGTTAAGGCCCGCGCAGAATTAGTACTTTATGGTAGTGTTTGCGTAGATCTGACAGATAATTTGTCAAATTGTATGGGAGAACGGTCAGGTTAACGCAAACGCAACCGCAAAGTACCAATTCTGCGCGAGCCTTTAGTGTTAAGATTTTCCATGTAAATTTCACGAATATCACGATAAGAGATGGTCCACTGCATCGATGACCGGTTTAAAGCGGGGTACGCTGTTGAAAAGAAAAGAGCTCAAGAAAAAATCTTACTATTGCCCGTTTCTATGGTAACAAAATGCGCTGCTCTCTTTTTTGATAGCTTGAAATCGACGCAGAAAGAATCTGCTTGGCTGTATGTAAGTTAGAAGTATATATTATGCTTGTCAAACACGTAAGCTATTGATTTACTTGACAAAATAAACGATCTTTGCACCCGCGACGATTCTGACGACGGTTTTGTTCGCAACGGTTATAATTCATCGCATACGAAAGGGTGGGAAATTGATAATATTTACCGAAAAAATTTTGACAACTCCAATACAAGCAATCTCCTGTCATTTTTTCTTGTGGTAATAATTGCGCCGGATATTATTCCGTTCGAAAAAGTGACATTTTAATTCACTTGCGTGTAAAACTGCGCCATATGGACGTGAAATAATAATATTTCTTATGAGGTGCGTACCACTTAAGAAATCTTAAAAGAAATCGATTACTTGAACATTTCTTGTCCTATCTTTTTTCCCCATTACTTTGCAGCAGCGTACCCCACTTAATGCAGCAATGGCAAATTACTGGCGGGCGCCCAGACACTCCACAGGCTCCGTTTGTGGCTGGGTATTTTTAATCGGAACACTCAGATTAATTCCAGAATGTTGTTTCGGGTGAATGGTACAAGTAAATTCCATACCGTATAGTTTAGTTTACCTCATGTGATGGGCCTCGTAAAATGCTTTAGAAACGCGAAAAGCAAACAGGGAACACCCTTAAATCTGTGATACAATCTCAGGCACAAACAAAAACGATTATTTTAAAATTCCATTACAGAGGAAACAATTCCGAGCAATTGAACTACCCCCTACATGAATGAAATTGTTCTGCTTCTCATTATACCTTGATATGGTAATCGTGTGCTGGCAGCACTGCTGTCAATTGCACCAAATCGAAAACACGAAGCTGTCTACAAGCAAGCAAGCAAGCAAGCAGAAAGAACATACGCAGAAAAGAGTGAAAGAAAGTCAAAATGGTGTTTGCAAAGTTCAGTGTAATTTTGTTGCTTGCGTTTAATTATGTGGAAGGTAATGGTATTTTTCCACTTGGATTAACTATTTAGTGGGTGCACGGTAGAAAAAAGTGAAATTGCAAGTGTGAAGCTGTTTTTCCTAGCTGAAAAGAGCGACAGAAATTTCCATTTGGAGCTCCTACCACCTTCGCACTTTTTGACTTTCATATCGTATTTCTATCGCTGTGCTGCCCGTTCGTTCTGATTAGCAGATGCAATTCCCGTAACTAATAAGCAAAAAAGCGATAAGTCTACAGCCACCGCTGACCCATCATTTATATCGGATTTCTCCCGGGATCATCGGCTGCAGCTGTGTGTGCGTAATTAAAGCGATCATAATTTCAGTGAAGACCAGAACAAGTGCAGCAACGAATGCGGAATAGAAAGGGGCAATGCAAGGAAGAACCCTCTAAGTGAAGAGCAAACACAGATGATCTTATGCTCTTCGAGCAACAACGATTCGTTTTTTTTCCTTTTCGATCATTACCATTTTCTAGCTTCGCTGTTCATTCCATTCCTTACGTCCAGACATGACTCCACAAAGTCGCGACTGAGTGGAATCGCTTCGCACGGGGAGCGAGTTAAAAACGGAGACAGCGATCGAGCGCGTCAGGAAAGGTTCTATGGTTTCTATGCTTGGTTGGGATGATGATGATCGCATTTGTGAAAGTGACTTTTGCGTTGTAATTTTGTTAGCTCGTTTGTTTACATTGCTGCCAGAATAAATTCCCTGGGTAAAGCAGTCCTTGTAACGTCACCTTATCGGACCATTGCAGGTGATATGCACGGAAAACTGCTGGATGAAACGGAGGAAACTATGGACCTGGAGGCGTACCATCCCAATCGTGATCTTCCAATACAGAACTCAATCGTGTCCCATCAAAGGTAATGTTGAATCAATGTAATTTCGATTCTAAGAATTGTTGATAGGAAAAAAAACTGTCGCGACGAGAGCAAGAATAAAACTGATAAGCCAATTGATAACGTGTGTGCTGGGTCCCGGAGGCGGCAAACATGAAAATGATACCGCTTCGAGAGGCTACCGTTAGTTTCGTTTTTGATGATAATATCCAGCGAAAGCTGGAAATTGAGTTGATTTTATTCTTTCTCCCGTCGTTTTCCCTTTTGAGAAGAATTCCCACCCGTTTATTAATCTATTGCATTGCTTTTTGCATCGTTATTACTATAACTCTCGTTGTGCAAATATGTCACGGATGTGGGCGAAACATAATTGTATCGATTGTTAACGCTAAATGCAATCTAACCACCCACACGTCCGTGTCACCACTGTTGTAGGAGACATTCGAAATCTAAGAGACGTATGAAACGAAGGTAAAGTTGTGAGCTGTGCTGTGCACATTTACTGTATCTGATAAAATGTTATTTTTGTTTGGATTTTGTTGGATCAGTTTCACTTCTGTGCCTTGATAATCTTCATTCTATTTTCTGTTGAAGGATTTAAACTATTTTTTCGTTCAGATTTTGTTGATTAAATTTTCCTTCGTTATGTGATCGCTTTAGTCCACTTTTTTGGTAACGAAGTCAATCTATCTCTGAGTTTGAAACGATAGCTTTTATCGTTTGCAGTTCAATAGAACAGATTTGGTCTCCAAACAAGACACGCTACCATGCAACATGCATGATACTTAAAAATATTCAGCTCATATCTAGGTAATATAAATTTAGTAAATTTGAATTATTGTCCTTTAACACTAAACCTGCCAACACAGTTTCACCATTATTTTTCCTCGACATATCGAAAAAGCTGCAATTATCAATAAATTAATTGTTAATAATTTTTACGATAAAAATTAATTAACAGACCTGCTAGAATTGCATAGTATTTCAAATACAAATATTTTCCATTAAAATTGGTTGTGCGGAATTGTATTAATACTGCAAAATAAGCCAGCAGTCATGGGGATGCCAATGACCAATGCGCCAAACTCTCGACGGTGTATAACAAGCGTCGAAGTCGTACGCCGCGACCCAACATCGAGCAGCTACGATACACCGGAGTTGCCCAGGAAAACGCGCGGCAGCTGGAAGCAGCGCTACCAACGGAAGAGCAACTTGGCGCAGCAACTCTTGAAGATGGTTGGAAAGGCATTAAGACCGCCATCGGTAGTACTGCTCTAACGGCACTAGGTACAATGAATCCGAACCGAAAAAACGATTGGTTCGATGGCGAATGCGAGCAATTAGTACAGGAGAAAAATACAGCACGTGCAATACCGTACGAGGGCGAATGTGGAGCGATATAAACAAGCACGGAACAGGCAAAACTCGGTCTTTCGGAGGAATGAACGATGGAAGAACTGTACCATGCTAACGATAAACGGAAGTTCTAAGAGAAGTTAAACCATTCGCGCAAAGGTTATGTGCCGCATGCCGATATGTGTCGGGACTCAGACGGTAATCTACTCACGAACGAACGTGAGGTGATCGAGAGGTGGAAGCAGTATTATCACTGAGAACAAACATCCATTCAGATACAAATTTTTTGGGAATTCATGGATAAAATTCGAAATCACCTAATATGCTAGCGTCACCACCACTATAGTTTCCCAACTAAATTATTCTTTTGATTTGCACACTGACAACCTTTGGCTCCTCTGGCGCTAGTATATATGGACTATAAGTGCTATGCTAGCGCCAGAAGCTAGCTGTTGTGAGTTTAGTGTAGAATTTTATGCGCCTTTAGCGACATCATCACTATAGTTTCCCGACTAATTTGACATAAGTTTTATCCAAGTGGGGACCTTTCGCTTGGATGTCTGTTCTCTGTGGTATTATGACGAGCACCTTAACAACGATGTAGCTAAACATGAAGGTGACGATATGGCAATAGATCTAGGAGCACGTGCAGAAGACGACAGAATACCAGCCCCCGACCTCCAGGAGATAGCAGAAGAGATCGGCCGGCTGAAGAACAATAAAGCGGCTGGGGCTAATCAGCTACCCGGTGAGCTGCTGAAATACGGCGGTGACGCACTGGCTAGAGCGCTGCACTGGGAGTGGACAGAAGGCATCGTGTGTCCGATCTACAAAAAGGGCGACAAATTGGATTGTTGTAATTACCGCGCAATCACACTGTTGAACGCCGGCTACAAGGTACTCTCCCAACTTTTATGTCGTCGATTATCACCATTTGCAAAGGAGTTCGTGGGGCAATATCAAGCGGGTTTCAAGGGTGCCCGTGCCACCACGGATCAGATCTTCGCGCTTCGGCAAGTGTTGCAGAAATGTCGCGAATACAACGTGCCCACGCATTATTTATTCAACGACTTCAAATCAGCGTATGACACGATCGATTCTGGATAAAATAACGCGATTGGTCAAGGCGACGATAGATCGAGTAATGTGTGTTGTTCGAGTATCAGGGGCAGTCTCTAGTCGCTTTGAATCTCGGAGAGGGTTACGACAAGGTGATGGGCTTTCATGTTTGCTGTTCATCATCGCTTTGGAGGGTGTGATAAGAAGAGCGGGGATAGACACGAGTGGCACGATATTCACGAAGTCCGTCCAGCTTCTTGGTTTCGCTGACGACGTTTTCATCATTACACGTACCTTTGAGAGGTTGGCGGAAACGTACATCGGAATGTAAGCTAAAGCCAAACGGATTGGACTTGTCATTAATGTATCGTAAACAAAATACATGAAAGGAAGAGGTTCTAGCGAAGTGAATGCTGACCTCCCTGCCCTGATTCATTTAGACGGTGATGAAATCGAGGTGGAAGAAGAGCTCGTGTATCTGGCCTCACTGGTTACCGCAGACAATGACACCAGCAGAGAAATACAAATACACATTATGGTGGGCAATCAAGCCTAGTTTGGACTCCGTAGGACGCTGCGATCGAACAAAATTCGCCACCGCACGAAGTTGACAATCTACAAGACGCTGATTAGACCGGTAGTCCTTTACGGACATGATGCATGGACTATATGCTCGTGGAGGACCATCGCGTTCTTAGTGTTTTCGAACGGAAGGTGTTGCGCACTATCTACGGCGAAATGCAGATGGAAGACGGAACGTGAAGGAGGCAAACGAACCATGAATTGCTTCAGCTGCTTAGGGAACCAGCCATCGCTCACACCGCAAAAATAGGTCGCCTGCGATGGGCTGGGCAAGTCGTGAGGATGTCGAACGACAGCCCGGTTAAAAAAGTTCTCAATAATGATCCAACTGGAACGAGACGGCGGGGCGTGCATCGAGCAAGATGGATCGATCAAGTGTAAGGCGACCTGCGGACCCCACGCAAACTACGTGGTTGGCGAATTGCGGCCATGGACCGAGTCGAATGGTACAGCAGAGGAAACCACGGCCTGGAGCTGATTAAGCTAAGCTAAGATTCTGGTTTCTTACACAGGAATCATACGTCTGCTGTCATCTGTGAGGAATTCTGTAGAAGCCGTCTTTACAGAAAAATAGGATTTCTATGCATACTAGAAGTAAGAATTTCAGTATCAAGTCTAGTTAGCAAGGTTGTTTTTGCTAATTTTGAGACGTTGCTTTTCTACGTTACTACGTTCAGAAATACCCTCTGCTCAAACATCAAGCTTTTCAACGAATGATCCTCCAGCTGGGTCTTCTAAGTGGTGCGTGTTGAATCATCGTCCGAAGAATTGCTCTTGTAATACGTCGACGAATCTCGCCAATCAGAAGGTTTCTCAATTCACAGTGCTGTGTTTTCGGACCAATCTTTGCATTGAAGTCGCCGTTGCTTTTGGAAGCTTGGCAACATTCATTGGCATAAAACCTTGGATTATGGTGTGGTTCTGTACTCGTTTTTTAAACTGGCAATAATTGTCCTTTCGTTAATAGTTTTTCACTTGATTGGCGCAGTCTGTGTTTTAATACTAAGCAGGAACCCAACTCTACGGTGTGTCATGGACCGTTTTCCCCTCAAACACCAGAGTATAGCAGTATCTGTCATCTTGGTGGCAGCTTGTGTTCTCCGAAGTTTGGCTAACGGGTTTCGCACAGTCCCAGTATTTTGCGCTCCGAGCTGTTGAGCTTTGCCATCTTTACCTACTAATTTAGTGTTAATATATTCCATATTCCAATTCTTGATCATTATTTCGCATTAAAATTCGTTTGATATGTCGATTCCTGGTCCAGTAATCCCAGCTCCTGTAGATTTTCCAATTTTAGGACCATCGGTGTTAAACAAAAGTGATCCCAGACCCAGAGTTTTAGGACCACCTTCTTCTTTGCATATACTGCGATCGGTCGATTACTTTGAAATGTATATCGAAGTTTGTCCTAGTTTCCATCCAGTCTTCATTCACGATTACCAGGGTGTTCAGTTGAAAATCTTTCGTAGGGATTTGTAGGTGTCCATTAAGATTTACATCTTGGAAATGTTTAACACGCCGAATCCTAAGAGCATCTTTTTCTGTCTGCCTTAAGCTGTACGAATTGATGCAACCGTAAAGAAGATATAAAAGAGCATCAAGAGCTTTGGAGGGTGTGCTGGTCATTGCTCCAGTTATTGAAGAGCACGTCATACGTTGTAGTTTTCCAAGCTTTTTTGAGCTGTTATTTATGTAGTTTTAGGCCGCCACACTTGCGGAGCATATGTTAATCTGGGTCTCACAATTGCCGAATAGATCCAGTGAATCATCCTCGGGTTAACTCCCCACTTTTTACCAAAAGTATTGCCCAAAGAGCATTGTTTGCTTATGAGATTGCATATTCTAGATGATCGTATAAATTTAGCTTATGGTCAGGCAGCACATCGAAGTATTTAATATGCTTGGATACCTCCAATTCGACTCCTTCTGCTGTAGACCTGTAATACTGCATTTCCTTTTTATTGTAAATGGTATGATGACGTGATGCCTTTAGACAACACAGCAAGCATCGCACTGAAGCCACGAAGACCAGATATTTAGAAGTAAATGCTAATTATAAGCTGCTTAATGATCGCCTGTATAACGCCTCCCAGAACAATCTGCAACGCCGCCTCAAGGCAAACCCCAGAAGCTTCCGGCGCCACGTGAATGAGCAACGGAAAGAATCAGGATTACCTTCTGTGATGTCCAATGGTTTATTCGAAGCCGATTCCACTGCTGAAATCAGACAGACTTGTTTCGTTCTCATTTTAGTAATGTGTTCACTAATGAACGTCTCAAACCGCAGGATGGAATTGTCACTACCGGAAACGTTCCCCGACTTTCTGCGCCCGCATTGCCATTTGTTATCTCCGTTGACATGCTTATAAATGCTGCGTTAAGTGCCACTTCTAAACTGTTCGAGTTAATTATTCTTCAAGAGCTAGTCCAGAAATACAAAAATCACATTTCACCTGGACCAGCACGGATTTATGCCAAAACGATCTACGTCAACCACCCTAACCTGCTTCACGTCGTTTGTAATACGCCAAATAGAGACTGGCAATCAAGTGGACGCAATGTACACAGATTTATGCGCAGCATTTGATACTATGAATTTGATAAACTGGGCATGAATGAACATTTGCTTCTTTGGTTCCAATTTTACCTAAGCGGTCGGAGTACATCTGTTAAAATAGGTGATCATATTTCATCTCCGTTCTCACTTTAGCCCGGCGTTCCACAAGGGAGTCACCTTGGCCATTTTTATTCTTGTTACATATGAACGATGTCAATTTCACTTTGAATTGCATGAAACTCTCGTACACTGACGATTTAAAGCTATACTACACTATAAAGCAACCACAAGATACACTTTTCCTACAAAAACAGCCGGAAGTTTTCGCAGAATGGTGCCAAATAAACCGCTTGTCGCTTAACGTATCCAAATGCTCGATAATCTCATTTGGTCGAAAACAATCACTTTTCCACTTTAACTATGCCTTAGAGCAGCGGTTCCCAAATGGGGGTTCGCGAACCCCCAGGGGTACGCCAAAACTTTAGTTCGCTTCAGAATAGTATAGGGAAATCCGTCAGGGGGTACGCGAACCGAAAAAAGGTTGGGAACCGCTGCCTTAGAGGGTGTACAGTAGAGTGTCCCAAAATAGCACTATGTCAGAAAACCCGGGGGCTCACCCCTCAAATGATAGCTTAGGGTGTCACAACAAAACTTTTATATGACGTCATCATTGGTTGCCGCGATTTAGGGGTCGCACATTTGAGTTTTATGAAAAAATGGCATTTTTCAGGAGTAGATTCAAAAAAATAGTTTTAGAAATGTTAAAGTAGGTAAAACAAGGTACTTAACTATTTTTTCACAATCATTGGGATCTGATACATTTATAAAAAAGTCATGGAGGCATATCTGGAGTCATATTTGGTTACAAAAAATTATTGAATTCGGGAAAAATTTAAAATTTTCGAAATTTCATTTAAATAAACGTCAAAACAGGGTATCGAACAGTATCTCAGAGTAACGTACGTATACTGTATAGATGGGAAATTTTATGACGAACAACTTTGCCGAGGAAAGTACGGACGTATGTTCAAATCTCGCTGAGGTATTCACGTTTTTCTAATGGCGGAACCAAACATATTTTCACAATTTTCAAATTTTAGTAGTTCCACGTGAAAAAGGTAAATGATAAAACTTGAAGTATTTATTCTAAACGTTACCTACGTGTTTGATAGGAAGAAATGTGCACTTTCCAGAGAATTTAGCACCATTTAGGCTCAAGAATCACTTTCAAAAAAGGCGTATTTATTTTAATATGTACTATGTTTGAAAAATCGTATCTCCCGAAACTAGGGTTGCTCCAAAATGATGCCTAAGCGTGAGTTGTAGAAATTTGATATTCAAACCTGAAAAAATAAACACTGAAATTTTTTTGACGCTTTTTGCACTATCAGTAGATGGTAGAATCAGCAAGGTGTATTCATACAAATTGAAAGGTAATATTTATTCTAGTTGCTAACTTGGTAATATAACACGGATAACATATGAAAAGGGCACGTTTAAAATAAAAAAATAAAATATATTAAACTTTTTTTTTTCAAATATCTGAAATACGGCTGTATTTAAAAGATAATTATTATTTTGAACACGTGTTGTTAAGCACATACGAAGTTGTTCTTCAAATTCAAATTACATATATATATAACGAGAAATATAAGAATAATAATAAGAAATATAATAATAATCTTAGGTTACAAAATATTCGTAAAAGTCGTTGTTCTGCAAAATCCTTTGACAAATGTACCATTTCAGAAAAAGCGTCAAAATGCATCAAATCACCACTATTTTTCCAAAAAAAATATTCGAAGTTTTTCCTGTATATTTTAATTTTACATTTTTTCCTTACTTTAGAACATAGTGAATTTTTTTTCGGTGTTTATTTTTTCATGTTTAAAACTAAATTTTCAAAAACTCACCCTTAGGCTTCATATAGTACTTATTAAAATAAATACGCCTTTTTTAAAAGTGATTCTTGAGCCTAATTGGTGCCAAATTCTTTGGAAGGTGCATGTTTCCTCTCATTAAAAACGTTCAGAGTAAATAGTTCAAGTTTTATCATTTACTGCTAAAACTGCTAAAATTTGAAAATTACAGAAATGTGTTTTGTTCCGCCTTTAGAAAATGGTAAATATCTCAGCGAGATTTAAAGATACGTCCTTACTTTCTTCGGCAAAGTTGTTCGTCATAAAATTTCCCATCTATACAGTATAGCTACGTTGCTTTGAGACACTGTTCGATACCCTGTTTTGACGTTTATTTAACTGAAATTTCGAAAATTTTAAATTTTTCCCGAATTCAATAATTTTTTGTAACCAAATATGACTCCAGACATGCCTCCATGACTTTTTTATAAATGTATCAGATCCCAATGATTGTGAAAAAAATAGTTAAGTACCTTGTTTCGCCTACTTTAACATTTCTAAAATTTTTTTTTTAATTTACTCCTGAAAAATGCCATTTTTTCATAAAACTCAAATGTGCGACCCCTAAATCGCGGCAACCAATGATGACGTCATATAAAAGTTTTGCTATCATTTGAGAGGTGAGCCCCCGGGTTTTCTGACATAGTGCTATTTTGGGACACTCTAGTGTACAGTTAAAGTGCGAATCAACAGTCAAGGATTTGGGGATCCTAATCACATCGCTTACATCGTGTCAAAAGCCTTTTCGCAGCCGGGGTTTTTATTTCGTTTTGCGAAGAAGTTTAAGGATGTCTACTGCTTGAAAACTCTTTATTGCTCGATTATGCGACCTGTCCTAGAATATGCGTCCATCGTCTGGTCTCCTTACTACCAGAACGAAACTCAACGCATTGAGGTTATTTAGCGAAAATTCATCCGCTTCGCTCTCTCAGGTAATCTCAGGTAGACGGCTCCATTAAATCTGCCTAGCTATAAAAGCAGATGCATGCTTATTAATTTGGAACTACTAGAGAAGAGACAAAATGTCGCAAAAGCGTGCTTTATTGGTCATCTCTTGCAAAGACACATCGATTGTTCTGCGCTGCTCAGTACCTTGAATATCAACATACGTCGCCGCAATCTTCGGTCCCAATCGTTCCTCAGCATTGGTCCTGCGAGAACAAATTATGGACTTCACGAACCAATGCGCAGCATCCCAAGTAACAATCTAATAGCAAATTGGTCTTATTCATTTCTTATAGTAGTTTTTTCAGAGCATTTCAAAGTCTGTTAGGTTTTATAATGTTTTTCCTCAAGTGAATTTTATCTTATTTGATTAACATTTCTGAAGTATGACTGAAGGAGACTTGAAGAATCACCCATAAAACTAAATTATCAATAAGTGTAATTCACCTTATAAGGGGTTTTAAAGGATACTTCATTTTTGCTTAAAAACGACGCTCCTTAAAACTTAACAATAGTTTTGACAAAAACTTATGACATTCTTCTGCAAGATTCGTTTATCTTAACAATCCTGCCATAAAACTCTCTTAAAATCGTATATTCTTGAAAGAGAAATTATACGCTTTTTTTCCTTTCTCGCTTTGGCGCAGACCATTTGGTCCATGACAGCCAATAAAATTATACGCTTGAATAAGAACATTCTAACGTAAACAACTAATCTGTCAAAATGGGCGTCTGAACCTGGAGAAAATTGAAGAATACAGATCTTTTAAACGAAAATTAAGCGAAAATCTGTGTAATATTTTGAAAACTCTTTCATATGAACAGATAGCGAAGTAACAAAACAATAAAGATCTCAGGACTAACTGAACTGGGGAAGGACAGTGCCGGTAATGATGCATTTGCCAGAGGCGGTGCGGGTTTCCTCTAGAGCTTTTCGTTTTTTTTTAACTAAATATAGAATTCATAACTCAGATGTCTTTGTATGGAAAATGTTTGAAGGCACTGAAGCAGTTGAAGCATAATTTTTAAAAACAGGTGTACCGATTGTAAATTAAACGCTTGAAACTGACGTGCAGTCCAAACAGCACAAACAACACGTTACGTCGATACTTCGTTGATGTTTTCTTTGTTTATACTAGAATGGTTATCTTGCAAAAACTTGGTGCCCTCAAGTAATTCAAACAATTCTTATTCAAGCGCAACGTGTCTTCTTCAAGAATACAATAAGTATTGATGAACTTATCGCGCTCTTGGAAAAATTTTCTTTGTCTTGTGCAAGAAATGTTAGTCTAATGAGCGCTTTCGGGTTGATTTGGATAAAACCATTGAAAAAATGGCGAACAGGGCTATTTTGATAACTTTTGAAATTGTAGGCAATTGCATATGAGCGCTTATAAATATGGTATTATGCAATACCATTAGTGATCTTATCTTTTTAAATAAATGTTTAGACATATACAAGCCTTTTTGTCACAATTAGTTAAAAATTTGGTAGCAATCAACTTCTTCATGATATCATTAATTTTTTTTATTAATTTAATTTTTCAATAATCTAGCAAAAATAACTGGCGCGTTAAAATTTTCTAACTTTCATGTCACAAAACATCGACAAACCGAGCATGGCATGAAAAATTTCTCATTTATGAGCAATAAGGCAGCTGCTTTTATCACCATTTTTATTTTCAATTTTCATTTATACCCATTTCGAAATAGCAATATCGAAATGCTTATAGCTTATAGCTCTTGGTCAATTTAAAACATTTAAGGCTGTGAAAAGTGTATGATGTCTTGCAAGTGTTCTTTGAAGAGGCAACCATAAAATCATCAACACTTGTGGCGGTTTTCTTTTTATTTCAAGCGACTCTTGGAAGTCATTATAAATAGATATCGATAAGAATTACAAGTTTTAAAAGAATCTTTGGAAATTTTCTTGAGAACCTTCTTTAGTGTGGGCCTCCCTCGCCTTATAAGGGTTTTATGGCTGTTTTATCGCAGTTTTGTAGAATTATAAGTTTTGAGATCGGTTTTAAGCAGCAAATGCTGGAAACCTCTTCAAGTGCACCTTAAAATTGAAATTGTTACTTGGGATGTCTCGTGTATTCAACAAATGTTATAACGTATTTAATTTTAATGTACCTCGACAAACTAATAAGTGTAGTTTTAAGCGTGTATTATGTTAATTTATGTTGACTATGCGTGTGTACCTTTATGCATCTATAGTTATATAGCACAATCTGTGATTGGGGTGATTTTTCACCTGTTGACTAAAGCAATAAAATAAAATTACTGTTTTAAAAGGCTTAATGCTTAGTCCTTCCAAGTTACACCATTACCAGTGGGTACTTCAGGACAGACTGCATTCCATAGGAAATAGTACGCTTATGTTTTCCCCTTACTAAAATTTTTATATTGTCAGCGAACCCTATGACTTCATAGCCTTTGTCAGCCAATTTATTTAGAAGATCATCAACGAGTGACAACACCATGGGAGATAAGACCCCCCCCCCCCCTTGAGGGCAACCTCTAGTTGGTTTTGTCGTTAAAGTATTGTTATTCTGCGGTATGTATCCAACTGGAAATGCACCTATCAACACCCCGTTTTACCGTGGCTTTATTTATTGAATTGTGAAATGCGTTACCAAATGCTCCGTCAATGTCAAGGAAAGCTGCAAGTGTGATTTCTTTATTGTCAAAAGACTTCTCTATTTTTGAAATCAACGTATGAAGTGCTGCGTGCCTAAATAATCACCGGGAATTCATTCTATCTGCGCTCAATACAACATAAGGTTTATAAAAAGAAATGTTTTGATTTATTTAATTTAAATACAGATTTTCTTTATAAATTAAAAATTCCTCATTTTTGTCGTTTTCCATTACTATCATCATTTTAACACCAAAATCAAAATAGTTAAGTAAAATAGTTAACATTTCCTCTAACCGCACACCTCCCGCGGCAGATACAAATGCTACAGCTGCGAGCCGCCCGACTGTGCCGACACGACGACACACGCTCACCTCTGCCAGAATGCGATCCAGTGCTGGAAGTCCCGAATCCGCGATCAGTTCGGCAGCGAAAGCGTCTCCCGTGGTTGTACGACGGCTCACGAGCAGCTGCCGCTGTACTGCAACCAGAACCTGATGAATAGCAACGGTCCGAAGAAGCGACACGCCTCCGGAACGTACAACATCGAGTGCTGCACCGGAGACTACTGCAACAATGGCAGCTTTCCGGCTCTGCCGCCTCTCGAGTATCCAAGTAAGGGCGGCCCCTTCCGAACGTATCAATTTGTATCCTAATTAAATCGAATCCTTTGATTTTTTTAGATAATGTCATGAAACTAGAATCACAGTTCTACGTTATAAAGCTGCTGGCGTCCATTTTCGGTCCAATTATAGGGATTGGTCTGGTTCTCGTGGTGCTGTACTACTTTAGGCGCAAAACACGTCAAAAGCGGCTGATGGCCACCCGGAGCAAACATGATCCCGAGACGTACTACGCAAGTGATGAAATTCTGCGAGCAACCAGTGCCGGGGACAGTACCTTGCGGGTATATATTATTTCTGCGAATTACTGTGTTCCTCAATTAAATTGGTTGATTTTGTTCTTTTCAGGAATATTTACAACATTCGGTTACGTCCGGATCGGGTAGTGGTTTGCCGCTGTTGATTCAACGTACGCTGGCAAAGCAGGTATCGCTCTGCGAGTGTATCGGCCGCGGAAGGTACGGAGAAGTGTGGCAAGGTGTTTGGCACGGTGAAAAAGTGGCAGTTAAAATTTTCTTCTCCCGCGACGAAGATTCCTGGAAGCGGGAGACTGAAATTTATAGGTAGGATCCTACTTAAACCTGCTTCTAGAATAGTTTGTAACGAAAGATTTTGCTTCAGTACCATTCTGCTGCGTCATGAAAACATCCTCGGTTATATCGGCTCCGACATGACCTCACGGAACTCGTGCACTCAGTTGTGGCTGATCACACACTACTACCGGCATGGATCGTTGTTCGATCATCTGAACCGAACTGCCATCAACCACCACCAGATGGCTACGATTTGTCTGTCGATCGCCAACGGATTGGTGCATTTGCATACCGAAATCTTCGGAACAGAGGTAAGTTTTGTGTTGTGTTCTTTGAACCTTATTTTAGTCTGCTTTTTTGACAGGGCAAACCCGCAATCGCTCATCGTGACCTGAAAACAAAGAACATCCTGGTGCGTAACAACGGAACCTGCGTGATAGCCGATTTCGGTCTGGCTGTAACTCACAGTCAAACAACGAACAAGATCGATATGGGAAACACGGCTCGGGTCGGTACCAAGCGATACATGGCACCGGAGGTGCTTGATGAGAGGTTCGTTTGGTTGATTCGACTCGAAGTTCCATTTTTAAAATAATTTCTTTCCGGCAGCATCAACCTGGAATGTTTCGAATCCCTGCGCAAGGCTGACATCTACGCGATCGGACTGGTTTTGTGGGAAATCTGCCGACGAACGCTCTCCAACGGAATCGCCGAGGATTACAAGGTACCATACTACGACTGTGTCACATCGGATCCCAGCTTCGAAGAGATGCGCAAGGTTGTCTGTGTGGAAAACTATCGGCCCTCGATTCCGAACCGATGGTCATCGGATCCGGTAAGTTCCCTCCAATGTTGTGCTTGATTCAGAAAACAAATCTAATTTTTTGATTTCGACCATTGCAGCTCCTCGACGGTATGGCCAAACTGATGCGCGAGTGCTGGCATGCCAACTCGAACGTTCGCCTGACGGCCCTGCGGGTCAAGAAAACGCTCCAGAAGCTGACCCGGTCGGACGAAAAGATGAAGCTCAACTATGATCACGATTTCGATGGCGATAATTGCGTTTGATGACGGCTCCTCTTCATTCATCTCCATCATTGTCATCGTCATCGTCACCGTAACCACGCTAGGCATTCGTTGCCTGCTCTGCCTGCCGGCGGGTGGTTCCAATTACCGCTTGCAGCGGCTTAGTGGCAGCACAGCCTAGCAAGCACCCCCGCGCTAGAGGAGAATGTATCAGAAACAACAATATCATTTTCGTAGTAAGTTAATTCGTGTTTTGTCAGACTGAGCGAGAGTTTGCTAGAGTTGGTTGTTTGCGAGTTTGATGCGTGTAAGGAATAGGTATGGCTGGCTGTGGTTGTGGTTCGGATGATGAATGAATGTGAGAGTTTTTGTTCGGAGTGGACTCAACGGAACGAATGTGGATAAACAATATTTGTAAATATTTATACATTTACTAGGCTAGACCTGTTGACGATAACTCTACAATTTGAACAAATCATCTTTGATTTTACTCTGTTCTGTGGAAATATTTTCAACTATTTATGTGCAGCATTTTAGTTCTGATACTCTGTAGTAATCCTCTAGTTTTCCAGTGTGAACTGTCCGCAACCGATCAGTTCAGTTCTAATAATCGTAAAATATTTTTAGCAAAAATTTTTTCACCAAAAGCTATACTTCAGAGTTATGGATAGATTGAATATTAGACGTAGAGTTTAGTTAGTAGCTATTATAACCGATAACAAAATCGAAATCAGAAAAGGTTCAGTATTATTAACTGAATGAGATACGATAGCAGATACGGAAGTCTAATTACTGTAAGTAATTTAATATTTACACACTCTCAGAAGACGACAAAAAAAACTACAACTGGGATGCTAATTTTCTCGAACTTTTAAAAATTAAATCTGTTTTTTTTTCTAATTCTGAATATTACTACAAAGTTTGGGTTGCATTACTTCGTGTTCGTGAACCGGATTATGAACATCCCATCACAATGAAGTGCCATTTATGTATAAAAAACGCGCGTATAAAATTGGGTTTAATCTGCACTCCCTTTCGGTAACTTCCATTTGCTTTTCCACAGCCAATATCAATGATAGGTAAAAGTTTTTTGTACATACGTTAAGCACTCATTATTATTAGATGTTATTAAAGCGAAACTTTTGCCTTCCTTGTTATCCTATTTTTTTTTTTTTGCTAAACACTAAAACTGGTGGAAGCAAAAAATAAAACAAGGAGCCTATTCGTTTTTTTCCTATTTTGGTTTATTCTCTACCTAGCTCCCATACCCATAGTTTTTCAACGTATAAAATAGCATGTCTAACAGTGCGCGCGTGATGCGAAATATAATTTAGAGCAAATATTTATGTGTCGATAGTTTTCTACTATATCACAAAAAACAACAACAACAACAAAAAGATGATTACGGAGCCGATGAAAAAAAAAAGATCGGTTCAAAATTAGCATTCGAACAAACGGAACGGATGATGAACGTGGCAGAGGTTTGAATTTTCTGATTGAAACAAACAATAAACGGATAGATGTATTTAGTTTATATTTAAAATTCGCAACAAGCGGCCTCTGCTAATTTGGTCCGAAATACCGCCAATCAAGTCTTCCCCTAGGATTCGTCGCGTTTGCTTGGGAATCGTTGGAATTTCAGCAGAACTTTTCATCAGCGAGTGTCGCTATGTAAACGACATTCATATTACGGTGAAAGAACACTTTTTACCAACTGAACGACATAAAGAAAAGGATACTCAAAACGTACTAAATTGAGACTTGAGGCGTTACAGCATATTATCAGGTATTTAGAAGAAAATATAAACAAATATTCGGCATCACCATGGGTAGAAACATTCTCCCCTCTTGGAAAAACACTACATGAGTGACCTCGAGATTGAGCTTCCAAGGAAACATTTTTCATCGTGACACCAATTCTCAGAACGACCCGCTTTTCGTTCCAGATTGCGAACCACCCTGCTATCATCTCCGAGAAGAACGATAAGTTCGTAGTTAAGTTAAGAAGTTATGTGACCCTTGCCGAAGTATGCGTGATGTGAGGAGGGGAGGGAATAAACTACTATCAGGACTACATCCACAGTACCTTTGCTTATGCTACATTGAGCGCCAGCGGGTTGCTGAAACAGCGGATCTAAATTTATTTCGAGGATCACGACTGATATATTTTTTGTGCTTTGGCAGCCTTTCTCTGCTGGAAAAAATGTAAAATTTAAGAAGGATTCAATAAATATCCACGTAGAACAGGAAATCATCAATTGGCTATCTGTTTTGTATCTGTTTGTATCTAAATTGGCTATTGCTTCTTCTATCCTCAACAGGACGACTCAACGTGATAATATTATCTAAAACAGAAGCTCCGACTAATCACCACACATAGCAGAAAAGGAATCTGATCAGGGATTAGAAGAGGAAGCTACACAGTCTACTGCCTTGTCTCTGGAATTCCTGAATAAGAAGCACGGAACAGAAGACACGGTCCAGGCCTGAACGACTCAAACGCGCAAAGCTATTAGTATGGTATGAGTGTAGAGAAAAATCGATCTCCAAAAGACCATTCGTCCCGTTTGTGACGTTAATTCTAGTGCCAGAGAACGACGTGAATACCAAGTCTTCAGAGAAGAATGTTGAATTCCTCTCTGAGGATTATACCAATACTGAACTTTCAACTCTCCAGATAGTTTTGCCCATAAATGCTAACAGTGGATAAAGTATTCAGGCGTAAACTCGCAAGCAGGAGCTTCATAATAAAGTTAAGCTTTGAAGAGACTAAGTTGAGGAGAGCAAATCTATGGCAGCACCTGCCGTTCTCCAATTCCTTCGAATACCAGCTGAACGTGCATCATCCTCGAACGCGGACATCCACCCGAACCCGATGCGAGATCTGCCTCGGGATGTAAGGGTTCTACCTGGTTCTCTGCTGAAAACATTTGCATACTTCGTACAGCACGTACTTCTTGCACCTGCGCCGCACTCGATATTCTATTTTACACCAAATATTGATGGCAGAATTTTGCGCTCAAAACCCCAAGCACTTGTTGATCAGCGTTCATGATTCAGGCCACCAGAAGAGCTAGTTTTTTGTTAAGCGCCAGTTTGGTGCGAATTTGCCAGCTACGGCACTTCAGAATCCGTCGAAGCGCCGATTCGCGGCTTTCATCGTTGTCCCATGTCTCGAGTGTACCAAGATCCCCATGATTCAGCTCCACCCCGGCGCTAACATCATTTGGACTCCGTATCAGCAACCATGTATTTTGTTTTGGCTATATTAGTGATGAGTTCCAATATCGCTGTTTCCAATTTAAAAGGCTTTAAGGCCTCCTGTATTGCTCTGTTCTGCAATGTAAAGGTCTGATCCATCGTGACGACGCTGCTGAAAGCCAGGTACTCGCCGACGAAGGACTCCGCTAACGGTCTCAGTCTAGAGGAAAGGATACGGGAGAGCATCTTATAAACAGAATTGAACAATGTAATATCTGTTTGCACCAGGCTGCTACCGCCGTTTTATCAGTAAGCAGACTGCCAGCACTATCATTGCACATCTCAGGCATGGCCAATTCCCGCACCTCACTGTTTTGTTGAAACCCCATGTGCCGTTACTGGCGAGTTGCTCCTCTACGCCAGGGAGCACGTGCTCTTCGTACCGCATCAACGCAGTGCGATAACCTTGCGCAAATCTTACACACAACGATACAGTGGCCAGAATCGATATTTAATTCTCAAGAAGACCGTACATCGATGACATCCGGAAAGTGTCAAAAAGGCCTGATTGATCTGAGAGCTAATCTCCATTTGGATGCCTCAAGGCATGCTTCGGAATATACAGACATAGAAAATAGGTGCTGCAGGTGACTATTCTTTTGGTTCTTTTAGTGCCAACAATCAGCGTCTACTATCAGGTCTACTGAGCGAAGCTTTCTTTTTCCGGAAGTTGGCCACCGAACTTCCTGAATAGCAGCGATCTTTATTCCTAAGTGATATAGCTTTTTGCAAGCTAGCCGGTTCAAGAAAGGTTCGGATATTCCAATTGAACGGTTGGAAGTTTCCATTAATCGTACATCGTCTCAAGGCAAACCCAAAAAGTTTTTGGCACTACTTAAATGAACAGCGTAAAGAATTTGGATTGCCCTCTACAATGTCTAATGGTCTGTTCGAAGGCGACTCAACCGCTGACATTGCCGACTTATAGCATTTCGGTTTATACCGCAGCTAGTTTTTATATCCCAAATCATAAGTTTAAGATTTTACGCATTCAAAGGGTCCATTGGTCTTTAGAAAATCTTTAAACTCGAAAAGTTTAGTAATATCAGCCCAAGCTTGTGGTTCCATAAAAAGGCCCGAGGAGCTCTAATATGACTTATGATCAAGATGGTTTTGTTGCATTCCTCCGTTATCCAAATTACCATGTCCGTGCTCGAATACCGGTTGCAGTAGAAATTTTTTAACTTCAGAGAGGTTCGAGAAGACACTTGATATTCACCCTACAAAGCGTGATTTATCTTATGACGACAATCAGGACTCTCTAAGAACAGATATTTTAGTCACTGTAAATATCAAACGTTTTTCCATTACAGACTTCATCAAATGGGGAATCGGAAATGCGATCCAGGGAAAGATACTGATACATTATTGTATGGGTATACTTTCCAGACGACGTTCCTGAGGTTCTCTCAAGTTCTCCCATCCTGGTGATTGCTGCTATCGTTAAATGATGTAGAAATCAACTAGAACTACATCATTGGCTGCGACTTCGACTCTCGTCAAACAACGTGGGGAAGGTGAGGAGAGACGAGGTGAGTGTCTTTTACAATTTCTCTCGTCAAACATTATTAATCTTGCCAATGAAGGCAACTAATCAACATTCACTAACGCTATCAATCCAGTAATTTCTGAGCTAACACTCAATTAGCACATAACACTAACATTCCTTGTTAGGAACGGTTCAAAACCGCATCAGAACTCCACGTTAGGAGCGACCGTCATTCCAGCAAGGGTCTCTAAACACCAAATTACTTACTTATGTTTCCATGTCCGCCGGTCCGGCAGAACAAAGTAATGAAATCAGAGATCTCCACTGCTGACGGCTTTTACCTGTCGCCAGGACAGGTTCTCGTCTACAGCCCGGATGTCGTTGGCTGGGCTGCGGCGCCATGAGCCTCAGGGTCTGCCTCTTCTACGCTGTCCTTGTGGATTGTCGAGTGCTTCTCTGCAAACCTCGTTCGCTCCTTTCCCCAAGGTGTGTCCGATCCATTTCCACCTACGTTCACGAATTTCTGTGGCTATCGACCGTTGATGACACCGACGATGGAGTTCCTCATTGGATATCCAGTTATCAGGCCACAAGACATGAATGATGTATCGCAGGCACCGGTTAATGAATACCTGCAGTTTTTGCATTGTCTCCGCTGAGACGCACGCAACGTTTGAACGTTTGAATTAAAGATTCGGGTTTTCGTACGTAGAATGATCTGGTTTGAGCGCAAAATGTTTCGCAGACCTGCAAAGGCACCCCTGGCCTTCCTGATCCGTGTGGCAATATCAGGCTTGGTACCACCATCGGGCGTAGTCTGGCTACCAAGATATTGAAAGGCGTCTACCTACTCAACTTGTTGTCCTGCTACTGTGAAGTTGGTGGAATTGTCAGTGTTCACTACCATAGACTTAGTTTTCGCTACATTGACTGTGAGACCTGCTGTCTGGGAGCTCTCGGAGAGGTCATCTAACTTGCTCTGCATATTGTTTCGACGTTGTGCGAGCAAGACAATCACCTTTATTCTTGTTTACGGCCGTATCCTACATTCGTACGAATAGTTAGCTCCGAACGAATCGGGAAGCACTATATTCTCATATTCGTATGAGCAAAAGGAAGGGGCGTTCGAACGTTCGAATTGATTCGAACGAAAACAAGAATACGAATCGGCTTAACTTTCGAACGAATGTCATTCGAACGAGAACGCCTCGTACTGAGCCTCGATGAGATGGACTAGCTTATCTGGAACTCCTCTACGCCTAAGTACGCCTAAGTCGTGGTTGAGTCGGTCGAACGCCTTTTCGAAATCAACGAACACCAGCAGAAGAGAGTCCTGGAATTCGTTGATCTGCTCCAATATAATGCGGAGCGTTGTGATATCGTCTACACATGGTCGGCCAGCACGGAATCCAGCTTGCTGCCACCGGAGAGTAGCGTCGATCTTCTCCTGGAGCCGGTTCGCAGATACATCATCTGGGCTGACAAAGATGGGTCAGCTTTGAGCATTTCGGCTGAAATACAGTCTATCCCTGGCGCTCTATTGGACTTCATACTCTTGATGGCTGCTACAATTTCATTCAGCGACGGCGCCTCCAAGTTAACGGGAATAATTCGACAAACTGTAGGCGTCATACGCTGTTGGTTTTGTTGGTCTCTGACATTTGAAACTCGGAAGAGTTGTTCCAAATGTTCAGTCCACCGCTTAAGCTGTTCTGTACGGTCAGTCAATAGCTGACCAGCTCTGTCATTTGGCGGCATCTTTGTATCCATCATGGCACTACTAAGGCGGCGAGAAATATTGTCCAAAAAATGGATATCACCATTGGCGGCGGCGGTTTCTTCTTGTTCGGCTAGGGAGTTAGTCCAAGCTCTCTTGTCCCGCCTACAAGCACGTTTAACAGCCCTCTCCAGTTCGGCGTATCGTTGACGGGCAGCTGTCTTAGCCGATCTGGTCCGCGCTCGCTCAATGCCGGCTTTCGCCTCTCTCCGCTCGTCGATCTTCCTCCAAGTTTCATCCGAAATCCACTCCCTCCGCCCAATGCGCGCTTTGCCGAGGGTTTCATCACTGGTCGTGATGAAGGCGTTCTTGATGCCGGTCCATTGCTCTTCGACGGTTCCACCAGATGGCAACTCCGAGGCTCGAGATTCAAGTTGTTCAACAAAGGCCCTTTTCACCTCAGGATTCTCCAATCGGCGGACGTCGTAGCGGCACCCAACTTTCTCCTCCCGTCGTTGGACACGTGCGACGCGCAGACGTATCTCAGCGATAACAAGATGATGGTCGGATGCAATGTCAGCGCTGCGTTTGTTGCGTACATCAAGAAGGCTCCTTCGCCATTTCCGGCTGATGCAGATGTGGTCGATTTGGTTTTCTGTTCGCGGGAAACCCACGTGACTTTATGTACTGGTCTATGGGGGAAGAGCGATCCACCAATGACCATGTTATTATTACCACAGAATTCTGTAAACAGCTCGTTTTCGCTCATCTCTCGTAGGCCATGGCGTCCCATGACGCGTTCAAGGTCCGCGTTGTTTGAACCAATCTTCGCGTTGAAGTAGCTCAAGTGGATTTGGATGTCCCCCTTCGGGATTTTCTCTACCACGCTGTTCAATTGGCTGTAAAAGCTCTCTTTCTCCTGTAGGTCGGCAGCATCTGTTGGCGCATAGCACTGGATTGCCGTAAGGTTCCTAACCCGTGTTCTGAATCTGGCAACGATAGTAGGAATCCAACTCCTCTATCTCGAGTAGCATTTACACCTCGCATGCCAGAGTAGAGCAAGACTTACCCGGATGATTGTGTTCGCCAGTACCCGGCCAGCGGACCTCGCTCAGCCCCAGGATTTCAAGCTTCAGGCGGCTAGCTTCCCTTGCAATTTGAGCCAGCTTGCCCTGCTGAGCAAGGGTCAGTATATTCCATGTTCCGATTCGTGTCCGTGTTTTCATGCTAAAGGTTGTTGCCAATAATCCAGAGAGATTTCTTCTTTCATTTTCGGTAACTTTTTTGTGTTCCGGTACTCCAGTAGGCTGTTAACCTAAGGTCCTTATCCCGCTGATGGGGCTGCCATCTTAGTGTGGGCGGGAGCCACTGTGCCCCCTTTCCTGTTAGCGTACGACAACCGGCACCACGTGGAGGTAGCAATAGTAGTTAGCGAACGGAGGTTATGGAATGTACATGTTCACCCTTTGCTAGCCGTCGAAAAACCTTAACATTTTATTGAAAATTACCGGACATCGGAATAACAAGTGTTCCGAGTCTTCTTTTTCTATGCCAAAGAAGCGGCATATATCATCTTGAAGTTTTCTCTTAAGCTTCAGATGATAGCGCATCGGACAATGTCCTGTTATAAGACCAGTACAAATGCTTAGATCTTTCTTTAAAAGCTCCAAGATTTTGCGAATCATTAAACTGTTCGAAGAGATAAACTATTTCGACTGCTACTGCCTAGCATTGAAAGTGTTATTCCAATTTGAATCCACTGTCGTACGTTCCCATGTTTTTAGTTCCATTTTTAAAGCAGAAGCAGATAAACCACAGAAGGGCTCAGGTCTTACGAATTGATGAGGTGATCCGAATTTTGCAAGTGCATGAGCTGTTTAATTTTCAACGATTCCACAGTGACCTGGGACCCAGCACAAGTTGACTTGGTTACGGACAAGACGATTTTTGGAGTGATTGAATACATTCCCAGACATGTTTTGATGTGGATTCGTGCATTCGGGAACGTAGGTGGCAGTGGATCGGACACACCTTCAGGAGGGAAACGAACGAGTATGTATCGATATCGAAAAAGAGGCGATGCTGAGGAAACAGTTTTGCCACTGGCATCCAGGCCGTTGACGAGTACCATGTTTTCGAACAGAACATGTTGTGTACCATCGACGGTGGGTGGTGGATTTGAGACGGAACATGGAGAAAACGAATCGTGGTAAGTACCCTTTATTTGGAGGACCATCCATCGTTCACACCGTGGCTTTCAAATCACTGCCAGATGACAACCCAGAGATAACGTTTCTTGAGACTGGAACGGGAGGATTGTTTCAACGTTGAATTGGTGATGATCGGTATCTATCGTTCTGCAATTTTCGGAATTTACAAACCCGGTATTAGGGAGCAGCTCTTTGCGGTTTTCTAGGCATAATTTTAGAGTTTCTAGTAGAATTAGTCCAATATACTAGTAAGATTCAAAAAAGAAAAGTAATCTTCATTTTCAAAATTTCGAAAAACGAGTCGTCCTTAAAGGGTTATACGAAATTTTCAGTCACCCTAATCTTGAATATGCCGCAATGAGCGCAAGAGAGCAGGAGAAATTGTTTGATTGAATCTCTAATCACAATCTCAGCACTACTGGTATAGTATACAAAACATGCTTCCTGTATAGTGAACAGCTGAGCAGAAACACATTTGTATGCAATTCATATACAGTATTGAACGAAAATTTCATTCGTTAATAATTTAGAACTATTCCTAATCGCAAACATGTATATTTGACACAGTCTTTAATAAAACTGTTTTGTATGAAATATCTAAAAATCTGTATTATATAACCTGATTGTTAGACATTGATTTAGAATTCATGTGAACGATACTGTAGTTAGTGTCGGTTCGACCTTGGCCTATGAGTGAAGCGTAATAATAAGTGTACAACCAGTCGGGGAGCCCAGTGAAAACGGGTTCGGCTCAGGAAAATAATGGTGATTTCAGATGAACATCAGTTTTTCTCAATAATCGATCTTCCGAACGAGGTAAGCAACTCTTCGTATTGATTGTTAGCATCGTAAAATAATTCATTTGATTGCAGATTCAGCTGCAAGTTTTCGAATACTTGGACTTGAAAACTCGATTGATTGCGTCAAGGGTATGTCGGCTTTGGAATGCTTTGGCCTTTACTGGTCGGTTGATGGGCGAGATCTGCGTTCACTTGAATTTAAAGGAACGGAATCTGGCGCGGACTATCGATGTGCTGGGCAGTAGTGCTAGACGATATCGTCATGTTGTGATAAACTTCAGTAATAGTAGTTTTTCTTCAGTGGACACGTTAGCGGATATCTTAAGTGTGAATGATGCTCTCGAAACCTTGGTACTGACCGGGATATCTAGGATAGAAACCGATCAATTGTTTAAATTGTTGGAGAATGTACCAAACCTAGTCAGAATGTTCCTGTTGGGAGACGCTGTGGACGAATATAGTAAAATGAATTTGCTGGAATTACCAAAATGCCACGTTACCGGAATACCTGTCGGAGCACATCCACGTTGGATTGAAACATTTCCCGTGGATTCTTCCGTGGTTCTTCGTTCGCTTGATAATCTCTGTTTGTTGTCTCCGACACTCTCTAGCTCGGATGGACTTCAATGCATCCCCTACATTTGTCCTAACATTAGGCGGTTGCAGATTACTGGGACAGATGCCTCCGTGGCGGCCATGTTCGAACACTTTCACAATAAGTTGGAAAAAATATCAATAATCTCTCCACAAAGAGATTTCTTCCTACAATTTTGCAACATAAACTTCCCAAAGCTGTCCTCCCTGTACGTGGACCGAATGGAATTGCATGACCAGGAAAGTGTAACCAGTGGCATAGCGTTCTTTACCGAGCGCTGTACAAACTTGGAACGGTTAGTTCTTCATCCAAAGTTTATGATACGGACACCGATATTTACAACAATCTGCACCAATTGCGTTGCTCTTCAGAAGCTGGAACTTAGCCTGGACTATCTAGATGGAGATGCCCTGAAGAATGTCACCAATCTTCAGAACCTTAAAGTAACGAAAAACTTCTATACTGATTCATTGTATCAATGTTACAATTTGAATATGTACTGTTTTAGGCGCTCACATTTCAGGGTACGGCTTATTTTCGTGAAACCGCACGCTGGCCGTATCAAATAGGTTCCTTGGTGGCGGTGAAAATAGCCGGCAGTCGGTTTCCACTGACGCTGCTGGAGTTTATAGCCGACATAGCTCCAAATCTGAACGCGCTAGCGTTGGAGGATGTCGAAAATCCGGAGGAAATGTTTCGAATTTTGCCGTCGATGGTTGGACACATCCGTCACCTGGAGTTGGGTTATTCTGCGCGGTTTGAAAGACCGGTGACTTGAATGATGATATTGAGATTTAGATGTGGCACGCTTACCGATTGTTACTATTTCAGCCGTCATGTCATCCGTCTGGACTGCTGCGCAGTCTAGACAATCTGGAGACGTACAGTTTGAGGCGAGTTATCATCAAGCATGGTATACAGGGGTGGCTGCAAGATGCTCCGCATCTGAAGTGGGTTTTACTAGCGAGCTGTGCAACGTTAACCGATACCCATCTGGTGATTCTGACTACCAATTGTCCAAAGTTGAGGCAGCTGACGATTCGGGATTGCTGTTCGATAACACAGAAAGGTATTGATGAATTTAAAATGAGGATTCCGCTTTGCAGGATAAGCGGTGATTGGCAGTAAGAGATTCAGTACGAGATTGATGGAAAGGCTGCTAGTTTAGACTACGAATATGTGATAAAGTTGAAAGACTATAAATAAACACTGCAAAACAACTATTTTTTTAGTTTCTCCATTCGATCTTCTCCATTCGTTAGCTGCATGTTTGCGAAGATTTTAAAGCGTTTTTCTTAATATCGCACCTCGGCTAACCTGTCGCTTGCGAGCCTTACCAAACATATAGTTCAGCTTGAAGCCATGCTTAACAATTTGGTTGGCAGAAAGGGAATCTATCTCCAACGTCAGTTCGACGGTGATCCCTGTCACACTGTGACGAAGTACATGCCACGCCTGTGTAGGGAAGCCGCCGTTCTGATTTTGGAGCAAATTACTTTCCAGCCATCTTACTGTCACCTCGTTTCGGGTCAACCATAAAACGTCGTTGAAACCAAGGTGAGTTAAAAGTTGGTTGAAACCTAGGTTGGAATAGGCTTAACCTAACTAGACTACTAGATTTTATTTTCCAAGAACCAACGTGAGATCCTGAGAAAACTTCTCAAAAAGCATATGTTGCTTTGATGCTACCCGTTAGTATGACACTTGATTTTCTTGTATTTGAACTTTCACCGGTGCAGTGTAGAGCTTTCACTAGAGCCTTCTTAAAATTAAAGGAATCTTCAGCCATCTATCAAAGCAATTTTCTCGCAGAGAATTACCAAGGCAATGCTTTATTTGTAGCTCCATAAAGGACGTTTTTACTCAAATTTACGGATTTTTTCCAGGTGTCATGCAATTTCCGTCCGGATACCGCTTCTGAAAGGAGCTTATCAGCTCAGGATCCACCAACCTGATTCCGTCCAGTTGATTTCCGAGAGTTATCCTGTAAGTGAACATTTTTCATTACATTACAACCGCTGTCACCATTGTAAAAATTGTACCTACCAGTTGGGTTGAACGTTATGCGGTCTCCCGAAAAGTTCGATCTTCCTCGTTCCTGGGCTCAACCGTTCAATAATGCCATAGATTTCGTCCGGTTTGTGACTTGTCGCTCGCACTTCAGCCACAATAACGTCGCAATCCAATCCACGGTTCAGGTTCGGCGGGTTTCCCTTCATTCCAACCAGACAGTGTTCCTTGCCATGATTCAACCAATGCCCCGTTCTTCCGGTACGGATTATCCGTTGCAGCTGGTTGGTTTTAACCCAAATCAATTCGTCAACCCGTTCGTAGCCCCACAGTTTCAAACATTCACGACCCAATTCCATCGCACGGCCCGTTACCCACAGAAAGATAAGTCCATCGTCTTGCAAAGCCGGCACCCCTAGTTGTCGCATTTCATCATCGGACATGGTTCCATAGGGTAGTTCCATGTGTATATCCCAGGGTGGATCGGCCATTACTACGGCAAACTTACCAAGCACAGTCATATCGAGATAACGAAGGTCACACTGAATCCATTGAGGTGGATACAGAGTAGCGCAAGGATCGGCTGTCCTCTTAGAGAGCGAACCCTCACCCTCAAACTTAGAACCTGTATTCTGTCCTATATACGTATCAACCTCATAGTGCACGTACTTGCAAGTATCCATATGAAAACACGTATTCAAAAAACTACAATCTCCCAGCGACTCATCCGTATGCGATTGAATAATTTTCTTAAAGTGCAGCTTATTACATTGGAACTTATCTTTATCGTCAAGTTCTTTTTTGATTTCCACAATCTCAAATCCGTTGTTATCGTCACTGATAATAACGTCGTCATCGTCCTCTTTCTTCAGGTGAGCATCGTTTGCAGCTTCCAACGATCGTAAACACTCGATCCGGGTACCATGCGGACAGAATTCCATCACCTGAGCACCGCCCTGCGATTTAAACTTTTCCGCCAGCGATCGCTCCTTTGCGGTAGGCTTCGTAAGCAGTTCGAGAATCTCTTCGCCAACCTTTTTACTCTGTTTCTCCCTTGTGGAAGGCATCGAAAGCAGCGACATAATATCCGAAGTATCACTCAGCATGCTTGATTCGCCGGCTTTTTTGAGTGCGCCCTCCTCCTTGACCAAGCACCCGGACGTTAGTCGAGCCATTTTTGAATCACAGTCTTTCTCTTCCTTAATAGTTGCCTTCCGTTTGATGCTACCGTCCCGTTCGTTGTGATTGAGCTGCAAGTCCTCGTACAGCGACTGCAAGCTGCCATGCTCGGCTGAGATTACTTCGTAACCTACGACCCCTCCGATGCTAACTTCCTTCATGTTGACCAAATTCTGACCGGCCAACTTCTGTAGATAGTACAATATCGAATCGCTGGACGTTGGGCGCAGAATGCGCTTTTCAACCTGCTGTCCAATCTGTGACGAATTGGTTGGTAAAATAAAACTGCGGTCCGCCAGAACCTGAACCAGCGTTTTCTCGATCTCCGTGTCAACATCTACGAAAGCTAAAACTTTTCAGTTTACATCCGGAATGCAAATCATCATACTTTCTTACCTTGTTCCAATTTAATCGCAGTCAGTAGGATTTTACTTTTATCGTCGCCACCGGAGTTGCCGGCTTCGGTTTTAATCAACCCGACCACACTCGGTCCGGGGCTGCTTCCGCCGAGCAGATCCTGGCGTTCTTTTTTACGCTTCACCAAACGCTCCCGCAGGGTGTTACGTTTTACCTTTACCGCTTGGATCTCTTCCCAGGAGGACATTGTGTATGCGGATGGGACACTAACTAATTCTGGGCCTACACTGTTGTGCAATTATATGGGAGGATTACAACAATGTACTCGGTCGGAGAAAGTTCTGTTGTGTTTACAGTGCAGTACAGAGTACATCACCACTTTTAGGCTTACACCGTTTAGAGACGCGATTCATGCAGACTGGCAGTGTGGCCGTAAAGTAAAATACTTCACTTCTAAAGTGAGGGGTACGTCAACGGTGATTTATTACAATAGGCTAAAAAAAGCGAACTGAAAATAATGTTCTGCAATTAGGCTAATGTCTTAGGGTCGCTCGTCTTTTAACGAGATTATTAATTTCAATAGAAAGTTCACTGAAATAGGTCATAGAAAATAATTGTTAGCACGCGCCCATTTCTAGCAATTTTGGGGCAAATGAAGCGTATTTTACACAAGCTTTCTTGCTGCAAAACAGGTCCAAGTCAATATCTCTAAACCATATGTTTGGCCTTATTTCAAATAATTTTTTCTCGATAACGCGACAGGCGAATCGATTCGGGTTTTTTTGCATTGTAGACATTGTATTTTATACTAATATTTACAATTTTGTTTACATATGGGAACCTTTTCCCCCCTTCCCTACGGCTCCTTGAACATGATCATTCGAAAAAAAAACATGAATTGCGGTACCATGGATTGGCGCTCGGGGGATTATCCGAAATGAAAAATTCTAAAACGACATGAAAGTACATTAAATTATCTTGTCTTTGACCCATCCTTTTTTGAAATTCGAACGCATAACAAAATGGCGGACATTCAAACATAAAAGTCAGTTTTTTATCCAAAAAATTGATTTTAAACTTTTCTAAAAAATACATAAATTGCAATATCGAAAAAAAGGATGGACCAAAGACAAGACAATTTTATAACATTTGAAACAAGAAAAGAAGCTAGAGAATCGCTAGAGCCGTTCGTGACATATTTATGGTACCGATTTTGAAAACCTGGTTCCGAGAAAAACGGCATTGAAGTTTTTATGCGCTGTGCAATCGTTCCAGACATGCGCGGTACAAATAACTGTAACTTTGTCATGTTTTGGAATTCATCGAAACGGCTTCAAACTCATATGCTAAAAATGTTAATCTTTTGATATAAACAATAAAAAAAAATTCGATTTTTTTAAATTAAAAAAGTACTATGCCCCCTTAAGTTAAAATTAACATTTTAATCTTAAAAACAAAACGGTTTCTACGGTTTCTAAACGGTAGCATTCGATGATAAAGTGTTTGATTACGGTACACGATTCATTTTTGTTGTTTAAATATCAGATTTTAGTGAGAAAATTGGTCAACAAAAAAAACAGTTGCATGTCGTCGTCAAACATTTAATACCAGACTTCACAGCTTTCACTCGATTTTTGTCACAATCTTGTCTAAATTATGTTAATCTGTTTTGTTTATTTGTTCAACTGTGCTTACTTTTGATTGAGTAACATACTAATAGTAATAAGTAATAATGAGTATATCTCGTTCGAGTACTGTCGGTTTTGTTCTAGTTTAAATTTTTAAAATGATTTGAAATAATAAAAATCTGATATCTTTCAAAATTTCATTATTTCTCAAATTTTCCAAACATTTTATTAAACTTGATGCCTCCAATTTAGTTTCAATTTTTTATTACCCAGTTAGGTAGTTTTACCATCACAAATACAAATTTGAAGAAATTTTTTTAGAGGCATCAATAGATTGTAAAAATTCAACTCACTGATAGGCTAATTGTTTCCTAAAACCACCACCATTCATCGCATTGCTGCGAACGCAGATTGATTCTCACGGACTATTCATACTTACTGTGTAATGCGAAACCCTAAGGCAGCTTACTTCAAACATAACCTGTTCCTGATTGATTATTCACCCTTCGCCTTAAAATTGTTGCAATTGTCGGGGGCTCGGAGGCCCCCGAAACGCGCTCGTAACACATCCTTCGATCCGTGGTAGCTTTGATCAGGCGCTTCAGTTGTCCGGAAAACCGTACTCGTGCATTATCTGCCATAGCTGTTCGCGTTCAACTGTATCGTATGCTGCTCTCAAAACCACGAAAATATGATATGTACTCCCAACTTTTCTGAAGGATTTGTCAGAGAGCAGAAACTTGATTCGTAGTACTTGATACCGCTCTACGAATTCTACGACGAGGTAGACGACGTAACAAAATCTGGGAGAGCATCTTGCAGGTGACGTCAACCACCGTAATACCGGTTGCCTTTTTTGTAGATGGGACAGACTACACCTCTCATCCACTCCTCCGGTAGTTTCTCCTCCTCCCAAACCGTTAAAATTATCCTGTGAAGTACCGTTGCTAGCGGTTCTTGGCCATTTTTGTACAGTTCTGCCGCGAGTCGGTCCTTTCCAGTGGCTCTATTATTCTTCAGCTGACCGATTTCTTGCTGTATCTCCTCGAGATCGGTAGCCGGCACGCTGTTAGTGTTTGAAGGTACTCCTAGGTTAACGTCCGTTGCGTCTCCTTCTGTTATATCGCCATTGAGATGTTCATCGAAGAGCTGCTTCCACCTGCTGACTACCTCGCGCACGTTTGTGATTAAATCTCCTCCGTCGTCCCTACACATGTCAGGTTTAGGTGTGTAGCGCTTACGAGTTTGGCACTTGCGCGTGTCACTAGCCCGGAATCCTGGTCAACTCATTCCGCGTTCGTCTATACTTGGCCAAATTCTCCCACGTGGTAATGCTTAGACGGTTTTTTCAAGCTCTTTTTTTCATCTCCTCCGCTTGTTGGCATTCCTTGGCACAACACTGTGCCTCCTTTCCTGTTGATATACGACCTTAGTTTCCACTGGGGCTGGCTACCCGATCTCCGTTACCACTGCTCGTATTCCGGCTGGTACCATGATGAGGTAGAGAAAGGATTTTGGACCAACCAATCAAGAACAATACTCAACTTAGTTTTGTAGATAATAATAAGCTCTATAAGTGCCTTAAACTTAACTTTTTCATTACCGTGACTGAGGTGATACGGTCATATACGTAGAAGTAAATAAAATTGGAGGACAAAGAGCAGGACAGCCCTGCAAGAAGATCCACCGGATCATTCAAACAGGAAATCCAGGAAACTTTCCCCTTTGCAAAATGCTACGATCAACAAGCATACGCCGCTATACCAATTTGACAATGCACAAAACCACTATCAGACAGATAGTATTCATGGATTTGACGATATTCGTCAACTCGGACACGTCGTAAAGAAAATGGCTCTATTCGGCAGCTCAACCAGCACCGGCAGAACAGATTGAACGTGTCCGATGGCTCGACTAGATCGAAAGCGATTTGCGACTTTTGAAACGCTTGGAAAATTGGCGACGAGTACAACTAGCTTCGTAATTTTTCTGTACTCTAACAGCTGGGTGCCAAATTTCAAGTGTGTAAGTGTAGAACAAACTTTCTTCCGGAGGGGTAGGAGGATGTTGAACCCCCACATGGCGATTGTACGTTCGAAAGCCTTTGCAAGGAATACAGAATTGCACCTTCAGGTAGGCACCCCGAGATCGCGAATACCCTCGAAGCGCTGAAGAACGCTTGCTTTTTAATTTACGTAACTTGGCCATTTGTGGCACTTTTATAATTTTTGATAAAGACTGCCAAATTTGGATGCCCCGGAGTACGGCAAGTGGAACCTTGAAATTGCACAGTTAAGGTTCATTCAACTGAGTAATGTCCATCAATATTTTAAAATTCTTGCAGCAGAATTGCCGAGGAATTTTCATAATCAATACCTTGGTGCCGTTTTCCTTATTTACCGGATCAAGCGGGACTAACATTTAAATTTTATTAGAAGACATAAAATAGTAGAAAATTGCGTATGCTTAATTAACCAAACGACCATACCTTAGTCTTCGCTCTTTTATCAGGGGTGACATTGCGCATCTCGTTTCGAGTGATTTTCGTTCGTTTCGACCACGTTAAACAAATGGGCGTCTCGAACGAAAATCACTCGAAACGAGATGCGCAATGTCACCCCAGGTTTTGGCCAGCAGTAGGGCCGACTTGTCTAGTCGTTGCGTCGGTATCTTGATATAGATGATATAGATTGGTAGGCGATAGACGAGAGAATATGTGTATTGAGGATAAAGGACCATTTCTTCAATTATAGCATTATTAATGGGCACTGCCCGCACGAAGGTAGACCCGATAATGAGAAAGAAGCGTTCTACACGAGGTTGGAGGCAAGGCACGACAGCTGCTCGTCACGGGGCATCAAGATCGTCATCGGGGATATGAACGCCCAGGCCGGTAGGCAAGAAATGTATAGACCGATGGCAGGATCCCATAGCCTGCACACCGACACGAACGATAACGATCAACGATGTATAAACTTTACAGCTTCCCGAGGTAAGGACATCCACAAAGCCACCTGGAGATCACATGACCAACGTACAATGAACCAAATTGACCACGTTCTCATAGAGGGCCGGTTTTTCTCTAACAGCACGAACGTACACTCCCGACAGGATGCGGATATTGATTCTGACCATTACCTAGTAGCAGTACATGTGCGCTCAAAGCTGTCCACCGTATACCGGATACGTCAAAGCCGCCCTCCTCGGCTGAACATCAGGCAGCTAGATAACCCGCAAGCCGCCGAGAACTACGTGCGAGTACTGAACGAGGCACTGCCTTCTTCCGAGGAATTAGGTGCTTCAAACCTCGAAGACGGTTGGGGCAGAATACGCTCGGCCAACGGAAAGACCGCTACCGCGCACTAGGTATTGAGACTCGGAGTACACAAAATGATTGGTTTGATGGGGAATGCCAACAAACGGTGGAGGGGAAAAAACTGCTTGGAACAATTATCTAAGTATTGCCACTAGAGAGAACCTGGCCAAATACCGACGAGCTAGGAACCAGTAGATCACGATCCTGAGGAAGAAAAAGCGCCAAAAGGAGGACAGAGATCGTGAAGAATTAGAGCAACTATTCCGAGCTAATGTCACGCGCAAGTTTTATGAGAAGGTGAACCAAACTCGGAGAGGCTACACACCGAAACCTGACATGTGTAGGGACGAGGGACGGAATCTAATCACAAACGAGCGCGAAGTGGTCGACAGATGGAAGCAGTTCTTCGATGAACACCTCAATGGCGAAATCGCAGAAAGAGGCGAAACGGAAATTAACCTAGGAGCGCCCGTGGAAGATAGTAATGTCCTAGCACTGCTGCTGAAGACCAATAAAGCCACTGGGAAGGATCGCCTACCGACAGAGCTTTATAAACATGGCAGAGAAACGCTAACAAAGGCTCTACACTGGGTTATTTCGAGGATTTGGGAGGAGGAAAGGCACCGGAGGAATGGATAGAAGGAGTGGTTTGTCCCATCTACAAAAAGGGTGATCGACTAGACTGCTGCAACTATCGCGGTATTACGCTGGTAAACGCCGCCTACAAGGTACTCTCCCAGATCCTGTTGCGCCGCTTGTCACCGATAGCACAATAGTAGGGAATTATCAGGCGGGTTGCATGGGGGCTCGTGCAACTACGGACCAAATTTTTACTATCCGACAGATCTTGCAGAAATGTCGGGGAGTACTACGTGCCCACGCATCACATCTTTATTGATTTTAAAGCCGCATACGATACAGTCGATCGAGACAAGCTGTGGCAGATAATGCACGAACACGGTTTTCCGGACAAACTGATCGGCGACTGATCAGAGCTACATTGGATCGAGTGATGTGTTTCGTACGCATCTCTGGGACACTCTCGAGTCCTTTCGAGACGCGGCGAGAGTTAAGACAAGGTGACGGTTTATCCTGCATGCTGTTCAACATCGCTCTTGAGGAAGTAATCTACGAGCGGGCATCGAAACGAGAGGCACGTTTTTTACCAAGGGTAGCCAACTTCTAGACTTTGCAGATAGCTTCGATATCATAGCCAGGAACTTTGCGACGGCGGAAGTAATCTACGCCAGACTGAAAGCGGAGTCTAGGAGAATTGGGCTAAAAATAAATGCGTCGACGACCAAACACATGAAAGGAAGATGCTCAAAGGAAACAAACACGCGTTTCCCACGGACGGTAACCGTTGACGGCGACGAACTAGATGTGGTAGAGGAGCTCGCGTATTTGGGATCGCTGGTGACCGCGGACAACAACACTAGTAAGGAGATCCAGCGGTGCATCCAAGCGGGAAATCGGGCCTATTTTGCCCTTCGTAAAACGCTATGATCAGGAAGCGTATGCCGCCGCACGAAGCTAACAATGTAGAAAATCCTTATTAGACCGGTAGTTCTTTATGGGCTTAAGCCGTGACGCTGCTCACGGAGGACATACGCACTCTTTCCGTGTTTGAGCGGAAAGTGCTGCGGACGATATTTGGTGGAGTACAAACTGAAAGCGGAGAGTGGCAGAGGCATATGAATCACGAGCTACAGGCACTGCTTGGGGAGACTCCCATCGTACATCTCGCGAAAGTTAGCAGGCTACGTTGGGCCGGACACGTCGTCCGGCAACGTCACGTCACGGCAACCCCCCTCCCCATTCACTACAAAAAAATTAAATATTCATTCTAACCTTTTTATTTAAAGCTATCAAATGAATTTCAGCAAATAGAAAAAGGAAAATTTTCGAGCTTATAAGTCGGATTTTGAAGATCGCTGACAAGTCGTCGATTAATGTTTCGCGCATATCCACGCCCTTTACATCCATCCACTCAAATTCGTCTGACCTAGTTGAAAGAATCAGGACTTCCTGCTGACGTCTTGCAGCAACACGCCTTGGAAGAACTTTTCTGACGGATTTTGTCATTTTGTGTATTCATTCAATCGTGCAATCATTCAACACTACCCTAGATGCGAAATTTAATCCGCAAGTGGCATAAACTCTATCCTTCAGAGAGCTTTTGAGTGAGAGGCAGTATAAATTAGACCGAAAAACCTTAAAAGCAGCCGTGAACTTCGGTATGAGTTTTTGTTCATCGACTGAGTTCAGCACGAATATCAAGGGAAAACATTGCCATGGGTCTCTGGTAGCATCCCGTAACCCTTAAGGAGTTTGTGCGACTGCTATTTGCGGTTGCAAAAATCTTTTAGGCAGGATGGTACTCAAGCAGCTCTTCAGCGGTGTACTGCATATTCTGTAAAGGCTTAATGGAGAGTTCATACTACATAGAATAAATGAGTCCTGTTCACACATATATGTTAAAGTTTTCATTCAAAAAAATTGCTTTAAAATCCATCAGTACGTTGATTTTATAGAAGCCTTCAATAGTTGTATCTTAAAATGAAGGCTAAATATAATTTCCCGAATAAATTTTCCATTTGATTTTGTTTCATGTGACGTCACATAACTTCATACCCCCCCCCTCCCCCCTACGTCACAAATCGTCACGATTAGGCCTCCTATAAGCGTGACGTACTTTGTGGATGCCCCCTAATTGTCTGTTAATAAAGAAGGGTCACGTCTAAAGATATGTATATCCAAGCTATCTTTTTTCGTGTGACAGATTTTATTGTTGTTTTTATGCCTTTTTAAGTTACTTTTCTTATTTAATTTATGTGTTATTTCTTGTTTATTTTTGAATATTTTTTTTGTATATTGTGATCTACCTTGTGATCACAATACGTTTTGGTCACTGGGCCAGCTTGAATTAAGTCATGTGAAACATTGTCATTTTTTTGTTAATATTGTTAGTAAATGTCTGACGGCAGAATAAACGTCAATCCTCCATGCTTGCATGTTTGAGGGACGTTTATTCTGTGTTCAGTAGCCTGAAGCTGGTGTCCGCGAATATTAGAGTTATTTATTTGAATTATTTAGTTTTGTTGAATTATTTGTTTGTTGCATGCAATAGTTTTTGAGTTCAGTTAGGTTTAGTACTAGTTTTAAGATCAAGAAAATAAAAAAAATCTGCATGCAACATTTACCATAAAAGTATTCTTTAAAGTTAAATTTTGCTCGGGACACCAACTCGATATTGTAAGCCCGCCGTTTTGTTTCGAAGAACAGTCATCGAGTTGCTGAATCGTCGGGATAGGAGAAATCACTCACACCAACAACCTTGTGAAGGTATAAAAGGCGGCACGATGGCGCACACGAGGTCTGTTCTGGTCTATAGAACTCGGTCCATGGAGTGAAGTCCAGTGGCAGCGTTAGTCGATTAGTCAGTGTCGATCCGCGTTTTAACAATTCCAAACTAGTGGGATCTTCTGATCCGAAGCACGATCCGCCAGAAGGCTACACGGACGTTATTTCCTGGCCGGATCAGTCGATTGGGGTGAAGTGTAGTACCGTGAACGTACCATATTCTGCGCAGTTAAGACATTTTTATGATTCCTCCGCTATTATAAGTATTCTAGAGTTAAATTGATAACGTTGATGGCAGCAACATGTAGTGCTACGGTCTATAATATGAAGGCGAATATCCAAATTCTGGGAAATTACTAAAATCAGTGTTTATTCGTGCGCTTCTGGAAGGCTAATAATCCGTTTTACAATCGATGTCACCTTTTTTATATTCTTGTATTCTATGCTATGCCTACTATTTCTCCTACAGCTCGGCTATCCTGACGAAATACATCGTCCTCGATGTGCATTATTGTAAATCATTGTCTGGTGGTTTCCATAATTTCATATTTGTAGGATCGAATATGCCAGTGAATGGAATACGAGTAATCTGGCATCCTTCCACATCAGTAATCACATAACGATTGTTTGGAAGTACTTTTTTAATTATATATGGACCTTTAAATTGTGCTTGTAATTTAGTTGATCCTCCAGGAATAGCATGGTTAGGAATATAAACCAAATCTCCTTCTTGGTAAACTGTATTCAATTTACATTTCGCATCATATTGCTTTTTATTATAGTTTTGAATGGCTTTGTTTATTGCAATGGCTTTTTCTCTAATTTTTATTAAATCTCTTATCTCAGGATTTCTTTGGAAAATATTTTCTACTGTGTTACGGTTTCTTTGTCGTACCCCGAATAAAACTAGAGAAGGTGTGTTGGCAATCGAGCGACAATAAGTATTATTTATAAAATGCTCTGTATCTAATAATATTGGACCAAATCCCCTGGAAGGATTACCATCAATTATTTTAGCTAATATGGGTCTAAGCACTCTATTGAATCTTTCAACTTGTCCATTTGCTTGTGGACAAGCAGATGCTGTTAATATATGTTTTACTGAAAATTCATTTATAAAATCCTTGAAACTTCTAGACGTAAAGCAGCTTCCTCTATCTGACACTATCTGTGAAGGTGCCGAGTAATTATTGAAATAAATTCGTAAGCATTTCAAAACTTCACTTGTATTGGTCGTTTTACAAGCAAACAGTTTAATAAATTTTGAAAAGGCATCCACTACTACAAAATATATTTATATTTACAATTCGCTAATGTTAACGGTCCAAAATGATCTATGTGAATAGTATGAAACGGAACGTCTCCTTTTTCAACAATATTTAAAAACCCATCTTTGTTAAAATTTTTTTTATTAAAAACTATACATTTCAAACAATTTTTGATATAATTGGAAATTTGTTCCTTCATACTAGGAAACCAATAAGAATTATTTATTAGTTCGTATACTTTCTCTGTTCCAAAGTGTCCAAAATCATCATGGTATATTTTTAAAATTTGATTAATCATGTTTCTGGGAACAACAAATAGAAGGTGCTTATTTTTTGCTTTTCTGTAGACAATTCCATTTCTTAATTCAAAATGTTTATCTTCTTGTAGACCTAGTTTAGTTTTAATACAACTTATTTCTTGATCCTGTAACTGACATGCCATCAGTGCTCTTTCAAAATCATCATTTTCTACTTCTATTGAATAAATAGTCGACATTCGTGATAAAGCATCAACATGTTTCATATCAGTAGAACTTCTGTGAACTATTTCATAGTTATATTCTGATAAAAATATTTCCCAGCGTGCAATTTTGGCATTTATATCTTTCTTTTTCAATGTTTCCTTCAAAGCTACACAGTCTGTAACAATTGTAAATTCAATTCCTTGTAGATATATATGAAAGCGTTTTATAGCATTGACAACAGCTAGAGTTTCTAATTCAAAAGAATGTAATTTAGCTTCACTAGCGTTCGTTCTTTTGCTGAAGTACATGATTGGATGTAATGTTCCATCAGACTGTTGCTGCATTAAAACACCACCAAATCCTACTGAACTTGCATCTGTATGAAGTTCAGTTTTCGCAAACGGAGAATATATTTTCAAAACTGGTTCCGAAACTAATTTATTACGCAATGTTTCAAAAGCATTTATTTCCTTTTCTGTTAAACAAAAATCTTTCTTGTCATTTTTAATTATATCATACAACGGTTTAGCAATCAATGAAAAATTTCGAATAAATTTTCTAAAGTAACTTGTAAGTCCCAAAAATTTGTTTACTTCGTTAATATTTTTTGGTACTGGAAAATGATTCATACATTCTACATGTTTCTCACTAGGGTTGATTCCATTTGAAGATATCATGTAACCAAGGTATTCGATTTTAGTTTTGAGAAATGAACATTTTTGCAGTTGTAAGTGTAATTGATTGTTCCTTAGTACAATGAAAACTTGTTCAAGAACTGTGAAATGTTCTTCAATTGTTCGTATAGCAATCAATATATCATCCATATAAATTTTAATATTACCTTCTTGTATTAATTCTCGAAAAATGGAATTAATAAAGCGCATAAACGCAGAAGGTGCATTGCATAAACCAAACGGAACACGAGTATATTCGAATTGTCCGAGATGCGTGACAAAAGCCGTGTATTTTTGAGAATTTTTATCAATATGTAAATGGTGGTATCCACTTTTCAAATCTAATGTAGTAAAATAATTTCTGTCTCTCAAGGAATCCAAAAGATCTTCAATTAAAGGTATCGGATAACGATCTTTAATTGTAACTTTGTTAAGCTCTCGATAATCAACACACATTCTCCATGTATTGTTGTTTTTCTTCACCAAAACAATTCGGCTGGCATACGGAGAACTACTTTCTTTTATAATTCCTTCTTTTAAAAGATTTTCAATCTGCAATTCTACCTCTTTTTTCTGACTGTAAGATAAGCGACGGGGTGTAAAATTGAATGGTTGTTGATGCGATACTTCTATTTTCATGATATAAATATTATGCGGTTTTCCTTGGATAGGGCCATTACAATAAACATTTTCAAAGAGAGATTTAATTTTCGAAATGTCTTTGATATCAATATCATTGTCACCTATATTAAGTTTATCTGACTCAGTTTCCAAAAAGGTATCTGTGCTCACCTCTATATTATAAATTTCAGGACAAAAGTCAACTTCGACTGCATTGAAATTCAAAGGTTTTCTGGTAAACTGATTTCGTTTTACTCCAAATTGAGCCGATGATCCATCGTATTCCACCACTAAATCATTTCCCTTAATAAAATCAGATCCCAATATGCACATAGGACGCATTGTAGAGTCAGGAACTATCTTAAACTGTAAAACATAAATAAAATTGTCGATTACAATTTCAGTTTCAAAACATCCTAGAATGGTAATTTTTGACTTATTGAGACCTACATAATCGAAATTATTAAAAACAGTAACGTGAAAATTAGATGGAACAAAGGAACTCTCAATTAAACAAATTGGACTACCGGTATCGAAAAGAGTATTGCAACTTTTAAAAATGTTTGAAAATCTAACTAAAATATTAAAGTAAACTGTTTCTAAGCTAACCCTACCTTGATAATCTACTCTACCTCTCGAATAATCTTCATTTCCGCATGCTCCAGTTTGTCCTCCGGGATGGCGTGTGGATTCTTCTGGCTCGACAGCTGACATCATGTTTCTGCTCGAGTTTGAAGTATATCTTACATTCTGTTGATTTTCACGGTATGGCCGGTTAATAGTTTGTTGATTGCCATTATATCCTGCTTGGCATCTTCTAGCCACATGTCCACTTTCACCACAATTGAAACAGACGATTCTGCTGACTTGTTCACGAGGTTGCGGGTTTTTCGACGATTTCCAAATCTCATTTTGTTTCATTTTCAATTGACTTTCATAGCGACACAGGGCTGACAGTAGTTCACCAACAGTTTTATGTCCTGCAGTACTCACAGCAAGTTGTAATTGACGATCAGGAATACCATTTATTATGTACTTCATAATTGCAGTTTCACTTAAGTCCACTAATCTTGCTTTCGTGATGACATCGTAGGCAAAATTTTCGTAAGATTCGCTTGAAAGTTTGTACCTATTTATCAGGAGACAATGAACATCGGCTTCATCCAATCTGGCTGGAAACGCTTGTCCAATCTTTAATTTGAAGTCGGTCCAATCTTCAATTGCTTCTTCTACTCCTTCAAGCCACAATTTTGGCACTGATCCCAGTCGCATTGTGGCATAGTGAAGAACTTCTTTGGATTCCCAATTATAAATTTCTTGCATTCGCTCGATTTTCTGGATCCATTTCGTCGTTGTTATCTTTGCCGGATCGAACTCAGGAATCAGGCTTCGGACGTCCTCGGGGTGAAGAAAAGCACGTGAAATTCTCCTTCTTGGCTCAAACATTTCAATTGGTCTTTCTTCAGTTACTGCACCACCAATTCTTCCTGATATACTGGAAGCTCCAGAATTCGTTATTTTATTCGACTTTTCGTATCTTACTGCTCCCACAGTTGCGTCAATTTCATAATTAGCTGCTCCTACAACGCCAGTTCCACCTCTGACTGCTCCAACAGTCATACCAGCAGCTGCACCAACGGCCCTGGTTTCCTCACAAAAACTGCTTGTAGTTCTAATTCCATGTTGACGACCTTGTTCCGATTCCAAAGCTTCATCAATGGTTGAATGGTTCGACGAATTTTCTGTTGCCAATAATCCTTCGCTTGTTGAAAAATTTTGCTGCATTATCGACCGTTTTGGGCGCTCACGAAGAATCATCCCACTTCTGAAAATTGAAGGCGAATATCCAAATTCTGGGAAATTACTAAAATCAGTGTTTATTCGTGCGCTTCTGGAAGGCTAATAATCCGTTTTACAATCGATGTCACCTTTTTTATATTCTTGTATTCTATGCTATGTCTACTATTTCTCCTACAAATATATGGTAAAAAACATGGGAATTATAAGTCGACCAACAATTGAGTATATCTTTCGTTTTGTAAACTTATCCACGGTGCCTAATTCTGCGCACTCTCTTGCCCATGTTCCTAATTCTGCGCATGTTTGTTCCTAATTCTGCGCACCTAAAAAGTAACAATAAACATTCATACCATGTAGTTTATGTCTTTATACGCTGAAAGCACATCAAAAATCCGACATTAGCCATTACCATGATTAAATCCATTATCTGGCCTTCTTGTGCTGTCCAGGTGGCACAGGAACATTATTATCATTTGGATTGGCTTATTTTAAATATTTTATTGTCGATAACGTGAAGGGCGAGTTCATTCGGGTTTTCTGTATACTGAACATTATACTTTAGACTAATATTAACAATTGTGTTTTCATATAGAAACCACTTCCCCACTCCCTGACAGTTCAATGAAGTTCGACTGTCAAAAAAAATCAGAAGACATGGTTCCATGAATTGGCGTTCGTAGGTTCGGACCCCGAGCCGTAACACAGGATTCTAATCAATGCAAGTTAAAGGTTCTACTTGAATTTCTATGCCTCTATACCTCAGCCATTTGGGAGAAGTTGCGTATTTTTTCGCGATTTCTTCATAGGATACATTACTGCGCAGAATTTGGAACATGAATAAAATATCTGTGCTTAAATCTGCGCACTACTGCATCGCATTTTTCCAACGAAAACAAGGCATGCAATCACTCTTTTTGCCTAAAACATGACTAAAACTAATTATTCTTTCTAATTATGCTGGGTAATTTGATCATTGCAAAGAATTTCGATCATAATTTTGTTAATTTTCTAGAAGGACAGTTTTAGCGTTGGCGCTAACGACGTTGTTTTCTGACATATAAAATACTTTCAGTTCCACTTTAATTTATTTCGCTGTCAAATATTATGGCCCTTTTGTGAATAATGGCGTAATATTCAACAGAGATTTATAAAAAAATAATACAATGGCCATAGTTATGCACAATGTTGAAAAATACATATATAAAGAAAAATGCGCAGAATTAGGAGCTGCGCAGAATATGGTACGTTCACGGTACAAGTAAGCACGTTTCGAAAGCCCAATCCCAGGAAAAACTATACAGTGTACTGCGAGTGCGACAAAATGTCGGTGGCAACCATTTTGGACGCTAACTTTGAACAATGGTGAGGACTGGTGCTTTTATAATCGCCCCGACACCTAAAACGTTAAACCCTTTTTCGACTGTGCAAAGTCGATCGCGAAGTTATGTGCACGATTACACTCCCGGACCCGAAACGCTAGGCCATACGTTACACAGCCGAGTTGCCACCCTCGATACGGCTTGCCAATGCCGTCAGTGCCCGTGCCTGCTATCCGTGCCAGTGCCCTTCGTCAGACCCAGTCAGTTCCTGCCGTCGAAGTTCCTGTTCCGTTCCAGTCGTCAAGATCCTCGGTTCCTGTATGTCGACCACCGTTCGTCCCGGCCGCAACGAGACCGTAAAAGTGATTGAAATAAACAAAATTATACCAAGTAAGCGACATTTGCCTTTCCCACCATCAATAGTAATAAAATAAAAATGTATGGTCTGCCTAATTTAGCTGTTTTGTGTGTCATCAAAATTACATGAAAGTCCTTTAGGTTAGCTTGTCCACTAGTTAGGGTAACCAACCTATTTTGGACCCCATCAGCAGCTGTACATAATTTGGACACTTACAGCAAAATCAAATGGAAGTGTCCAAATTATGTACAGCTGTTGAGGGGGTCCAAAATACGTTGGTTACCCTATCGTTTGAAAGTTTGCATCGCACACGCTCAGTGACCCAGACACAAGATAGGATAGGAAAGAAATGCCCCCGAAATAGCTCCAGGAGACCCCAAGAAATACCCCCAACAAGTCCCATACGTAACAATATTTCAATCATTTTGGTGCTTTATTTTTATTTTTCGTATCAGTTAGGCCATTACAAATATTTAAAAAAGTTTTTGTCCCTTCGGTGCCACTGAAGGGGGAGGCGAAAAAAAACAAAGAGAATTTTTTAATCGAGCAAAAAAATGGATTATGGGCATTTTACTTAAAGATTAAACGTGAAAACCAAATCTAATCTTGCTTTTAATAAATACGTTGTTATTTTTCATGCAAAAATCTAGGAACAAAAAGACAAAAACGAAAGAAATTTTTTTGGCCGAGTTTCGGAAATTCCACTGTTTGAACTTCCATTTCTATTTCGTGCTAGAAGCGTCAACTCAACTCGTACACTCATTTATTTTATATAAAAAATTAACTCATATCTTACAAATTATTTTTTTGCCCCCCGATTTTTCAAGCCAATTTCCAAGGGGGGGGGGGGGGTGACGAAAACTTTGAAAATGATTTGCAATGGCCTTATCATTGATGTGTTTTTTTTGTTATTTTTGAATCATTCTTCTATTATTGTTGTATCATGTTAGCGCTTTTGTATCATTTTCGTATCCTTTAGTTCATTTTTAGTCATTTTTTTTGTTCCTTGCTGGGATCCTTGGTGTGTCTTTTTGGGTAGTCAATTTTTAGTTATTATTTTTGGCTGGCCTTGATAAAGCTACGGGCTAATGTGGAGATCTTGTAAACGAAATTTTTTTGTATTCGCCATTTCGGCAGAGGATCATTAGTGGTTTGAACTTGGTTTTGTACGTTTGGGTAGCTTAGTCTGGTACATTTCCACTTAAAAAGCATTCATGGTTGTTTACTTGAATAAAAACTGATTGTTATTGTCACTTCTTTCAAACATTTTCTGTTTCTATATAAGAATCAATTATTTTTTCGCATCGTAATTTATGTCCGACCAATCAGCTTCAGTAGAGCTCACGGGCGGAAATCCTTCGGGAAATGAGTTCCAATAGATTCCACTGATACCACTCAGTGTTTTTCAAGCTTGCTATGTATACAATCACACCAACCCACGTGGGTTCGGCGGTTGGTGAGTTCCATTCGTGCCTCGCTTCGGCATGCGGTACTCATCGTCCAGCGTCCATCCTTTCGAAGCTTTTCGAAGGATACATGAATGTCAATGTCGTTCTGTGCTTTTTCCTGCTAGTCTTCTGTTGACCGTCGTGGAAATTTGTTCGCTCCAGTAGAAAAAAAAACAGTGCACTCGATTGCAAAGTTGTACGCGTGCTCCTTAGTTCCTCCAACCATTGCTGGTGTATAGAGCAATTCAGCTGATACAAAACAAGGAAAGCAAAGGAAAAAAACGAGCAGTGCTTCTTTTGCGCCGTGCGCTTCTTCCGCTGAGGCACCGTGGAAGGGTTTTTTCCACAGCAAAGTGGGAGGAAGTGATAACGTTAAGTGTAAAAAATAGGAAAAATAGTGTGCCAGCTTTCACAAGTGCTGCGGCAACTATTAATAGGATTACCATCTCGATCACTCCGTGGAGAAAAAGCTGTACTGCGTCTGCGAAATAAAGAAATAATAAATTTCCACATTCTCGCTCCGGTAAATCGGATCAATCGATCCGAACGGGAATCGGATCCGGCTGGAGACTGCCAGCTGTCCGGAGCAAGGTATTTTCCTGGTTAAAGTTTCCGCCCGCTCGCTCGTCGAGGAGTGGTTGGCGCGGATGCTTGAATAAATAAATTCTGCTCGATGATTTTCCGACTTTCGTTCCGCTTGCGGCACAAAAGGCTTGAACAAGTTATAATGGTGTCATGTATTTACTGATCTGTGATTTTTCATCTGTGTCACTTAAATTAGCCGCATCTATATTTTTTCTGTATTCAGCATAAGCAAACAAAGTTAGTAAGTTGCTGAATTTTATTATGAAACGTGATTTGCTAAACTTTTTACAGAACCAATAAAAAACTTTCCAGAACCCCAACAATAAACTTTGCTTCTTAGTAACGTGTTAATGGCGTTGAAAGTTTTAGACATTTTAAGCTAGGTACTTACCCCGTCAAGAGCTTGGTTAATAGAGCAATTTTAAAGGTCAATCCGTTTTTTTGTTCTGTTTGTACTTCCACTCGACCTTTGCTGCGAAGCAAGCATCGTGCTTCATTAGACCGAGCAGGGAGCGGTTGTGAAACTTTATCAACCTTTCCCATCATTGAAGATACACACAAAAATTACGCCCAATTTCGCGGAAGGGGAAACGCCGAACGCTAGCTAGCCGAACGTTTTCAACACTTCAACGGATGTACCCCGCACAGAAGGTGCTTGAATAGCTAAAAACATGCCGGACGAAAGGAAAATCGATGCCTATGGTAATTATTTTGTCGGTTGGTTTCCCTTTCGTAACTGAGGATGTCTAATTTATTATACTTTTTAATTTCGGTCTGTTGACGCAAATCAAAACAGTAGTGGTTTGTAATCTAAACTTGAATGCTAGGAAACGGAAGTTGATGGGATTGTTTATAAGTGTAGTGGACTCGAATCAACTCGGGACAGAATTTTGTGAAGCTTATGAATTTGATACAACTTTTAGTAAAAAGATACACAATTTTTGATATCTAATACAAAATATTAGCTTAGACCTGAATCAATTCTTGGTTAATTTTTGGTTACAAAATCCAGTTTTAAACTAAAATTGTTTGGCGATTCTTAACTTATCGATAAACTTAATTGGATTTTTTCAAAGTTTAAAAGAAACTTTTTATATCAAAGCAATTAAATTAAAGTTGCTCATATCTCTAGTTTTGAATCCGAAAATTCATTTCACATCTCTATTTCGCAAGGTTGAAACTTATACGGACTATGTACTATTCATGAATTACGTTAAGATAGATATAATTCACCGTATTTATATTACTTTAATTTAATTTACTTTTGTTTCGATAGTCTGCTCTAGATGCTGCACAAACCGGTTCTCTATTGAAAATATTTTTCGCTTCTCCTGACTACATGTCCAGCCCAATGCGGCATTCTACGCAGTGTTATTTTTACTATTTAAGCATTCATGCCACTACAATATGAGTTTATCGCAGAATTTTCCGCTCAAAAATACCGAGTACTGGTTCATCTACCTCCTTCAGGAGCCGTACTTCTTATCCGTAAAGGGTCACGTTCTTTGCCAACTACTTTTTTTGGCAATGTTGATGAGCAGTGAGATTGGCTAATTTAAAAGGCCAGCTATACGGTCGATCCCGATGATATCAACATCATCTGCAAAACAAGCATTATGTGCGGTCTCGCAATAACATTACTGTCCCTTCTAAGGTGTGCCCTTCGTACTGGTCCTTCCAAAACCAGATCGAATAAAGCGTTTGAGAGAGCATTCTTTTGCTTTAGTCCGTCCAGCGTCGGTTGAATTAACTCATTTTCGCCGAAACACCGCATGTTAACCACTAATTATCTGTCACAGCTCATTTAGCTTGACTCAAGCGTACGCCACCTTGAAACCTACAAATATAAGATGAATCTGCAAATTGTACTCCCAGACTGAGAACTTCGCCGATAATCACAATCTAAACAATTAATAGGCACTTTGTATGCCGAATTGAGCAATCTTATGTCTCGATAGTTCCTACTATCAATATGGGATAAAAACTACAAGGTATACAGCCCTAAGGGTTGTACGAAAGGGTGACGTAGGACTCTATCAGATCAAAGACTAATGTAAACTGCATTTCTGACATATGGGGTTCATAAGTACAATGCCTGCAACCTTTGAGACATAGAAATTTCTTTTAAAAATCACTTGTGTGCATCATAAAGGTTGAAATGGTAATGAATTATCCTCCTACCGCAGGGATAAGTTAGAGGAAATTTGTATTTCATTTGTACGGGAGTCTCCCCTCTTGGAAGAAGAGGCCTCAGTACACCGTAGAAAATTAATCCTGCCTTCTGAAACACACGCATGCCAAATTTGGTTTCATTTGCTTGAATAGTTCTCGAGTTTTGAGAGAATTTGTGTTTCATTTGTATAGGAGCCCCCCCTCTTACGCCCCCTTAAAATTGCTCTCTTATCCCCCTAAAAAATTGCTGATCATTTTATCTATCCAACGACATATAAATTGTACAGTTTCGTTCAGTAGTTTAGTAGTTATTAGCATTTGAAATCTTTCATTCAAACGTTACACTTCTATTTTCGTTTTCATAAAGTGCTACCCAGTCCCAGTATAGTAAACAAAGACGTAGTCCTACGTCAAAAAAGATCGACCAACTTATGTTGTACAGTACAGTTGCTCGATTTTACTTTTCAAAGTTCGGTCAGATACCGTCCTTCCGAACAACCTCACTATTCTTCAGTGCACTAATAGTTTTCTATGGTTCAACCACGCGTCATTGATTTCTGGGATTTTAAAAGCAGTTTTATGCTCAACACAACAGATCTGTTCACAAAAATAACCATTTTGTTCTGACATAGGTACGCAAAGAACAAAATGAAAACAGTCGTGAAGTCGTTTTCATAATATTTATTTTGAGCATACAAACTGGTTTTGAAATCCCAGAAATCAACAATGCGTATTTGAACCTTAAACATCCCGCACATCTTGCCTGCCGCTTGCAATTCTATCCCATTCTGTTCCTGTTATTCGCTGCATTTCCATTTCTTCCCATCAGAGCCGGGCGTTTAGACCGGCAAATCCGTGCGGTCGCACAGAGCCTCGCGCTTGGTGATGATTTGAGAAAAATGTTCAAAAAATTATAGCTGGACAATTCCTGGGCTGTTCAGATATATTTGCATAATTTTCATTGTTTCCTTTTCTCTTTTATTCGAATGTATAGTGACGTTAAGTGAAAAATCACTCAAATGCCAAGAGACAGCACTTTGTGCTTTGCTTGATATTGAAGGTGCTTTCGATAACACGTACTTCGTTTCAATTATTACGGCTCTCTTTGAAAACGGAACCGACCGAAATACAATGACCTAGATTCAAGCAATACTTTCGAGTAGAGAAATCACAGCATCGTTGGGAGATACATCGGTCACGATGATCAAAGGATGTCCACAAAGTTTTCTCTCCCTTGATTTGGGCGCACTACTTCACAAGATATCGCAGCTTGATTATGCGAGTATTGCTTAGGACGTCGGCGTAGAACTTATCAGGTATCAGCATCTTTGGCTCGAGCAGCACGTTCCTTACAATGAGATGGAAGATTTGTGCCTTGCCCATCTTGCCCGTGTCATCATTTACCTGATAAGGACGGGAAGGAAAATAGGAGGAATAGGAAGGGGTGGATGAAGGATTTGGACAAACACAAACACATACATACCGAGAGATTTTTGTACCCCCGAGGGGATACTGCAGTCCTTGGTAGTTAATTTATCAAGAGTACACCCCCTGGGGGGTATACTCATCTATTTATATAAGAGGCTTATATCTGTACCGAAAACCAGGTTTCTGACAGGGCATCATAAGAGGCTTATCGGTAACTAAAAACAGGTCCCTGACAGGACGTTATGCTTTCGTAGCAATGGGTTGTATTCTCAGTCACCTCACTGTTTGACTGCTGGACTGCTCGATTGCTCAACGGGTTGACTAGAATGCTCGACTGGACTGGTCGATTAGACTGCTCGATTCAACTGCTTAATTGGACAGATAGACCTGACTGCTTGATTGAACAGCTCGAGTGAACTACGCGATTCGACTGGTTGACACATTTGCTTGACTTACTACTCGACCCGATTGCTGGACTTAACTGCACGATTGAACTGCTCGACTGGACCGTTCGAGTCGACTTCTCGACTGGACAGCATGATTTATCTGCTCGACTAGACTGCTCGACTCAACTGTTCGATTCGACGCTCGAATCAATTGCTCGACTTGACTGCTCGAATGAACTGCTTGACTCAACTTCTCGATTGAACTATTCGAATCGGCTGCTTAACTCAACTGCTCGACTAGACTACTCGATTTGATTTCTCGACTCAACTGACAGCTTGATTCAACAGCTCGACTAAACTGCTCGACTACACTGCTCGACTTAGCCACTCAATCCGACTGTTCAACTGCTTAACTTCACTGTTTGATTGGACCGCTCGACTTAACTGCTCGATTCAACTGTTCGACTTAACTGCTCGACTGAACCGCTTGACCTGACTGTTCGACTAGACTGCTCGAATAGACTACTCGATTCAACTGCTCGATTGGACTACTTGACTTAACTGCTTAGTTCAACTGCCCAACTGGATTGCTCGACTCAACTACTCGGCTGGGCTGCTTGACTGAACAGCTTGATTTAACTGCTCGATTAGACTGCTCGATTTGACTGCTCGACTCAACTGCTTGACTTATGTTTAATTCGACAGCTCGACTTAACTGCTCAACTGGACTACTCGACTCAACTGTTCGACTTAACCGTTTGACCCGACTGCTTGACTAAACCATTCAATTCGACTCAAGTGCTCGACTAGACTATTCGATTCAACTGCTCGACTGGATTGGTCGATTTAACTGCTCGACCGGACTGCGGTACTGAACAGCTTAACAGTAGACATATAACCTATGGACATCATCAACGACGAGTTATACTGTGACAGCACAAATATCTCGAGTAGTCAACTCAGAGATAAGGCATGCACTTATTGGCCTATGCAACAATATGCATGCCCTGGGCATCAAACGAGGATTTGTCATACCAGTTTTGCTGAAAACAGCAAAGTTCTGGTTTCCAATATCCGTCGAATGAAAGTACCCCTTGCGAAAATATGGCTCCTGAACCAATGCGATGGTGACAGAGCCATTAAAAAGTTTTTCGCATAAATACAAATTTGCTGCCCGTTTGCGTTGAAGGTTTATTTGTGCAACTCTAACTACTTGACTAGCGGAGTATATGCACAAACAATCTCCAACACAGATCAGACAGAAAATTGTAAGCGAAGCCATTATTATTGGCCAGAACGCACTTGGCATTGGCACTTGACAGTTCCATAAGGGAAATGGGATAGGACTCCTATGTTGTTCCCACGAGACGCAAGGGACAACAAAGATCGACCGTACCAGAGCCCCGCATGGCACAGTAGGGTCAAGATGCCCAAAGCACTCCGTTCGCGACTGGCATGTTTTCACCCTTCCAGCCATCCAGTTATCGGCACGGAGGTACACGGCTCCTGATTTGCCGACTCTTACGGTAGGGTCAGGTCCCGTGGCTCAATTTTTGTCTAAATGTACAATTCGGCATCCGCCGTCAAAGGGCACTCTTTCTCTATGCTAATCCAGCAGAGAAAATAACTCTCCCTCGGGGTGCCCATTCCGCGCAACCATGCCCTCTGAAAACACGGCGAGAGTGTTTCACCTTCCCTGTCTATGAACGACAACCAAGGTTGCGCACCATAAGGTGCGCAACTTTGACTGCCGTACCCCAGCTGGTACCACGTGGAGGTAGGTGTGGGGATTGACTACTCATGGAACAGACTGTTACATTGCTTTATCCCAGCTTGAGAATATGCATCACGCAGCTTACTCTCTCGGTAGTAATACTCTGCGCTACCAACGCTACATAGAGCAAGAATGGTTCGGAGTGGTATCGTGTCGGCAATGATCGGTGTCTTCTCGATTGTGGCCGCGCGCTGATAATGCGGGTCGCTAACCTCAGTCAGTCGTTTGCAGCCAGTTGAATAAACGTGTCTTGGTCAACTATGTGTAGCAAGCTTCAAGCTTTGCACAATGGCGACCGTGACAGGACCGTTTTCTGCTTTTACAGAATGCTAGAATATGTATGAAAGCATTGTTCGGTAAAGTGAAAAAGTGAGTGCGCGAAAATGTATTGCTTTGAGGATGATTCTTCCGGTTTTTTTCGATATTGGTAGTTTTTCATTCGTAATAAGTACGTACTTTTACGCCATCTTGTAATAAGTGAAGAGTGATGTGTGACGGCCAGAGTGATCGCAAAGAAAAACGCTTGCTAACCTTTGTCATTCTCTGGACTGCGCTGTGAGTAAACGGCAACAGGAGTGCAAAAGTATTTTGTTTATCGCCGACAATAGCTGCTTATTGTTTTTCGCCGTCGCAGAGAGATAGCAGAAGAAAAAAGTGCTGATCTCCCGCTGATCTTCATCAAAAAAAATTTCGCACAGCATGTGTTGTCGATTTTCTAATTTTGTGTCATAGCGCATCTAGTCAAGCATCTTGAGACGTTGTGAAAGGTAAGGTGCGTTTTATGTTTTCCTTGTACAGTTGGATCTCGAATTTGGCAACAAATGTGTGTCGCCTGTGTTGCCAAAGTCGAAACCGTGCCAAGATCGAGACCCTTTATTGATTTGATTTGGAACGACCCTGACGTGAAACGTGGTCCAAGGTCAGTAGAAGTATTACCTTTCGAAATTTCTACGATTGCGGACTTTTTTTTAAAGGCATTGCTGTTTAGGCACATTTTTGGAAGTGAAATCTGTCAAAGTTGGTCCGTGCCAAGATCTAAATACCACGGTGTGCTATCCAAAAGCAAAAGTGAGGAACGAATGTTGCATTTTTTCATGGTGTAAGGCGTTTGCAGATTGCGTATGTTTTGAGGAGTCGTTTGGCAGGAATTGTGACAGCCGTGTATAAAATATAAGGTCTGGCAAGTGCAAGATTTGTGTAATAATTAAATCATGTCATTTAAAACAGAAATCAAACGTTGCTCTTAAAAATATTGTGCGATGGTGTGTTTCAAATTCATTTTATTGTTCGCGTTAGTGATGCGGCATTTAAAACAAAATAAAAATTGTGACTATTTCCAGTATTAGTGGACAGCTATTCTTGATCAGAGATTGATCTTTTCCAGGAAAAATGATTTATGGCGTTAACGAATGAAAAAATTATGTATGCCTAACAAATATCTTGCGTGTTTGTGGCAAGAGCTCTACTGCGTTGCGACGCTTGAAAAAGCCCTCCTGTAACGGAGGTGATTATGCGCTCAGGAGATAACCACGATTTGAGAATTTTTTTTTGCAAACTGTAATATAATCTTTGTAGATTATTTTAAGACGGTGCTTGTATGTGCACATAGAAAATATATGAGTTTCTTTTCGTGTTAGTGACTAGCAACTAGTGGACGGATAAATATAAAACATGACGTAAGCATTTTGATCGGCGATATAAGAATCTGGACCTAAAAAAACCCAAGAGAACGTTTTTAACTTAAATAACTGCATTAATGTGTTGAATCTTTTTTAATAGTGGAATAATTTTTAGAGTATTTCTTTGTCGAATTATACCATTATGATAGAACGGATAAGACCTTGAACATGAGTGAGTGAACTTGCGGAGTGTAATTATATTTTATTATGTTATAAGTCTGTTTTACAATGCAGCTTGATTGTTACTTTGCGTTTTTTTGTTTATATTAATGAAAGACTCAATTCACATGGCCAATTTATTGTTGATAGAGAAAAATACCACATTTGAATAAGAAGATTCAATACGACCAAACATTGATGAAGTGGTACGGTATGATCACAGTTCAATGAAATTATATGATTTGGCACGGCCCTTGATAAATCATGTGATTCGGCAAGATCATTGTTGGACGAATTATATGAGTCATGTCGACCAGTAATAACACAAATAATTCGATAAGACCATTGTTGCAAGAAGTATATGGTTCGGTATGACCATAGATGAAGAGAATATGGTTCGGTACGACCAAATAATAAAAATGAATCGGTACGATCATTGTTGCATAGCGAATATGGTTCGGAACGACCATAGATGAAGAGAATGGTTCGGTATGACCATAGATGAAGAGAATGGTTCGGTACGACCATTGTTGCATAGAGAATATGGTTCGGTACGACCATAGATGAAGAGAATGGTTCGGTACGATCATAGATGAAGAGAATATGGTTCGGTACGACCATAGATGAAGAGAATGGTTCGGTACGATCATAGATGAAGAGAATGGTTCGGTACGATCATTGTTGCATAGCGAATATGGTACGGTACGACCATAGATGAAGAGAATGGTTCAGTACGACCATTGTTGCACAGAGAATATGGTTCGGTACGACCATAGATGAAGAGAATGGTTCGGTACGACCATTGACAAGAAAAATGAATCGGTACGTTCACTGTTGCACAAAGAATATGGTTCGGTACGACCATAGATGAAGACAATGGTTCGGTACGACCATAGATGAAGAGAATGGTTCGGTACGACCATAGATAGGAGAAGTGATTCGGTACGATTATTGTTGCATGAAGTATATGGTTCGGTACTACCATTGGTAAATAGAGTAGAGTAGTTCTGTATGATCACTGTCGGAAGGATGTTCAGTATGACCGTCATTTAATAAAATGGTTCCGGGTTATGTACATAATGAGTCATACTGGTTTAAGCTGTTTTGGATTATATTGCACTCTGAAATTTGCCATGTACTTAGGTGCTATTTATAATCGAGAGCATACAGCTATTTTGTCCCCATTGACATTAAAATGTTTAATATGCTAAAAAGCATATCTATACGGGTTATCATTAAAGTCGAGGCTAACTGGGATATGGAACAAAGACACTTAGAGGAAAAAACTATAATGTCAAGTGAGAGCAAAAACAGAGTTCGATGAATCTCACTAGGAAAATTTCATAGCATCGTCTTAGCAAAATGCTCAGACAGACGATTCCATGGGTTGGAAAGGCGTAGCAAAGCGTGTAGACTAAAATTTGCTTGACAATCGATCATACGATCTATAAAAAAAGAATAGTTTTTGTTTGCATTACCGGAAGCATTACATTTGCGATTAGTAAAAAAGGATTAATTTCTGCCGCAAAGCTCCGGCCCGGCATCTGGGCTTGACTGGGCTACTCAATTTTGACACAAAATTCAATATATATCTACGTATATATTCTTTGATTGATACAACAGCACAGCATGAAGTGTTCGTGCATCTCAAACAAGGCGTGCAAGACGTGAACGTATGACTATGACGGTAAATTTATTGGGAACGCGATCACTACTTTCGGAATTTAAAAACTTTTTTTTGATATAGATTGTTTTTTTTTTTCATGTTCTATCTTGTAAGAAGAGGAGAGATGTGGGGATTGACTACTCATGGAACAGACTGTTACATTGCTTTATCCCAGCTTAAGAACATGCATCGCGTAGCTTACGCCGATCGCCGCGCGCTGATAATGCGGGTCGCTAACCTCAGTCAGTCGTTTGCAGCCAGTTGAATAAACGTTTCTTGGGCAACTATGTGTAGCAAGCTTCAAGCTTGCTGTAGGGACTAAGAGTTTGTTTGCACAGTAGGGATAAGAGTTAGTAAACAAAGGAGATATATTTGCACATGTTCACTCATTTGCCAGTTTAAAATTGAACGTCGACGGTGTACGTTACCATTGCATGTAAGATAACTTCAGTCAGCCAACCTTTGACCATGCGATTAACTTTCAACAATAACCCAGTCAAATTTCGGCAACGCAGAACTTACCAACCACCGACATCCCGTGAACGCCTTGAATGCACTTCAGCATGTTATAGCCACTTCCGTAAAAAAACACTACAAGAATGCACCATACCATTGCCAACAAAATTCTGCACCGTCTCACCAGACGAAAGCTACATAGGTTTGGTGTGAGGACAATTTTCCGGATTTTATTTCTTTGAAAGTGTGACCTGCCTCTTCGCCTGATTTGAATCCCCTCGACTGCTATGCATGGGATTACAGGCCTGGCAAACTAGGGAGCACCAATGGATTGACAGTGGATACCTTCAAGCAACGTTCGAAGAAGATTTGGTTTATAACGCGTCAGGATATCGTGCGGGCCAGCTGTAACGCTTCGCAACAACGATTGCGACTGATAAGGCCATTGCAAATTTGGCAATAAAATCAATTGTCTGTGGACTTTACTGCTTCTAGCACGAAACTAAAGTGGAAGTTCGAACAGTGTAATCTGCAAAAAAAATCAAACTTGTCAAATTACTCGGAGACAGACTAGGAATTCTATTCAGAACAAATTTGATCAGAATATAGAACCAAGGCTATTATTTTGACTGATATGTATTTTGTCTCCGACTTGCATCATCAAATTTCATACAAGCATGGATTATAATGAAAATATAAGTAAATTTTCTCACATAAGTATTTAAACCGAATATTAACCACGTGCTGCAGTGTACCCTATCTTAGGTAAGCCTATGATTAGAACCTACATTTCGAAGAAAAACATAATACTTATCACTTTTTTTCTGTTTCAAGAATTCTGTCTCATTCTGTGATGTTGTTGATCAAGCGCAAAACTTCCTGACGCCCGAGGCAGGAACAACAATTTTTCACCAACCAAACGTGGAGCCACAATTGTTCAAGTTAAACATAACTAAACAAGGGTCACATGCTGTCTCCAGTTGATCTTCAACCACTCGACAATCCCATCAAAATTTGTTGTGCCAAACCGCGATGGATTTATCACACCTTGACATAATTTGCTATCCACTCCTTCTATAAGTATCAATTTTGCAAAGCCAAAAGCTTACCAACAATAGCAAATTGTGTTCAAGTACATACCATTTTTTCATTCAACTGGAAAGTGCCACGAAGACAAATCACAGAATCACGGCGGTGCTTTGCTACTGTCTGTATTCTTTCTAACTTTGCTCCTCCATTGATTGAAAAATGGATATTTTCTTCCAGGTAGGAAATCTTTGTTGGAGCACCTCTTTCAATTGAATTTCTGGCACACATTTCCATTCATCCGGTCGAGGATCAATGTGAAATTCGATTCGAGAGTGGGAGAAGTTGGCATTTTGCTTCACCTTCGAGCGCTTTATCTTTTATTTGGGCTGGTCAAATATTGATGGGATGGAAAAACAGAGAGAGAGACAGGGTTTATAGGTTAGCATCAATAATAAATCAGAAAATGATTTGAATTTTACGAAAGTGTTTCGCCTTAAAAGGCGCGAAATTGGTTTTTCTTTCGACATTTTTTATTATTTTGATTATTTTTTTTGTTCACCAACTCAGTTCCAAATCAGTTCGTCTACTTCCCAGATACATAAACTTCGCGGGGAATTTTGAATTCGTTAGAAATTTCATCAACACCGTTGATATTTTTCGAGATTTAACGACAATGAGGAGATTAAATTTTCCATTCAACTGCACTTCCAAGAAAACCATGTGATACAAAAATTGTTATCTTGAGTGTGTGCTTGGCAGATGCGGTAAAACCAAATGTCAAAGATTACAAACCAGCTGAAAATCTGTATCACTTTTTCAAGCTTACAGGCGAATGGCATAATCCGGTTACCGCCTCAAACATACTTTTTTCGTCACGTTTATCCCTCCAGCGAATCCGACCACTGCTGGCACCGGTGGTGCGGTAGAAATACGAAGCATCGCATCGGCCCTGTATGCCGGTATCCAATCCGTGACGATGAATGTTGGGTGAAGCTCAAGCTGAATAATTCATTATTTCGCCTGCCGGCTGCTGATGCCGCCAGCAAGCGAAGGGTTAAATCCCTAGGCAGCGAAAACCATCATGCAAATTGTATTAAAACGCCGTCAACGAGTTTCGGTCCATTATCGAAACCCTATGAGACCCGGAACACAATCAGTCCGAATTTCAAAAGTGAAGATTTACTTATCATAAAGCAACAATGTTGCTCATCCCATTTTGTTAGTTTAATTACCTCAATTGAACTTCCGTCATTTTAGCTTATCTTCGTTTCTCGTAGTCGACAATTTACTGTGTCGACACGAAACTATTATATCTGAGCATCTACACTATCATAATTACACGTTGTCATTGTCGCTCTATCACCTGCTATAAAGTGTAATGTTTACTAAACAACCTGCGTAGTACTATAGATACAAACCCGCACGTAAGTGAACAGTTTTGATTTCAGTTCAAAGCTGGACGTGACCATTTACTGTTACAACTCTTCCATCTATCGGGGAAAAAAGCAATAATTCAATCAATCGACCATGCGTCATTATCGCTAACGTTGCGCTGCGTTCAATTAAGACCTGCCGCGATAAAATTGTTTTAGAGTTGGCTGGCAAAGATGGGTGAACGGATGGATGGATGGATGGTACGAAGTGTTGTTAATGGACCCCCACCCGATCTACGGCGTTGTACGGAATAATGAAGAAAAATATTTTCATTGGCACCGAGCGAACGAGCGATGATGCTCGGTCGTGCCGTTTCTGCGAAAAAGGGGTCAACAGTTTTCTCTACTGGATCGGACATTTGTCGTGCTGCGAGCCAAATAGTACATATTGCTTCTCGCATCTAGTTATTAGTTAACGAAACAAATTGCTCGACCGAGGACGATTAGTCGGAATCCATGAATGGGTGGTTATGAAGGAAATTACCATCAGCCGGATACCAACAACCGGATGACAGTTCAGCGATGTCAGCAGTCACATTGGAACTTACTAAAACTTTGCTTCTTTCTGCGGAAATATTCCTGCTGGGCATGGCCAGCCGAATCAGAGCAGCCACAAATTCACAATCCGTGTTATCTGCCGAGGATTCTATTCGTATCTAGTTAAGAAACATTTCACAAACAGTGTGGGAGCCATTTTCTGGCGAAGAAAATGAAGGATGAATACCAAGCATCCAATTGACCGGCTGAGCAAGAGGCCGCTACATTTAACACGAAATGCGATCGATATGGAAATTTAAAACAAGGAGCTTTTCTTTTCGGCAGAATGGCATTAGAGAATTGCTGAAAGTGTAAATACAAGAGATTTGAAATGGGTAAAACAAATTTACAGATAAAAAAATTTGAGTTGTTTAAAATTGTAAAGGTATGGACCATAAGGTACCAAGATTCAATGAATCTTTGAACACAGTCTTCTGTGTTCCCCGACAATACTCGGGAAATTTATCTTTTAAAGCATCGTACTACAAATTGGTGTTAAAAAACTCTCACACTCTTTTGGTCTGCGCCCAAGTGTTTTGACAATTAAACTATCACCACAGGACACCCTATATTAGATAGTTTGAAATCTAGTTTTTGTCCCTCCAGTCTAAGTCATTCGTATGCACACAGAATCAGAGTCCCACTTACCAATTAAACTACACAATATATTTTTGGCCTCTTATCGCAGTTTCATCCAGTCTACCATTCTTTTCACCAAACGCTCCTCCACTTCAATAAAATAGTTTACGTTGGACCGTGACAGTCAGAGAAAAGTAAAACGGAAAAAACTGACACAAAAATAGAAAATTTTACAAAAGTGATATAAGAATAACCTCATTTACGGCACAAAAATAACATAAAAATAAGAAAAAAAAGTTCAAATAAGATACAAAAATGAAAAATTTTCAAAAATAATATAATTCAAAAACAAGGCAAGAATGAAACAAAAAAATAAAGACTCAAGTAAAAACCCAATAAAATACACAAAAATAATAAACTGAGACCAAAATAAAAAATGTTAGGGTAAGAACGAGTTAAGCAGTGTCACCTGTTTTAATCAGTTGAAAATAAATGAGCCAAATATGCACTCTTTTATTCATATTTTCAAAAACTTTTGACTCATCATGAATCACTTAACCATAGTTTTAATTTTCACGAACGCAATATACTGTGTTTCCGACAGGAAAACGTACATTTTTCAGCTGCTGAAAACAATCGCCGTCTCGCTACTAAGCAATTCATCACATTTTTCAACACTGATTTCAGTGATTCCAAAAATCAAGCACTTAACATTCACATACCAAATTATTCAATACAGTTTTTTCTATAATCTAAAGTTTTGTTATCTGCCGAAAATCTTATCATTTTATAACAAAACTGAAAATAAATTCGGAATTGAAGGGACCTTTTCAGCAGTAGCAGCAACGGCAGTGAAATTCGTAAACTATCTTGTTGCCAAAAGACTGATTCGATTCTGGAAATAACAATTATAGGTTTGAAAATAACTGAAACCTTTAATGGTGAAAACGTGGTTCAATACTTTCACGAGAAATGTATGTTCATAATAAATTCTTCTTTATTAAAAACAACAGAAAAGACAGCTTTTTCAATAATTTTCGACGATTTTCTCATTTAATGAAGCAACGATGTGTTTCAATGTTATTTGTTTTGACAACACTGTTTTGTAGTCAGACCGTGTGCGCTGCTATATTTGCCTCTTCTGTTTTCCCACCATCCTTATGAACAGCGAGCTAGACGTCAAACTCGCAGTTTCCCATAAGAACACTGGAGAATAAAAGAGACGACGAATACCGTTTACCGAACGGTGCGGTGAGTATGTGCCCCGATAAACAATTTAGATAGATGACATTTTACGCATCTACCGATCAAAGATATCAAATCTATTAATGCAGATGCCGATTAGTAGGTCGCGAACTTACTAAATATGGGGAAAAGTTCGAGGGATTTTTTATGGGGGCATATAAAAATTTGGATTTCCGGACTGCTTAAAAAAGCACCTTCAGGGTGAGAATATGTTCGGTCTGATCAAAATTAGTTCTATCGCTCCAACCTTTAAAGCAAAAAATCAAAAGTTTAGCTCAATAGTAGTGTCTTCCGGTGGTAGCAGCTTGAAGAACTAAGGGTAGCAAGAAGATTGGTATGCTGATATCCCCCACTTAGCCAACCCATCGCTTGTAATAAGGTAAAACAATCAGTGACCCGCTTAGACTGCTTAAAACCGGTTCTTTACCCTACAAACATAACAGGAAAATCATTCAAAAATTATATGAAAATTCACAATCGTTAAAAACATAATACCAAAATAATGGAAGTCAAGAAAAACACACAAAAAGGATCCAAAGAGGCACAAAAACAACAACAAAAAACTGACACAGAAATGAAAACTCATACAGAAGTGCTACAAAGACGACATTGAAATGATACAAAATCATTTTTACTTGATTTTGTGCCAGAAAAATTTAATATTTCAAATTACAAATTTTGGATTACATCTTATGAAAAAAAAAACGGTATAAAACATCTCAATGTCATGACAAAAATGTTGCTAAAAATGACTAAAAGTAAATATAATACATACTAATATGATATAAAAAAGATACAAAAATAACACAAAAAAACTCCACAAATAACATGCACATTATAAATCGACATAGGGAACAATAAACTAGATTGAATATAAAATAAGAAACGGTAGAAGAAAATAATGAAAAAGATGTTGATAGTATTTTAGGGAAGATTAGGTAAGTGAGGGTTCAATGACCAACGCTTATTATGTTTGTATAATGTTCCTGGGAAGTCAAGACAAAAACATGAGGTTTGTGTACATACATTATGCACAAATATACGAAGATAACCAAAAATAATACAGTCCGAATCCTGACTGGTACCACGACCAGCTAGAGATAGGAGTTGCCGAAAAAGACGCTGTGAATCACAGTAGGGTCTATTTTATGCTTATAGGTGCGCAAGGCACCGACTGTACGTATTATTCAGCCGTTTACCAGCCACCAACGTAATACAAAGAGAATCAATTAAGTACATACAAAAATGTTGCAAGAAGATATAAATTACATAAAAAGGAGGCAGAAAATAACACAACATGAAATAAGCACATCACCAAAATATAACAAATTTTTAACAAAAATTATAACATACTACAAAAATTACCTAAAATGACACCAAATTAATAGAAACCCGGCATGAAATGAAGTAAAAATGATAAAATAATGACGTGAATTGACTGGTCCAGTGATGTGAAATAAACTTAAACCAACCGGGACTAAAATTAGGCCGAAACTGGACCAAAATAGACCGTAATTGGACTACCACTAGAAAAGTGGACCGTAGTCTTACAAAAATAGGCTATAATTTGTACCAAAATAGAAGCAAAACTAAACCATAAATGGATTAAAGTCGGACCAACATATGACCAAAATGGTGCTATAATTGGACCAAAAATGAAGCAACTTTAGACCAAAATGGGACCAAACCAGCAGCAAAGTTAGATTAGAAATAGACTACAATTGGAACTGGAATAAAATTGGACTAAAATCGAAATTAAATCGGACCAGAATTGGACCAAAGTTGAACTAAATTAAGATTAAAACTGGACCGAAATCGAACAAAAATTGGCTATATTTTGTACCAAAAGTCGACTGAAATTGAGGCAAAAGTAGATCAAAGTTGGAACATACATAATTTCACCAAAATTGCACGAAGATACGAAAGTGAAACCAAAATTGTACATTAATTATAACTAAATCAGACTTAAGCTGGTTTGAAACCATTCCAAAATTGAACCAAAATAAGACTAAAATTGGACCGAAATTAAACTAAAATTGAACCAAATGTTGACCAAAATTAGATCAAAATTGGTCTAAAATGGGACTAAAATTGGACCGAAATCGAACCAAGATTGGACCAAAAATAGATAACAATTAAACCACAACTGAACCAAAATTGGACTGAAATGGAACTGACAACATTTAACCGGAATTAGACCATAATTGGACCACAATTGGAACAAACTTAAACTAAATTTAGTCCAAAATTAGACTGCAATCATAAGTTGACCAAAATGAGATGAAAATTGGTCCAAAATTGGACTATAAATCGTACCAAAATTCGATCGACATTAGACCAGTACCAAATCGAAATTATAGCAAAATGGTACCAAAATTTAACCAAAAGTAGACTTAAATCAAAGAAAAATAGGCTGTAATATGGGTTAGAATTCGACTGAGATTGGGGCAAGACTGGACCAAAGATGTTTCAAAGCGGGATCAAAATTGAAGCAAAATTGGTCTTAAAATAGACTTTATGTGGATTACAACCAGACTCAAAACAAGTGACCTTGATCTCACAGTGACCTAACTTACCTCACTTCTCTTACGAGCCCTATTCTTAAAGTCACCCTTACCTCAGCTTACAGGCCCCATTTGATTTGTACAGTCACCCAGGTGAGCGGAGTCACCTAGGTGACTCTCAGAATCGCAAAACTGTAAAAAGCAAAGCCCGGGTGCTAATTCCGTTATCGAAATTTGACCTTCTGTTTTTATACGACAGACTTCGCAACCAGCTGTTAGAATACAGGACAGTGCGGGGTCAGTCCGTCAGTACGATCCTATTGAATCTAACAGCCTCTCCCAGTCGAGATTCGACCATACGACGACTGGCTTATTAGACCAGCGTTTTACCTCGAGGCCAACTGGGAGATCGCAAAACTGTGCTCTCACCTAAAAAAATTAGGTAAGGTAACTGTAAGAGCTGGGGCCTAGTCTGAAATGGGATCAAAAGACGATGACAATTGGGCCAAAAATGGACTTTAATTTGTACCAAAATTGAACGCAAATTGTAATAAAACCGGAATAAAAGTACACCAAATTTTTCCGTAAGTGTACTACAAACTAATCAAAATTGAGCACAAACTGGTCCAAAATTAGGGTATAATTTGTAACTAAATTGGACCGAAAGTGGAGTAAAATTTTATTATAATTGGACCAAAACCTGTCCAAAATTAAAGGTGGATTAAAATTTGACTAAAAATAATTAGATTTGGACCACAAATGAATCAAAAATTTAAACGAAATTAAGCCAAAATTGGACTAAAAATAAACCATAATTGAATTAAAATCGGAATGAAATCGGACCAGAATTGTACCGCAATTGGGCCAAAATTGGATTGAAATTGGATCAAAATTATACCAAAATGGGACAGAAGTCAGGCCAAAATTGGCTATAATTTGTACCAAAATTGGATCGAAATTGTAGCAAATTATTAGAGCATAATTATACCAAAGTTGTACTAAGATTTACCCAAAATTGGGCCGAAATCGGACAAAAATAAAACTAGGTTATAATTAGTATCGAAATTCGACCGAAACTAAAGCAAAATTTGACCAAAATTAACACTATGATTGACTGAACGAATACGAGAACAAGATCTCGAGATTAAAGCTAAAGATTCACTGTTTGTCATGTACTGTACCGATCAAGATCTGTACGAGTATCTGTGTGTATTCACAGATTTGATCAAAATCACTAATTTTCCATCTCTTCATAGATGGCATAAATTTTTTATCTAAATGGCACATAAATAACGCACAACTGATGCAAAATCTATACCTATAAAGAAGGATTTCTGTCTGTCTGTCTGTCTGTCTGTCTGTCTGTCCGTATGTTCCTTATAGAATCGAAAACTACTGAACCAATCGGCATGAAAATATGCATGTAGAGGTTTTTTGGGGCCAGGAAAGGTTTTAGTGATGGTTAGAAACCCCTCCCCCCACTAAGAGGGGGGGCTCCCATACAAATGAAACACAAATTTCTGCATAACTCGACAACTAATCAAGCAAATAGAACAAAATGTGGGTGTTTTCGGTGACAAGAATTTATTCTATGGTAAATTGAGACCCCTCCCCTCTTTATAAGGGGAATTATAACTCCTCTCCTCTTTAAAAGGGGGGGGGCTTCCATACAAATTTCCTCATAACTCGAGAACTAATCAAGCAAATGGAACCAAATTTGGCATGTGAAGGTTTTCGAGGGCAAGAATATTTTCTATAGTAAATAAGGACCCCTCCCCACTTTAAGAGGGGGGGCTCCTGTACCAAAGAAACACAATTTTCCTCATAACTCGAGAAGTAATTAAGCAAATGGAACCAAATTTGGCATGTGGGTGTTTTTGGAGACAAAAATTTTTTCTATGATGAATTGGGACTCCTCCCCGTTTTAGGAGGGGGGGATCCTATACACATGAAATACAAATTTCCTCATAACTGAAGAACTAATCAAGCAAATGGAACAAAATTTGGCATGTGAAAGTTTTCTAGGGCATGAATATTTTCTATGGTGAATTAGAACCCTTAGCCACTTTAAGAGGGAGGGCTCCTATACAAACGAAATACAAATTTCCTCATAACTCGAGAACTAATCAAGCAAATGGAACCAAATTTGACACGTGGGTGTTTTTGGAGACAAAAATATTTTCTATGATGAATTGGGACCCCTACCCACTTTGGGAGGGGGGGCTCCTATACAAATGAAATTCAAATTTCCTCATAACTCGAGAACTAATCAAGCAAATAGAACCATATTTGGCATGTGGAGGTTTCTGGAGGCAAAAATATTTTCTATGGTGAATTAGGACACCTCCCAACTTTAAGAGGGGGTGCTTCTACACAAATGAAATACAAATTTCCTCATAATTCGAGAACTAATCAAGCAAATGGAATCATATTTGGCAAGTGGGTGTTTTTGGAGGCAACCATTTTTTCTATGATGAATTAGGACCCCTTACCTTTTTAAGAGGGGGGGCTCTCATACAAACGAAATTCAAATTTCCTCATAACTCTAGAACTAATCAAGCAAATGGAACCAAATTTATCATGTGGGTGTTTTTGTAGGCAAGAATATTTTCTATGGTATATTTTCTATGGATTTCCCCACTTTAAGAGGGGGTGGGGGGGCTCCTATACAAATGAAAAACCAATTTCCTCATAACTCGAGAACTAATCAAGCAAATGGAACCAAATTTGACATGTAAGTGGTTTTGGACGCAAGATTTTTTTCTATGGTGAATTGAGACCCCTCTCTTCTTTAGAAAGCGAGTTATGGCCCATCTCTCCTTTAAGAGGGTGGGCTTCCATACAAATGAAATGCAAATTTCCTCTTATCTCGAGAACTAATCAAGCAAATGGAACCAAATTTGGCATGTGGGAGATTTTGGAGTCTTGAATTTATTGTACGATAGTTAGAGACTTCTCACCCCTCTGGTAGGGGGATATGGACTCTCATACAAATAAAACAGAAATTTTTGCGAAACTCAAAAGCTAATCAAACTCGAGAAATTCGAGACTTTTCCATAAAACATTCGTCAATACAAGACCACAAAAACTATCTATAGTAACACTAGATCATTCAAGACGAGACGGTCGCGAGTGTTGCCGGTGACCCGCCGTCGGAAGCGCAGCCCACTGGGGGGCTTGCAAAAACTCGATATTGTGACAAAGATCATCCGAGATTCATGATTTATGTACAACACAGGTTAATTTGTGGCAATACGAAGTTTGTCGGGTCAGCTAGTCCTAAATAAAAATAACATAATAACAAAAGTTCCCCGAAATGACGAGAAAAATTCACAAAAATAACACAAAATGAGTACAAAAATGATATAATACCATGCATAATACCAAAACAACCCAAGTAACATTTTGGTTGTATAATAGCTTATTTAACTATTGTACGGCTAATTCCCGTGGAACAAGTGCTTGATAACCTATTATACAACAAAAATGTTACTCGGGAACACAGTAATGAGTAAAAATTACATAAAAATATAATATCTATCTGGGTTTTAATACTTTTGCCTTAATTTGGTAGTGGCTTTGCATACATTTTTACTCAGTACATCCCTTGATGTTGACTTCTTTTTCGATGATTTAAAATTGACCTTAACCTAAATATGTTTCGGTTCAGATTGAGGTTAATTGTTATCAAACTCGTTTTAAATGTACCTCAGTTTGGCTTAATTCTGCGTCAATTTAATCTATTTCTTGCCGAATTTCTTCTCAGCTGTTCCTAAAATTTACATATTTTGAAAAATGAATGTAAGTGTAAATGAAACTAAGAAATACTAAGCATTTAAAAGGGGACCCTACTCTGGAAATTCAGAAAAATATAATTTTATTTTTTTGCATTTTCGAGAGGCTTATACCTTCAGAAATGTCACGCCAAAAGGATTTTTTGATATCTAATCTTGTCGAAAAGTGACGGCGAAAGCTGTGGGGTCACCTCAAGGGAAGTGCATCGATGTACGAAACTTTAAACGCGTTTTTCTCGAAACCTTGTTTGTTCAGCTGACGGTACGTGTATCTCAGAATCCAGTGGTCTGATTTGGCTGAAATTTTTTTTCAGCATGTACAAATGAATTATCTAAATTGTTACGTAGCCGTTTTTTGATATCTCAATTTTTCAATTTTTTATAAGCCCGCAATTGGCGATTTTTGATGAAAGAACACCTTTAATTTGGAAAATATGCCGCCATTTTGGTAATTTTTCGAATTTTCAAAAACCGCTACGTAACAATTTAGGTATTGACCTAAAGCTTCAAAATCATCCTTGAAATTTGTTTTTCGATACTCCGTTGGTTCCAGGCACGTACCGCCAGCAAGGAACTATTTTCTAGAAAGCATCCACGCGCCCAGCTGCCACCAGCATAATAAACACTATTTTGGAATTCAAAAAACAGAAAATACATGTTCGAATATACCTCAACCTATAACCAAACTACCCCAATACTTAACTATAATTCCAACGTGCGAAAAAAAATTCACGAAAATCCATTATTTTTCGACCTTCCAGAGTAGGGTCCCCCCTTAAAACAAACTTGATAGGAAACAAAATTTAATTCTACATTTTTATTTTTAAACGTAAACAAAACCGACAAATTGATCAAAATTCAGTAAAATACAAGTCAAATTAAGATAAAATCCCTGAGTGAGGAAATTACTCGAACACAATTTGCTATTGTTGGAAAGTTTTAGACCAAAATTGATCCTCCATAGGAGGGTCGGAAACAATGTGCCACCCTCCGATCCGATGGCAAATTGCGTCAAAGCAGCAAGGTGTGATAAAATTCACCCACGTGTCTGCCACTGCACTCCGGAATGCAGCAACTTTCTTCTCCGTTCGGTCCGTCGGTGTCGTCGTCGTCGTCGTCGTCGTCGTCGTGGTTTGGCAACGAACTTCAATGGCATTGTTGTGTTGTGTTGCGGCCGAATTCCAACAACACGGAAATCACATGTGATAGCTCTCTTGTTCGGTTATGTTAAACTTGAAAAATTGTATTATAGCTAGTAGCTACACGTTTGGTTGGCAAAAGTTGCTTGTTATTGCGTCTTATGTCAGGAATTTTTACGCTTGGTTAACATCACACGTAGAATTGAGCTTCTAGTAGGGGAAAACTGATATTCTTCCACTTGTAATCTAATAGGGTATCAGCGCAGAGCGGTTGGGTGGTTAAGGTGTTGTGTTTTCCATCGAAATGTAGGTTGTAATACGAGTAACAACAAACGTTGTATGAAGGGGAATCCCCAACATCAATCAGTTTCAGGAGGTACGAAATTGACACCATTCTAAGGAACGATCCTGTTAGATTGATACCTAGTTGATTGCGGGCAACCAGATGAGACTTTTGATTGGCGTGCCAACTTCTAGTTTCTATGAATTTGCCAGTTACCAATAAATTTATTGAAAAATTTATATTTTACCCATGTCCTAGCAATATACGAGTTCTATTTAAATGCCTATGACAATAAATGGCTGTTGGCAAGGCATCAATATTGTAAAAAAATATAAGAAAGAGTAGTGCAATTGATCGGCTGTGAGAGTTTTATTGTGGGCAGTTTTTCCTTTCCGGTTCCATTATTCAATGGCCGATGATGTGCATTATTCGATGAAATCGAATATTTCAGACGCAGCGACGATTAGATACGAGTGAGGAAACAGAGAGGAAGTGGAAATCTTGTTCAGCACAAAAAAGCAGCAAAAAGAATTCAGGCATCGAAGGAGTGGCTGTCACTTAGGAAATTATGATTATTATCCCTGGCCTAGACAAGTTCACCCGAGCAGACGAGCTCTCGCCGAAATGTCACGTTGTCACTGTCTTCTCTGTCAGTTGCAAATATGCTAAGGAAATTGAGGTGGACAGCGCGATGACCAATGGTTTTCATCTCCGCAGGAGATATTTTCTTTCAATCTTGGAAACAGTGAAACAGATGACATCCTCAGAAATGATAAAATTATTTGTGATTCCACAGAAGTTTTTGGGTTGACCTCGTTGGGTCACTCGAAAACTTCACCAAATATTCTATTTTGGAAATTTAATTTAAGAAGTTTGATTCTTTAGCTCTTCCATAGAAGGTCATTCATCCAAGTGCCAAAATTCATTAACAACCATCCGTCCTCACCTTTATGGTAAGGGCGACGCGAAATGGAGACGCATAGTAGGCCAATTGCTGTCCCTCATTCGTCTGCCCTGCAGTGACCTTCTCGGCTGCTCGGGAAAATCCCTTCGCCTTGAGGAGGCAAAACAATCATCAACCACCGCCGGCAACGGCAAGGCACATCTTCAATTGGTGTCTCCTCCGGTCGGGACAACAATCTAACGAGAGAAAATTCGCGCCTCCCCAACAGCGGTTACGACGACTTTTGTTCGTCGTCTTTAACGTTTTGTTAGAAACTGCTCGCTCAGTTATCGTTCGATTTTCTCACCGAACGGACGGGACCGACCGTGGGTACTTTTGGCCGCAAAACGACATGTCACGCGACCGATAATCGAGAGTGCGCTAAAAAGAAACGCGAAAAATACTTTCAAAGCAGTTTTTCCTTTCTTCGGCTTTTCTTTTCATCCATCGGGCGGCTAGGCAGTTTGTGTTCCGTTCGTTTCGGAACGGTGCATGCTCTCTATTCTTTACCCGCATTACCAAAACAAGCGCCGTTTGGCTGTTTGTGTGAGTTGCTTGTACAACAGTATCAAGGCTGCTGTGATTTTTAGCGAAATGTAAAAATAAAATTAAGAAAATCGAACACTACTTTTGCTTTTTTATTTCGCGAGCAGCCCGTCCGTCCGGTTGGGTTTTTTCAGCTGTCCGCTAAAGTTCAGTGTGCATTTTAATTGTGGCATTAAGTTTATTCAAAATTCGTATTGTTATTAGTGAGCCGAATCCGAACGATAAATTATAAGAACTGAGAATTAAACCAGAAAACCGTGCATGATTAAATTTGGCAAGAGAGGTCAAGTTAAAAGTGCTTGAATCACCAAGAACAATATCGATTTCAACAATAGTGAGAGCTCGGTGGCAGTGAAAACAAGTGAGTGAAAAATCTTAACTAAAAGCAAAATTCTAAAATAACGGTAAGAAAGAACAGTTTGCTTTTGCTGATTGCTGGACTGAAATTTTTGTGTGAAGAATTCAAATAATTCTTAAAACCACCACCAACTTTTCAAAGCAATAGGACACTATCAAGGAGAAGAGTTTCCGCTCGCAACTCGCTATCTCAACACAAGACACGGTTGAATTGATGATGTTCAATCCAAGCGTGATAGACTAATTGGATTATTTGAACACTGTCGGGTGCTCGGTTCCGTCACCATTAATCACCGGGAGAACCTTCTTTTGCTTTGCTTTTCCACTCAATCATCAAGCATCAAGGTGGATGATTGGAAGCTACCTGTTGAGTAAGAAAAATTTCATTCATGGTGGCGGTGCCTTAGCTTCATGGGATTATGCAGTATTAACTTTCGAAGGAAGATTATCGCTTTGGTCCGGTGCTGTATTTAAAAGTACCAGCAAAAGGGCCTTTAGCTTTTCGTGTATCTCATCATCATTAATTTTGAATACAATAAAACTTGATTCATTTTCAAAACCTAGCCCTTCAAGCGACCTTCAAATGAAGTTGAGTTTGTTTCTGATGACAGCAATTTGGATTAAATCGAAATTCAAACAGTCGTCATAAACTTTTGTGGGTTTCAAAAGCAGTTTTTATCCTTAAATTAATATCAATTGTTACTGCCGAAGCCGGAGGGGCCTCGGTTAAGTTTACCCCAGGTTCCTGGTCGAACCACTGGGAACCGTGTAGGGGCTGGGCTCTCAAGACCTCTTTTCTCACTGGCTAGCTCAACCTTGAGAACGCGAAGGCTCTCAGAGTCGGCTCCGGGTCTACTTTTCTGGATCAAGAAATCAAAAGCCCTAAATTACACTTTTATATCTATTTATTCTAATCTAACTCTTTTTGGCTGTCACACTCTACTCACGATGCTGGTTGCTGTCGATGCTGCTTATTGTGGTGGTCGGCCGACCGTTGGTGCTTATTAGGTACATCGATTTCATTGCTGCTAATCTCACGTGGTCAGTTCAATCCGGCTACTAGAGTGCCGAGATTCCGAGCTCGTATGCGTAGAAACTGGGAATAGATTCTCGACTACAGGTTCGATGGTTCACGGCTCGATCGTTCTGCTTCACCCCTGACCCGTCACCGCCTCCCTATGAGCGCGAGTGACCTCAAAGGCGGGGGATTCTACCGCGGGGACGGTATCTCTACTATCAGGGTTATTCTGCTCGATCTATTTGATTCGTCCCGGCTCGTCACATTCTCTCTTCGAGCGCGTCTGACCTCGGAAGCACGGGTTCGACCGCGGATGCGGTATTCCAAAAGAACAATGGGTTAATTCTGCGCTGACGGCGTCTTGATGCCAAAGATTAATGGGTCCTGACTAGGTTAATCCACTATACGTGCCACGGATCTTGTACAATTAATAGTAACAGGTGTCAGTTGGCTTAACACGTTAACTATTTTAATCAAATAACCGGAGCTTAATAATTTTCATCTTACTTGGTCAACTACTTAACAGAAAGTGTCAGTAGCTCTAATACTGCTGGAGGGAGAAATTCCTCACTCTATTTCCTGCCGTTTTTTCAGCCATTGAACTGACATTTTATTTCGTTTGGTGTTTGTAGAGTTGTGGATTATGTTTTGTATCGTTGCATCGTGAGTGTTTTTTTAATTAGTCCCTCGACTTTATTTACTCGGAAATAATTTTACTTTTTAACTATTTTTCCCTAATTTATTTATTTATTTTTAATTTCGATTTTAATTTAATTTTTATATTTATAATAATGTATCATTTACTTCAAAACGCTCACCCAACCTAAACCTATGAATTATTTATATGCAAAATTCATCACGAACTCTAGTCTGCTTCACGATACATTCAATTTATTTCGATCTACCTGGGTGTTATAGGGTAAAGAGTGCGAAACGGTAACACAATTTAAATTTAATGTAATTAAGACCAATATCAAATAAAATTCGCGGCATTTTTTCTGTCTATCGGTATACAATAAATACATTCTCATGATCAGAACTATTATTTGGATCATAAAAACTGCTGTTTAAATCCACTTTTCAATTTTACAGTTTATTTACTATTCAAACAGATACAAGAAATTAGAACTGGCTAGATGATCTAGGTTTTATAGCTTCAGCTTTATAGGTTTAACTATAAAAAGACGAGACAGACTCGAGGAAAAATAAAAATATGTAAATAATGTGGGATAACTCACAGATGTTGTAGCGATAGGATGTACTATTTCCTAATTAATGCATTTGTGTTGTGCTGGGAACCGAAAAACTTTCTATTCTTGACTATTATTTATTAGCACACATAATATATGACCGTTCCGATCGAGTGTTGGATTAGGAGTCTTTCTAATTAACTTGTCTGTTAGCTGCAGCAGAAACTATGTGAAAATGCGACTTTATAACATTATTAAGGGTGCTACGATCAAAATTTGGTCGAACGGAAATGCCCGTAAATCACTTAAATTTTCTTTGAAAAAAATATTTTTAGAATTTATTTAGAATGAAATACAGAAAAATATATTCAGCTATGCATTTGATTGACAGAACCCGAATTGCCGGACCTCTCATTTAACTCCTCTAGCCTTAACCTTTTTTTTTTGTTTCTCGCTTCCAACAGCTTTTTGGTTTTTCTTCAAGATTCGTTTGACAATGGCCCAATATTTTTCGTTTGAGCGAAGTCCCGGAGCGTTGCAAGCTTCTTTGACCTTTGTTCCGTCAAAAATTCGACCAAAACAGCACGGAACAATCGTGTTACCCCAGAAAAGGCGGCAGACGTTTTTCCAGATACTCGTTCAAGTAAATTTTCTTGCTGACAGTGTCTACTTTCTTTTTCCTTCCGGTTGGTGTATAAAAAGACTGTTTCGTTTGACTGTTTCATGAAGTTTCGTCTTCCAGCACTACGCAGCACGAACTTTGTCTGCATCTGTATGTGTACAGTTTTAAAAATCGTGTTTTGAGCATCTTGTTTTGGCCTGCGATTTCCCCCGATTCTGGTTTTCTAGCTGTCGACAAACGTTTCCCGAACACTACGACTTAGGATACGTTACCTCGACCTTTACGTAGCTCGCCGACCCGTCCCAAATGCCTGTCTCAGTGAGCGAAAGTTGATTTTTTAAGATTGCTAACTGGCCAACATGCAGTTGAAATTTTCCTTGTGCGTTCAAACAACATTCAAAATTTGATTGATGCTGACGTTGCTGCAAATGCTCACCTTTTAATTGGCTACTAAAGTTTTAAACTTTCTTCCGTATGAGCTGGAAAGAGACTTGTTATAAGCACCGCTCGGAGCCGCACGGTGCGTACATGTATGCTCCGCGGGTTCTTTTGAAAATAGACGCATTATCGCCGTTACATATTGACTCGCCACCAGAGAAAGAAATCACCCGAATGCTGGAGCTTTGGTTTCCGCTGGCACATCATGGGCACCGGATCAGCGAATTGTTTTCGATCAAGTAAAGAAAACGAGAATCAGTTAGGTGCTTGCGTGATTGGTTACCGTTCTATGGCTGGGTGTCGCACGGTGCGTTTCGAATACATATAACACCGTGCCAAACAGAAGAAATTGGTACCGAATCGCGATTCCACCTTTGTTTTAGAAGAAAATCGGAAAAATGCACCTAAACCGGGCTCGTGTTAATTATGATCAGAGTAGAATGCTTGAGCACAGCTAGTAGTTGGGGGTGTGCATTCAGAAATGGCTGGAAATGAATCAATCTGTTGATAATGTTGAATAATGACGAGACAATGAAACAGTGGGATCAGCGTAATAGCTTCCTTGTCGGTAAGGAACTCAGACTGTATTTCCCAGTTTGCGATAAAAATGTATTTTACTAATTTTCAGCCATTTCGCAAACGACCACTATAATTCAGCGCGCCCACCGTTTGATTGTCTCCAAACTTTTAGCGTTACAGTTTAATTCGTTATGATTTGAAAACATTTTATATAGGCCATGAAGCCAGGCCTAATCCTAGCCCTCGCCCTAGCCCTAGCCCCAGCCCTAACCCTAGCCCTAGCCCCAGCTCTAGCCCTAGCCCCAGCTCTAGCCCTAGCCCAAGCCCTAGCCCTAGCCCTAGCCCTAGCCCTAGCCCTAGCCCTAGCCCTAGCCCTAGCCCTAGCCCTAGCCCTAGCCCTAGCCCTAGCCCTAGCCCTAGCCCTAGCCCTAGCCCTAGCCCTAGCCCTAGCCCTAGCCCTAGCCCTAGCCCTAGCCCTAGCCCTAGCCCTAGCCCTAGCCCTAGCCCTAGCCCTAGCCCTAGCCCTAGCCCTAGCCCTAGCCCTAGCCCTAGCCCTAGCCCTAGCCCTAGCCCTAGCCCTAGCCCTAGCCCTAGCCCTAGCCCTAGCCCTAGCCCTAGCCCTAGCCCTAGCCCTAGCCCTAGCCCTAGCCCTAGCCCTAGCCCTAGCCCTAGCCCTAGCCCTAGCCCTAGCCCTAGCCCTAGCCCTAGCCCTAGCCCTAGCCCTAGCCCTAGCCCTAGCCCTAGCCCTAGCCCTAGCCCTAGCCCTAGCCCTAGCCCTAGCCCTAGCCCTAGCCCTAGCCCTAGCCCTAGCCCTAGCCCTAGCCCTAGCCCTAGCCCTAGCCCTAGCCCTAGCCCTAGCCCTAGCCCTAGCCCTAGCCCTAGCCCTAGCCCTAGCCCTAGCCCTAGCCCTAGCCCTAGCCCTAGCCCTAGCCCTAGCCCTAGCCCTAGCCCTAGCCCTAGCCCTAGCCCTAGCCCTAGCCCTAGCCCTAGCCCTAGCCCTAGCCCTAGCCCTAGCCCTAGCCCTAGCCCTAGCCCTAGCCCTAGCCCTAGCCCTAGCCCTAGCCCTAGCCCTAGCCCTAGCCCTAGCCCTAGCCCTAGCCCTAGCCCTAGCCCTAGCCCTAGCCCTAGCCCTAGCCCTAGCCCTAGCCCTAGCCCTAGCCCTAGCCCTAGCCCTAGCCCTAGCCCTAGCCCTAGCCCTAGCCCTAGCCCTAGCCCTAGCCCTAGCCCTAGCCCTAGCCCTAGCCCTAGCCCTAGCCCTAGCCCTAGCCCTAGCCCTAGCCCTAGCCCTAGCCCTAGCCCTAGCCCTAGCCCTAGCCCTAGCCCTAGCCCTAGCCCTAGCCCTAGCCCTAGCCCTAGCCCTAGCCCTAGCCCTAGCCCTAGCCCTAGCCCTAGCCCTAGCCCTAGCCCTAGCCCTAGCCCTAGCCCTAGCCCTAGCCCTAGCCCTAGCCCTAGCCCTAGCCCTAGCCCTAGCCCTAGCCCTAGCCCTAGCCCTAGCCCTAGCCCTAGCCCTAGCCCTAGCCCTAGCCCTAGCCCTAGCCCTAGCCCTAGCCCTAGCCCTAGCCCTAGCCCTAGCCCTAGCCCTAGCCCTAGCCCTAGCCCTAGCCCTAGCCCTAGCCCTAGCCCTAGCCCTAGCCCTAGCCCTAGCCCTAGCCCTAAAGCTAATATTTCCTGCAAAATGAAATAGATGCAAATATTGAGCAAATAGGACGCTCTACTTTTCGTTCGTAGTTACTTACTTTTGTATCCGTGTCCGCCGGTTCGGCAGAACAAAGGAATGAAATCAGGAATCTCGACTGCCGTCGGTTACCCACCTTGGCTTTACCTGTCGCCGGGACTAGTTCTTATCTACAGCCTGGATGTCGTTGGCTAAACTGCGTAATCATCAGCCTCTACGACTGCTTCTCCCACGCTGTCCTTGCGGATTCCAGTCGAGTGCTTCTCTGCAGATCTCATTCGCTCCTTTCCTCAATGTGCGTTCCATCCACTTGCACTTACGTTTACGAATTTCTGTTACTATCGGCCGTTGATGACATCGACGGTGGATTTCCTCATTGGATATCCAGTTGTCAGGCCACCAGGCACTAAACATAATTGGTCAGCTCGAAATCCAGCTGCTGTCACCAGAGAGTAGCGTCGATCTTCTACTGGATCCGGTTGAGGATTACCTTACAGAGCAACGTGATGTCACGCCAGTTGTTGCATTCAGTAAAGTCTCCTTTTTAGGGAGTTTTAAAAATGAGTAGAAAAAATACCCCATGCTGGATATTCACACGAAGACTTGCCGGTGCGACTGTCGGCAACGCATTACCTGGTTCAATTGCACTGATCGAGTAGATAATCTTCTCGGCGGTAGAAGCAAAGAGCAGTCATACAAAAATACTATTTGCGAATGTAGAATGGTAGAGTTGGAGAATAAAGCAAAACTAACCAAATATAACGAGCGTCAGTAATTTAGTTAGCGAAACATTCGGATACCAACCGATGGAGCCTGAGTGCAAGCCCTACCTGCCATTGCACAGTATATTTTTGGACTATATTGAAGAAAAATAACTAGTATTTGCACTTGCTGGGTCTAGTGAGCGAGATTGCTTGAAAAAACAGTAAGCGTATATAAGAAAAAAGGAAGGTAACACGGACACGCAAGCACGAATAACGAGCAGTTCGCTCACTCAGCAATGCTGCCAAGAAACAACAAAGTGCGGAATACAGAAAAAACACCTGGACGATATTTATCATAATAGATTAAAATACTAGAATACTAGGTAATATACACATAGAAAAAAAATGCGAAACTTGGTCCAAATCTGAGAAGCTCAATTTAAATGTTGGTGTTTAATCGGGCTGGTATCGAATGGCCGAATCACGAATGGCCGAAATCCAAATGGCTGAATTCCAACAACAGTCACAGAAGGCCGAATCACGATAGGCCGAATCGCGAAAGACCCAATCACGAATGGTCGAATCACGTAAGACCGAATTTTCCCGGAATCCCTAAATCAACAAAAATTTTATTGATCACTTTGTGAGACCTTACACATTTTGAATAAAATTTTTTCGTCTATTTCTCTTCGCGAATTTGAAACATCCCCCTGAAAAACTTTTAAAATTTTCCCCTCTATTGCCTTTTGTTCCACTCACAGCTCTGTGATGATCCGTTTCATTGATAAGTGAAGGAAAACAGCTTTTCGACAAATTCTGTACCTTAGTTTCAGAAAAACAAGACATATTCTGCGTCTTATTTTTTATTTTGGTAGATAGAGTGTAGATGATTGATAGTTGTTTCTTTCCCAATGCGTGAATGATTTGCGTTTATTATAGGGTGCGAGGCCTATTGATCGGGTCAGTAGCAAATGTTTCCTAGATGATTCAGGGCGAGGCGGCAGTCCCCCAAGAAACCACTGCTATTCAAGTACATGAATTTTCCTAGGTTTACCGACTAGTAGGGATTATCCCTTAGTTAAGTCCGAACGAGCGGCAGCGAGTAAGGACAGCATATACCCAACCCATGTAACAATTTGGGTTTTATTATACTCTTATTATGGTATTTAAGACCAAAATTGGTGTTGAAGACCACCATAAGAGTACAATAAAACTTACTTTGTTGCTAGGGAACATTTGTGCAGGCTGAAGGCCGTGATTATTTTCGGCCGAATATGACGTTCGGCCATTAGATATATTATGCCATTTGTTATTTCGGCCATTCGTAAGTAATCCGTTTAATCTATGCACTGTAAACCACAAACAATGTTTATGTTCATTATGTAAGGGTGAAGACGAAAATTATGAAGAAATGTTTTAAGGGAGAAAGATTCCACGGAAGTGTTTCTAGCAAGCAACCTTTTATCCTTTTATTAAAAATAAAGCCATATGGCACGTATTTTTTGGATGATATTATATCTACTGACGGATTGAAAATTAAAAAATGCTGCACAGATGAGCATCGTTATGTTAAGAAAATTCCAAGTAATAAGTTGAATTATAGAGCTTCTTGCACAAGTGATATCCTCCAGTTGTTTTTTCTGTATTGAAACTTCGTTCTCATGGTGGCTGTTGAATGAATAAATAGATTATTATCCGGGCTTGAGTAACGGCGATTTGAAACCGTTTTCTCCTGGATAAGTGCAGGAGTTTTTATTGTTATTAAAGTGCAGAAATCGGTATAAAGGAGCACGAATGTGTAAAAGTAGGTTCGGTTACCTTGCGAATAGAGAGCACCTAATTAAAAGCATCATGCATAGCAACTGATGGATTTCACGCCAACTCATCTATGGAGTTGGCAGCACCCTCTTAGAATTCAATGAAACTTTGTGTGTGTAAAGAGTTCATGTAAATAAGCAACTTTGTATACTTAGTTTTTCCAAAATTGCTCTAGACTAACTTTTGAAAAGGGCGCAATTTTTTTCTCTTTTTTTTAGCAAAAAATAGAACTCGAAAACTATAGGACCTACAAAAAAATTATCTATGGGTGACTTTTAGGGCTATTTTTTGCACTGAAAAAAAGCATTTCAAAAATTAAAAATCGATTTGTCAGAAAATGCCATCTCAGAAATTGATGAATTTTTTTGAAAATAGTTAATTATATAACCTACAAATCTTCCATACATTGCAAGATGGTCAAATTAAAAAGAAAAAAGTTTTCTTAACAAAAACTTTTTATGTCCTTGACGGAAAAAAAATTTCAGTACTTCCAAAGTTATAGCACCTACAAAAAATGATGTACGTGTGACTTTTAGAAAATAGTTTGAAATTTCGTAAAAAAAATATTGAAAAAAAATTAAAACTATTTTCTATACTGAAAAAAAGCATTTCAAAAATTAAAACTCGATTTCCCAAGAAACGCCAACTCAGAAATTCATGAATTTTTTTCTAAAGATAGATAATTATGTGGCCTATAATTCTTTCATACATTACAAAATGGTCATATTTAAGAGAACAAAGGTTTTCTAACCAAAACTTGTAGCTAGCTGTTTATATCTTTTTTCAGTGTGTATATGAAAAAGTTTTTGTTAGTAAAATTTTTTTCTCTTCAGTTTTTTGGGAAATCGAGTTTTAATTTTTGAAAATCTTTTTTTCCAGCGTAGAAAATAGTTTTTTTTAATGAAAATTCAAAATATTTTCTAAAAGTCACTCGTACATAATTTTTTTGTAGGTGCTTTAAATTGAGAAATACTAAAATATCTTTTTTTCCCGGTAAGGACATAAAAAGTTTTGGTTGGAAAACTTTTTTCTCTTCAATTTGACCATCTTGCAATGTACGGAAGATTTGTAGGTTATATAATTATCTATTTAAAAAAATTCATCAATTTCTGAGATGGCGTTTTCTGACAAACCGAGTTTTAATTTTTGAAATGCTTTTTTTCAGTGTAGGCCATAATTTTCATTTTTAACGTAGGAGTACGTCTTTCAGGAAGGTAGCTGGTATAGGGTGTCATTCCAAAAATCTTTCTCGAAAAGTGGTCAGGTTTTGAACGCTAATAGCTTAGTGGTTTCCCCATCGATTTTGAATAATCTTACACCAATCGATTGGAAAATCTTCTAAGAATTGGCCCAAATGAAGAAAGTGTGGACTCTTGATGTTGAACTATTGAAAAATGAAAAATAATGAACCTATGTTTCACCAGAATTCTCGCTTCGTGATTGGTTGTTGGAAATAACGTCATCAAAGTGGAAATGCGTTTTCACGCATCGGCTTATAGTTTAGTTAATTTTCATTAGATTTTCAAGATATTTACACCAATGGATCGGAAAATCGATTTGGAAAATATTTAAAATATAGAAAACTATTGATTTTCAATGCGTGTCTTTGAAAAATTGAATTATTTTCATATTTCCCACGTCAGTGCTTCCCTAGCACGGATGACAGAGATATACGATATGAGCTAATATACCTTATTATTGTTCAATGTTGCTATTCATCGATAAAAGTACTGATTCGATTCGAAACACACTCAAAGGTGATTCCATAACGTCAAATTCTCTGGCAATGCTTTTCTAGCTGAGAATTATTTAATGAGAGTGAGCGAAAAGCGAATTACCACTCACTCTTTTTCATGCAATGATTTGATCGCTAGTGATACCAATCAAAAACGAATACCTCGCATTTTGACTCATCGCGATGAGTAGCTATGATTTATCAATTTTGGAAAACAGGCAAAAGCGCTATCGGATATTGAATTATACCGTCAAAAAAACATGTACCTAACATTTACGTTGGTTTTTCAGCTCGACTATTAGCACCTGAGATACTTGGAATATACATTTTTGCGACTTAATACATAAATGCACTTCAAAACATCAACGTTCTTCTACATCTAGAAGACTTTTAATTTCATAAAATTATTTTAACATGCTATTCATAATTTTTCAACATTCACGTTGAGTGCAGCATAAATATTTTTTTCGTGACAATGACAAGCACCAGGATCAAATTTTGAACAGTAGCCGATGATATTTTTATTATCAGCCTTCATCGTTAGTCACACAAGAAGAAGATGTATTATTTTTCATACCTTCGAACCTTCGAGGCACCAATTAATAATAATAATATTGCACCAGGTTTGCATTTCATTGAAACTAAATCTTGAAACCATTTTGTTTGTCCGTGTGCCGCTTGAAGTTACTGGTTGTGTATGGCGTTGCAAGTATATGTTGACGGTTGACAAGTTCATAATTATTATATGTGATACGAATAACGTTTTATATTTGAACGAGCAATATTTCTTTTGTAATTTGCCAAAAAATATGTTTGTTTACGTTTCATCGCAAAATACATTCTCGGTTGGATGACAGCGATTAACGATGATTATAGCGATGAGTGTGAGACAGAGATACCGAGCGAGTATTTTCGAGAGTAATCAATTCATATTTTGCTCACCAGTTTTTGCGTCGGCGATTCATCGCGAGCAATCAGGATACGATAGAGTTGCCAGTTGATAAGATTTAAATCGCTGATGAGCAGGTGATGAGCCTTCATCGTGATGAAAATTTGCAACATTGATTGTATTTAATTTATACCTTATAGACTCCGATCGAAAATTGTCGACCTTCAGCTGTTGCTCCTTCCCCGGATAAGGCAACGAAGACATCCAAATTCACCAAGCGAGACGCCAACAAACCGAAGAATTCATCGACTCATCCCCCAGTGAACGATATGGTTTGGCTGCTAGGCCTTTTACTGCGCATCGTCAGTCGGTCAGCGGCTTTCGTTGGCGACACATCGGCAAGCAGCTAGCTTGCGACACATCGGGCAGGCAGCTTTTTGAAAATTCGCGCGTGCCGTCTACCGATTATTATAGGAAAAGCACTATTCAACGTAGAAACAGATCATGAAAATTTATTTACTGTTTGGTTTAGTGTGACTTCGATTCGTTTTAATACAATAGATTCAATCAATTCATGAATATAACTCCAAAATCGGTTGAGGATTGAACGTATACAATGTTACTACTTTGATAAACGTTGTGTATGTAGGTTGTATACATGAAGAATCGTAATATTACATACATGGATAAATCCTACTATCGCTACAAAGAGACTTACGTAGTCCTACGTCACCTACGCGGTCGTGTCTTGTGGACAACCTGTTTAATTTTTTCAGTATTTTTTATGAAAATTCAAAAAAATTTCTAAAAGTCACTTGAACATAATTTTTTTGAAGATGCTATAAATTTTGGAAATACTGAAATATCTCTTTGTCCCGGTAAGCACTTAAACAAGTTTTGGTTAGGAAAACTTTTTCGTTTCAGTTTGACCATCTTGCGATATATGGAATATTTGTAGGCCACATAATTGTCTATCTTCAAAAAAAAATTTCATCAATTTCTGAGATGGCGTTTTTTTGGGAAATTGATTTTTAATTTTTAAAATGCTTTTTTAACATCCGGAAAACCGGTCATTTTTTGCGATCTGGTGATATGTTAGATTAGACACTGAATTGACAAAACTACGATCCAGGATTTAGTGCCAGGAAAATATTTCAATAGTAAACGCGAAAAATCATCCTTTTAATTGCCTCACTAATAAAGATCGCGTAAAATATAGTGGAATGAAAAGGACTTTTTCTAATTTTTTCTCGTTCATTCGTGTCAAATTCACGTAAGACGCTCGAAAATGAATTTCTTATTTTTGTTTCCGATGAAAAATTTATTATTTCAATAATTGTACTTTAATTTATTTTGAGTTTCTGGAATTCTTTTAACGATATTTTTGGATAGTTCACGCCGGCAGCTGAAATATTTTGAACGATTTAATGCTTGATTCCCTCTTATATTTGATTAAATGAAAGTTATTCCAAACTTGCCTGAAAAATTCCAAACCAATACACACTTCGATAATCTGCCTGTAATACCATCGCCGTCGTCGTTATAACGTTTTGGAAGTCAATTTCTCGGAACGGCTTACTGACAGCTTCGGTGAACTTTCTTTTGCATCACGTCCGTCGTCCGTCACCATGGCATTAGAGAGCGCGCGTCGTTGGATCCGCCGCGCGCTCGTCAGGCAAATGATTTTACGCTTGATCGGAGGAATCCCGGTTTTTTTTCTTTATTCGTCACAACAGCCAGCGCCAACTGAATAAGGCAAAATTTGTACCCAGATTTAAATTTAGATCATTTTCGTCCCGTCGTCGTCGTATGGTGTCGTTGGTGAATTATTGCTCGGATTTCCTGTGATCCCCGTTGCTTTGATTTTTTTTTAATTCACTCAAAGTGAAATCCTATCTTCCTGTTTTGACGGTAACATAAGGATAAACTTTGTCAGGAATCACCTCCTGCCATACATGAAAGTGATGTTGGCGCCACCCACTCAAAGTGGGTAGTCTCACTGAAAGTGGTAAATGTGTTGAGATCAGGTACTTTGCAGCAACCATAAAATCAGAATACAAAAGTTTTCTACGTATGTTCGTACATCGTTTCACGGATTATTGCAGCTAATTTATTTTCCCATAATTAAAGTTGAAATCATACACAAACTTAAACACTTGTTGATGACATATGAACAATGTGCACACGAAGTGAATAATTCCGTTAATTGTGATTGGCATTTAATACGAATGCATCTGGGTTCAGTCCTATTCTTAGATTTAATAAGGTTTAAAGATTTTAATTTGCGGTGTACTTGGTGCACTCGTCACAATTGGTAATCCGTAAAAACCACTGGCGCCACGTTTGGCTTTTAATCCCGTCAGAAGAGCGGTTCCTCGTATGTGACACGAAAAACCAAAGGAAACACTCGTTGTTATTGTTGAACTGAACGCACAAAAAACGAGGGTAAAACGCCCCAAACTCGCAGACACAGTGTCGCGCCGGTATTCATTTAATGACCTTCGCATGAAAGCTGGCCTTATTTTTCGAAGCTGTTCGCTCTTCTCGGTGGGGCGATAATGGCAGCCACCAAGGCGTCGGTCTAACTGGCACTAATGCAAGGACAAGCGTCCTTGCTAGCTAGTGGACGGGGATACTATACGTTAAGCCAAGCTGCTTTCGTACGAACCGACCGATAAGAGCCTTCATAGATCCATACACTATGCGACTTAATGCATACGATCGAATGCACTCAACGCCTGAATACGAGCATCGCTTTATCACGGAGGAGGCGACGTAATAAATGAAGTCGTTAGTCCATCAGCAACCCACACCCCCTGCTCGAGAATGGAGTACAGGCGGGGTGGGTGGACGAATAATAACCAGAGAGAATTAATTTAAAAATCACAATGCAGATGGACAAAGCGTTTGTAACATGAGTTTCATTATGAATTGTACACCAGTTCACAAGCATTGCGTTCCATTGAAAGAAAAAAAGAAGCAAATTAAATGCTTCATATTTACGACCCGTAATAATTATAAATATTATGCTTTTCAAATTTTTAATTAACCTGATACTCTTTGAAATAAAACAAAAACACTTTCAAAAGGATACCGCCATAATGATAGATCGTGTCATGTGCTATCCGGTATCAGTACTGTGGCTTTATCCGTCCCAAAATAGAACCAATTTGAATATTGATGCGGCTGAAAACAAACGGCTCGCTGGCGCTGTGCTCTAGGATAACAACACCCGGATTGGGAAACCCCCTAATTGGTGTCTCCACTGACACTGGCAGGCGGAAAATATTATCAACAACGGGGTAATTACGTCTCACTGGGAGGAAAATGTCGTCGTCGTCGTCGTGTTTCATCGCGCAGAAGAAAACCGAATCCAACATTAAGTTTATTTGCGTTTTGTTCGAAATGAGTCCCTCTTCATGAAACAGTTGCCAGATTGATAGGGTTTCATACTACCGATTTGTTACGGTAGTTGACAATAGAACTTAGCCACAGTTTAAATTTTAAAATTAAAATTATAAGCAAAACAAATAATAATTTATTCCCTACCGGTCAGGTTCAAAATAGCCGTAAAGCTCCGATTATTCAGATTGACGTTATCAAAACGAGGAACACTGATTACATTGATGTCGCTGTTTGCCGTTCCTAGAATTCACAGAGACGACTCGGGGACTCGCGAAAGTTAATCTTTTCCCGCGAAGTGTTTAATTAATTTCACCAATAATTACTACGCGGGAAACCACTATCTAATAGGAAATTCTGGGAATCGGCTCCGTTAGCTGAGTTAGAAAGAAAAGCTCTTCGTTGAGCTCAACTCAATGTGTCATTAGGACTTTTTTGAAAATCTAAAAATTACCAAATCTTGAAAGGAATTTACTGTATAAGGTTTCAAGCAAATTCGCTCCAAGCTAGGTGGGAGGTTGAAGCGATTTGTAGGTTGAGATTCGTGAAGGATAATTTATCTTGTTTAGATCACTACGCCTAAAAATAATCCAGGGCTTGTTATCCTATGGTAATTTATCAATACCTCTAATTTTACTAATTGCTGCCTAGGGAAAGCCCTAGGCTCTATCTTCTCCGTCACAATTTAAAACCTATCTGCCAGGATGGGAAAACATTTTTGTTTTGATGTGATTAATTCACGTTATAGAGAAGGTTGTCAGATTTGACTAAAAAGTCAAATGTCAGAACTAATTTTAACCAAACTCCAAACATCGAGGAAAATGATGCCAAGACCATTCCTTCCAGGAGAACAGCATAAAACCAACAGGACCGGGATTCAAGGAAATAGGCAATAAAGGTCAGCTTCAGAGAAGAGCTAAATTAGAATCCGGGCGGTATCGTATCTATACGTATCCACCATCTAGGGCAGTCATTTCGGCAGAGTGAGTGGCTGCTGCTGGCTGGTGTGAATGATCTCAACTGCTGAAATTGAGAACAGATCGTTTCCATTTTGTTTCTTGTTTTGTATGTCAACATAAGCAAGCCTACGCATAGCCATCCTGATGCTTGGTTGCTTGCCTTCTACATAGCACAGGTAGGTGGGTAAGGTAGGTACTCGGCACAGGACGTCCGGCTGACGTTTAACCTTTTCCCTGTGAATCGAGAAGGAGCTACGGTAAGGTTGACCTAAGCCAATGAATCAATCAATCTTGCTCCGATGGCAGATTTTCACCGCAATCCGTTTGATTTGTGGCACCGATTTGTAGGCAATTTATTTGGATTGCCGTAAATTGAAATTCGTCTGTTTGTCAAAGCTCAAATGTCGAGTGACAGTGTAAATCGAATCGATTCGAAGAAAGTATTTAGTATTTAGATCTAAAAGCTTTACAAAGTTGAACACATCTTGCGTCGGAGGGAGAGAAAAGAAATGACAATTTACTTATATTATAATCATACAAGCACTCGTTTCATTGAATTTTCGGCAACACATTACTAGAGGGTTAAATTGACCATATTGCGTGCGATGGGATCCGTTTTAAGGAGGGTAGATGCTCTAGTATTCCCCACCAAGGAACATTGAATCGTAATTGCGACAACAAGTGGATGCAGTCGATGTTATTGCTGATAATGTCGAAGATAAACATTCGTTTGTAAAAGGAACCTTCTGGACTTAGGAGTAAGAAGGCTAATTAGTTAACATTGTTGCTCATGAGGTGGCAGTGCTGAGGGATCATTCCAAGTAAGCGAACGAAGGGCGTAGCGAATGTTTTTTGGACACGTTGAAATAAATAAATAAATAAATAAATGTGACACTTTTTTACGTTGGCTTCCATTTCATTACATTCACATCGTTTCAAAAGCAGTTCAATGTCTTCCTGGAGTGCAATACAATGCGCAACTGAAGTAACCGCACGGAAGAACTTGAAATCATCTGCGAACATAAGTTTCTGTGCCTTTAAGCAAGTTGCATAAATCGTTTATTAACAATACGAAAAGCAACGGGCCTAATTGGCTGCCCTACGGAACGCCAGACCAGAAAATCGAACGGCTGTGATATGATGCCATCAATTCGCAAATTCAACAACAAATGCAAATTATAAATCAAATATAAATCAAAGTACCTAGTTTAATAAATTTAATAACGTTAAGAGAGCCACGTTGAGTTCCTAACCACGTTAATTGACGTTTTCAGTTTAACCCTTTTTTCTTCAATTCCCTATGTTATCCATCCGTCACCTGTCACCGTTGACGTTGACAGTGGTGCTAGGTCGGACGAGGGATTACCGCATCGTTGGCTGCGTCATCAACATTCCCCGACCCGTAACGCTGAACTTCCGTTTCCGCTTTACCGGTTGCTTTTACAGTCAGCACCACCAGCTTCGAAACTGGCCGACGTAGCAATCCGGTTGCTGTTTGTACCCAAGCTTGACGTATCGTTCCGTCGCGTCCTGGAATAACGAACGCAATCCGATCTCGGACCCAACCGTTGCGAGTTCCTTCGTCCACAATAACCACCAGGTCTCCTATTTTCAGCGGCTCTGCCTCCTCGTGCCATTTGGAACGGTGCGCGATTACGGGCAAGTATTCCCGAATCCATCTCGTCAAAAACTGGTCGATCAGTTGCCTCGCCAAATCCCAAATCCCGGTTTCTGTTAACGTCTTCGGTGGTTGAACCACTCCTTTGGAGCTCAGAAGAATAAAGTGGTTAGGAGTGAGTGCATCGGGATCGCTAGGCTGCACCGAGACGAACGTCAAAGGTCGTGAGTTCACGATCGACTCGGCTTCTACGAGAATCGTCAATAGCGTCTCGTCGTCTGGATTCCGTGAATTGGACAGGCTGTTAAGCGCGGTTTTGACACTCCGCACTAATCACTCCCAAATCCCTCCGAAGTGTGGAGCTGAAGGTGGGTTGAAAACCCATTTAGTGTTCGCATTGATGAACGTTTCGGCCAGTTTTTGATGCATGTCTTCGGTTTCTGCTCGCATTTCATGACTAGCACCCTGGAAATTTGTGCCATTGTCGGTGTCGATTTCACACGGTGCCCCTCGGCGTGCGATGAACCGATGGATCGCCAGCTTGCAGGACAATGTATAGGATACTTCCAAGTGGACAACTCGTATGGACAAACAAGTAAATAGGATTATCTACCTGCTACCTCATTACGACACTTCACCCATTTCGAACTTGTACTGGTCCAAAATAATCGATCCCGATAAACGAAAAAGGGTGCAGGTATGGAGTGAGGCGAGCTGTAAGCAGAGGTGCCTTCCTAGGAACAAACGGCTTTGCCTTTCCGATCTTGTAGTATTGGCAGTTCTTAGTAGTCCGTTCGACGACTGTACGCAACCTCAACACGTGGAACCGCTGCTTGAGCTCGTTTACAATAGTGTTGCGGTTTCCGTGTAAGAACATGCGATGGTACGCATCTAGGACCAAATCCATCAGACGGTGCTCTCGCGGCAGGACTATTGGGTATTTAAAATCGTAGGTTGCACAGGGTGCTATGCACAAGCGGCTGTTCACGCGTTGAACTCCTCGGTCGTCCAGAAACGGAGAAAGTCTGTAGATTTTGCTGGTTTTCTCCATCGCCTTCTTTGAACTACCAGCTTTCTGCGCTGCTACTTCGTCTGGGTACGTTTCTGCCTGCACCGAGGACCATAAATAGTTCTCAGCCCATTAAAGCTCTTTCTGGGTCAGATGACTCTGAATTCCGTTGCTGGCTTTTGCCTTGGCCATGACCAAAGAACAACGAATCTATCCACGAACCACTGCTATAAGCTACGCTACGCAGGCGCATGCATTCTCACTCGCGTCCGTGAAGATATGGAGTTAGAGTGGTCTCATCTCGTTCGATGTCAATCCAGGAAAGTACAGTCTCTCAGTGTGGAATGGCCCATAGAGAATGCGCTAATAACGTTTTTACGCGAATTTTGGAACCTAATCGAGATGGGATAAGGTTGTTTAACCTTTTCAAAATACAGTCCAGATTAGCTAGGCCTCCACTTATGCCACTTCGGATACTCAAAAAAATTTTGATGATGATACTGATGATGATGATCATGAATCAAAAATGAGTCAAAATGGTCGAACTATCCTTGTTTACCACCATCGCCGTCGTCGTCGTCAGCAGCCTAGGGTCTGGGTGGCTCGTGCTGTTACAGGTAGTCGTCTCCATTCCACTCGATCCTGGGCCACTCGTCGCCAATTTCTCAGTCGTTTTTTGAAACGGTGGTTCTACAATTGATGGGACGGTATTTAAGCTTTATTTTTCCTTAACTTCACGAGCCAAAAGCGATAACTTTGAAAGGAAAGGTCCTAGAGATTTGCAATCTTCCGTAAAAACGTGTATTTTGAGTCCTTCAATAATTGCCTAGAACCATATGTTCTTGTAAAATGCAACCAACACAAGCTAAATATGAAAAAATAATTTCTAAAGAATTTCTAAAGAAAATGCTCTACAGCTCTGCACTCGATAGAGATAGAAATGTAATTTCTTCAGCAAAGTTGTTTGCCTTTATATTTTCTATAACTTTGCCGAAGAAACCATGTGTCTATCTACATTATTTACATCATTGCCGAAGAAAGTTTGTCTATATTTCCTTACACAAAAAAGTATTTTTTTTTTCATTATAGTAAGCAAAGACTAACTTTTGACAGTTTTAAGTTAATGGGGATATTCATACGAACAAAAGTGCGAAAGACCATAAATGATAAAATAAAAGCAGAAAAAACTAGGAAAAAAGTTCCGCTTTTCGCCCTTTTGGACCACTGTGCGAAGGTTTGATGCAGTGAGCGTAATCCTTTTGGTATTTTGTATTCTGGATGATTGCTATAATTTTCGCGGAACTTCCCAATCGTTCTTGGCTAGCTGATCTACTATTCTGAATTCGTTGCATGCGTTCAAGTACATTCCCGGGGTATCATGGGAAGACTGAGTCAAATTGACATAATCAGCTGAATCTAAAATATTCTTACTATGTCTTTGAATAATTTTTTGTTTAACAATTTACCTTTGGCGATTTTCTAAGCTCTGCTGTGCATACGTACAATTGCACTTGTTAATTATTTGGATGGATGCAGAATAAATATGTTTCCTACTTTTTCAGTGGAGCAGGATATCCGACATGTCGCACAAACGTAAGAATGGGAACCAGTTTCGAACATCAATGCCATTCAAAAACTCATCTCGAATAACTTTTCGTAGTGATTCAGCGATTATTCTTACACTTTTGTTTTTTGAAACATAGGGTGCTGGATGGGTTCGTCTACGGCGGGTCTTCGTCTACTTTCCAGCCATTTAGACAAGAAACCAGCATTATGACCAATTTTGATGCGAATTACATTCAAACTAACCTGGTATTGATTTTATGGTTTTTCTTTTCGCTATCGAGGAAAAGAATGTGTTGGAAAATTACTATTTTTCACCATTTGTTCAAAAAATAGAAGTCCTAGTGGTTTTTATACCAGTTATGAGTATGACGAAGAGAATCTGTTGATCGCTCCGAGTAACTACTTGAAATTTTGAGCTGTGATTCAAACTATTTACACTTTTTCTTTATAGTAGTAAGGTAGCTCTTGCACACGGCTCAAAGAATACATGCACAGATTTTTGTAAATAATTGCTGTCTGTCTATGATAAACGAAAGAAATCTTGCTTATGACGAAGTGAATTTTCGTATGACGAACTCCCGCTGGAGCATGAAAAATTGTTCCACTGTGAAATGTAAGTTCCGAAATATTTTTTCGGGCTGAATGGGCATACATGTACACTGAAGTCGCTTTTTGCGCGGTTTTTCTTTTACGAGAATTTCGGAATTTACGCGGTTTTTTACGCGAATTTCGGAATTTACGCGGTTTTTTTACGCGAATTTCGGAATTTACGCGGTTTTTTAACGCGATTTTCGGAATTTAGCGATTTTCGGAATTTACGCGATTTTCGGCATTTACGCGGATGTGCTCAAAAGGTCTACTTTTTCGCGTAATGTTGAAATACACAGTTTTTTTACGCGAAATTTTGGTTTTTTACGCGAATTTTGGAATTTAGGCGGTTTTTTACGCGAATTTCGGAATTTACGCGGTTTTTTACGCGATTTTCGGAATTAACGTAGTTTTTTTACGCGAATTTCGGAATTTACTCGGTTTTTTACGCGAATTTCGGAATTAACGCGGTTTTTTTTGCGCGATTTTCGGAATTTACGCAATTTTTTACGCGAATTTCGGAATTTACGCGACTTTTTGCGCGAGTTTCGGAATTTACGCGGTTTTTATGCAATTTTTGGAATTTACGTGGTTTTTTACGCGAATTTTGGAATTTACGCGATTTTTGGCAATTACGCGGATGTGCTCAAAACGTCTACTTTTTCGCGTAATGTTGAAATCCACAGTTTTTTACGCGAAATTTTGGTTTTTTACGCGAATTTTGGAATTTACGCGATTTTTTTACGCAAATTTCGGAATTTACGCGGTTTTTTACGCGAATTTCGGAATCTACGCGGTTTTTTTACGCGAATTTCGGACTTTACGCGATTTTGATTTACGCGGGACGTATCCTTCACGTAAAAAGCGACTTGAGTGTATAGGCAAGATGTGTCAGGGGTCAGTCCCGGCGAAGTGGTTAGCATTCACTCCTCTCACGCCGAGAACCCGGGTTCAAATCCCAACCCCGCAGAAGTCACGAATGACCAAAAACTGGTTGAAGTGACTATAATCTAAACAAAAAAAATGTGTCAGATTTATCTGGTGTAAAATACTTGAGTACCTGCGGATTAATTCTTATAAAAATTCACAATAAAGTATGAATCGTGTTTACGTATGACGAAGAGGGTCCGTAACCCTATAGATACCGGCTTTCCTGCGATTTTCTTCGTGATTATCCATTCTCACAAAGTCACAAACTAACTTTTAACTCACACTGACTATTAGAACAATGTATGGTGCAAAACAACGCATGCTATGTTTGTCTTGAGAATGACAGCAGTACGATTTCAATCGTTGTGCGTATAAAAAAAGCACATTCCTGTATGTCTTTTGTCATTCTCTTGATTAATGACCTTTTGTTTTAAAATAGCTGTATCTCCAAAAGTGTGCTTACGATTTTTTAAAAATTTGGCCATAGATGTGGAAAGTTAATTGACTGGTAAACTCAGCTTTCAGGAGAATTTTATTTTGAATATTAACTGTCTGAGGAGCATTGTATTTGCAGTGAGACGTACTCTTATGTCAAAACAAAGTCTACATAACCAAATCGTAACTTTCTGTACCAATTTAACCATATTCCGAAATACCACTCACCAGATGCGAAAATCAGCAAAACTGAGCAGCAAAATATGACAGCTGCAAGAGAAACGTTTACAAACGCGCGCTCACATACAGGAACCGGAGCGCAGATGACGGAATGGGCGCAAAACAAAAACATTTGAGTTGACTGGTTTCTCTCAACAACCTCTCTTTCGATGCGCCGTCGTGTGCCGTGCCTGTGTCGCTGTGTGCTGTGCTGTGATTACGAATTTTCAATGAATCCTGCGAGAATGTGACCTCAACCGCGTCACGACACGAGTTCGTCACGGTCACAACAAATATCGTCACAGGCAGGCAGGCAGGCAGCCAGCAGCGCAGCAGTGTCTCGTCTCGTCGCGTCATCATCGACGAAACGACGCAGCAGATAGCGAAAGTACGACCACGGTGCGAGTGTGAGTGGCACCACGACGACGGTCGTCGTCGTCCGCGTCGTCGGTCGATGAGTATCGCGCGAACCTTCACCAGGATAGGATGTCTAAACGGTCTAATGCTAAACGCGGGGATTAGTATAGCGATAGCGTTTTTTATACGATTTGAGGCGAATCTCGGTTGTTTTGTTGTGGAGCACGTGCTCACTTCCCCCAGTGTACATAACAGACTTGCTACGATTGTCAAATTTGATATCAGATTGGCTTACGAGTAGGTATTTTGGCTGTCACAACAGAACTTTCGGGTTTTGCTATACAAATAACGGCAGCCTTTTGAGTAAGAACAAAAGGTATCTGTAAATTGAAAATAAAATCAGCATGGCTGCTGATCTGGGTGTGATACAGCTGTGAAATATTGTGTTTAATCAATAATTTGCATTTGGGTGCGTACTCGACTGTGTGAAATACTGCCCTGTTATAGGAAATATCGAGCGTTCTACAATCAACTATTTCAAGTGTGCCTTTCGGAGCACGTGCAAGATTACTTGTTTCAGTGAATAAGTGTGTTCAATATCAGTAGTGTTTCTAGGTGAGTGCAAAGAATTACATATTACGATTCGTTTAATGGCCTTCGAATATATTTCACCCTATTTGTACTGCTACGAACTGAATGATTCATCTCCCGTAAACATCTAGATTCGTACTTGGGGTCAAAGGCATTGTCAGCAAAGCCAGATGCAATATGTCAAAACGGATTCTACTTCAAAACTTGAAAGGAAGTGTGCTAGCTATCTCTGATGATATGATATTATCATCTGTTTCGTTTGTTGTTCTTTTATCTAGGAGGAAATGTGAGTACCTGCTGAGTACTTTCTGGTGTCACTCGGTGAGTGTCTTCTTATTCACCGTGATGAAAGTAGGACAAGGTCGAAAGCGCATTTACAGATGATCCTGCTGCAAATTTAAGGAAGATGGGCCGTGACCGTTTTCAGCCTAGATGGCGAATGTAAAGTTTTCCCTGCTTTTACAACAACTTAATCTTCTAATCGGATCCATTTTTCCAACCGCATCCTCTCGAGAAAATAGATCGTACCCAAAGAAAAAAAAAATCAATGTTTGGAATTTCAATCTAGATATTCAATAAAAGGTTAGTTGGAAGCCTCTTCCCTTGAGTCGTAAATATCTTTCATCTGCAACAATCAATATTGAGTTTCTCACGTTACTGCCGTAGTCAGCCACTGAACGGTTTCCCATTTCCGTTCCGCCTTGACGTGGGCCCTTTGAAAGCATTGATTGGATAGTACCTAGCCGGTGCGAATAAAGAAGCTAAGATGTTGCCGAGCAATAGTTAAAATGATGAATCAACCCACCACGTTTAGGTTGCCGAACTTTGCTTGCTGGGCCGGAGCGAAACCGGTTTTCAAAGTCAAACTGTCTGTTTGCTTGCTTGCTTAAATTCGCCATCAAATTTCCGAATTTTACCCTTTGCTTACTCGTACACTTGCCTGATATAGGATAGGTATGTACGGCTCTTCCTCAATTGACGAAGACGGACGATTGCGTCACGGTAATTTGCACATGTATTCTAACCAATTTACACCACACTGACGATTCTTATCACTTCGGAAAAGACTCCCCGGGCTCGTCTATTTATGTTTTGCTGGATTGTTTTAAATCCATTGATATGATGAACTACTAGTTGTGGTGAAATTGAATAATTTTAGTCGTTAAACAACTTGATGGAACACTTCGCAGTTGATTGTCCCCCGGTTTTTTGTTTAAAGAACGTTGTAAATGATGTCATGGACTACATTCAAATTTAGCAAAATTTTAATTCAACTGAAGAAAAATTTCCGTAATGATAGGTTCTAATTTCCGGCCCCATATAGTCGGCTATCATGGCACGATGCCTCATTCCATTGACCGTAACGTTGGCTTTGGTCTCACTTTTAAAGGACCGATGATTTTACTGCCTGATAAATCACGCTGAACGCTTTCGGCCCAAATATAGCAATTTTGCTCATTGACATAGCAATTAGGTCAGCTGGAAACAACGATTCATTATCGAGTGCCCAAATATTGAAATGGCGAGACACACTGGCAGGCTGGTTCGATTTTACCCAGTTTCGATTCTTGCGTGAGTTGAATTTTAAATGTCATGTTTCTTACGAAAAGTTGTTGAGAATGCGATTGAATTGATTCACCACCTTAGGCCTGACGGTATACAGTATCCAGTATCACCATCTTTGACACTACCCAATGCAGTTCTTCGATGAGCGTTTCAACGGTGATTTAACAGAAGGAGACTCAACGGCAGTTAACCTAGGAGTGCCTAGAAACGATAACAGCGTTCCGGATCCCGATCTCGAAGAGAATCGGCGAGAAATCCATCAGCTGAAGCATAATGAAACTGCCGGAAAGGACCGACTCCTGGCAGAACTCTACAAAAATGGCCAAGAATCACTGGCAACGCCACTTCTCTGGATATTTTCAAGGATTTGGGAGGAGGAGAAACTACCGGTGGAGTGGATGCAAGGTTGTAGTTTGTCTCATCTACAAAAAGAGCGATCATCTCGATTGCTGTAATTACCGCGGCATTACGCTGATCAACGCTGCCTACAAGGTGCTGTTCCAGGTTTTGGTACGTCGTCTATCTTCAACAGCAAGAGAATTCGTAAGGCAGTGTCGGGATCGTTTTGTGGACATTTCCTTCAGAAATATCGGGAGTGCCCAAGCATCAAATTTTCGTGGATTTCAGGGCAGCATTCGATACAGTTGAACGCGAACAGCAATGGCAGATAATGCCCGAGAACGGTTTTGCGGACAAACTGAGGTAGTTGATCAAGGCTACCCTGAAGCGAGTGCTGTACTACGTGCGTGTTCCGGAGGTACTCAAGTCATTTCGAATCGCGCAGAGCGCTGCGGTAAGGAGATAGACTTTCCTGTATGTTATTCCATAACGATATTGAAGGTGTGAACTGCCGAGCGGATATCGAAACGAGAAGAACGATCGTCGGTAAAAGTAGCCAACTCTTAGCCTTTGCAGATGACGTTGACATCATTACTAGAAACCTTAGGACGGCGGAAGCAATATACACCAAACTAAAAATGGAGGCTGGGAAGATCGCCTCCCACGGACAGTGAGTATTGCCGTAGGTAAACTGGAAGTATACAAAATATACGCCGATATACAAAACGCTAATCAGATCGGTAGTCCTATACGGACTGGAGACTGTAATTTGCTTAGGGGAGACCCACGTTCACTTGCCGTATTCGATCGAAAGTTATTGCGGACACAAACGGATAGTGGGCAGTGGCGGAGGTGCATAAGCCATGAGCTGCAGGCACTACTTGCAGAGACTCCCATCGTGCACCTGCCTGGTGAAAGTCCGGAAGTTGCCCACCGGCCAGGAATAGAGCAGTCCCACGTGCTAGATGGCACGAGCAGGTTGAAGTTGACTTGCGTGTGTCGAGACGTTCAATAAAATGGCGACCAGTAGCCCAGGACCGGGTACAGTGGAGCAGTGATGCCAGCTCTACGTATTTAGGAATTTTCTCTGAGCCTACGGATTAGGTGCTCGTATCTTTGAATTTCCATGAGCTTCTCAGGAATTGTTGAGAATTTCTTTCAGTTACATAATTTTTGTTCTATTTGCATTAATTAGCTTTAGTCTTTTTACGCTACAATCGAGAACTGTTGAACATTTAAGCCTTCAGAGAATACAACAATACGGCGACAAAAATAAATATAAAACAAGAAGAAAATACAACAAAGAGACACCATAAAGACGGCGAAAATGCTATAAAAAAATTAAAGAGTGGTGAGAAAATGGCGAAACTGCGATGAAAAGTTGACAAAAAACGACAAAAATACGACGGAAACAACATGAAAATGCGATGTAAAGGCGTTAAAACAGCAACAAAAAGAACAAAAACATAACAAAACGAGAATTGAAAGGCGGCATTGGGGCGACGAAATATGCTTAAAACGACAATGAAAGAACGATGAAAATATTGTAAAAAGCTAACATTTTTGTTGTCTTGACAACCAATAGAATGACGAAAACATGACACAAAAGTGATTAAGTGACACCAAAAATACGGCCAAACGACGACAAAAGTAGATGAAAAGATGATAACAACGAAGAAAAGATGACGAAAAGACGCAGAAAACAGCAATAAAAAAGTCGACAAAAACGGCCCAAAGCAAGAACAAAATTACGACAGACGATGACAAAAAACGGCGAACACGAAAAAACGACAACAAGACGACGAAAAGTCGTCGAAAAAACTATACGATATCGAAAAGAAACCAAAACAGGTGAAATTAAAAATAACAAAGACGATGAAAACGGTAAAATCCGACGAAAAAGCGACAAAAATGCCAAAACAGACCTCAAAATGCCAAAACACGACGAATAGATAACAAAAAATCGTTGAAATGCCGGCAAAATGAACATGAAAAGACGAGAGAAATATGGGACAGAGATGACAAAAAGACGACGCATCTGGATAGAAGAAAACAAGGAGATGACAAAAAGAAGGTGAAAAGGTATCGAAAAGACAACATTAAGCTGATGAAATGAGTATAAATAGTTGTCGAAAAGTCGTTGAAGAGACGATCAAAACACGGTAAACAGGAAAAAACCATAACATAACAAAAAGACAATTAAAAAGCTACAAAAAGGTGACAAAACACGCGAAACAGACAACGAAAAATGACGAAATGTCAGTAAAAATACTTGACCGCAAACTGTTCGAGGATAAATCTGCAGAAATAGATGAAAAGACAAAGAAAAACGGCGAAATGATGACAAAAGACAGTAAAAAACGACAAAAAGATTCCAAAACAGCAACAAAAATACCGAAAAAAGTCGCCGTAAAAATGCTAAAAACTACAGAAATAACATGAAAATATGATCAAAATGCCAAAACAGCGACAAAAAAAAAACAGTAAAAAGACGTTTAAAGAGCGTCGAAAACACGATAAAACATGCTGTGACAGATAGAGACGATTAAACGTCAGCCAAACAGCGACAAGAAAGGCCGAAACAGGCTACAATTGAGGACAAAAAGTCGCAACTAAGTGCCACCAAGAACGCAATAAAAGGCAATGAAAAATAATAACAAATCACTGGCAATAGACAAAAAGACATTGTAATGTTGCCAGACAGACAGATGTTGAAAAGAGTGCCGAACCGAACCACAGAAACGAAAAACCACACGAAGGAAAATAAAAGATGAAAGACGGAAAACATAGATGAAAGCAGAATGATGAAAGATCAATAACCAAAGTTGAGACTAAGTGTCCTTAATTAATTTAAGTCAAATCTCACATTACATGAAATGGTTTAATTCCAAAAAGCACAAACAAATTCAAATACCATCAAGGACAATACCTATTAACAAATGTGATAAAGAGTGAACACACATTTGGGCGGATTTCGTTTCTCTGCTGAATTTGACACTAAAGTATAACCCTTTCTTCGATGATAAAACTACGGATTTTCCTCGGTAAGGTTTGACAACGCTACAGTGGGGTGAAATTCTTGATAGGGTAACCAGGGGTAAGAAGGCCCGGCGGGGTAAGAGGGACCACATCGATTTCGTCAAGAAATTCTTAAATTTTCTACAAATGCCCCAGTATGTTTTGTTTATTAGACTATCTAAACACTTTCGAGACAACCTGTGGCACTCGGCCGTACCCAACGTCAAAACAAGAATCAAAACAAACTTTTCGTTCGCAGTGTCTTCATGCGATATAATTCCAGCAGCAACAAATTTAAGGTTATTGAGCAAAAAAAAGCTATGTATTTTGTCGCGTCTCTTACCACTGACTTTAATTGGGCAATTCTTGTTCTGTGTTTGGCGGAAAAGGTATATAAAATAGTACGGATTGAGAGATAAAAGCAAAATAATGTAAATTGTTAACTAGGGGTAAGACGGGCCATTTTTCACTAGGTAAAAGGGCCATACGTTATAGTGCTTGTCTTAATAGATTTTAAAAATATTGAATGAAAAAACCAACTTTTTTCCTGTTGAATTTGACTAACTTTTTTATTATTCTGACAGATATGCATTTCGTTTACGACTTGCAGGCTTCATCAGTGTCTTTTTCGAAATAGAGTATACCTGTAATAAAGATTATTCCTGAATCTGAGATCATCCTGTCTAACACAGAGCCTCCCACGTCAAAAGAAGCCAACAAGTGCCATTCGAATAACAAAATCAATGTAAATTTGGATCTAACGGAATCAAAATGATCCCCAGATGATCCCAAGTCACTTAACGGCTCATTTAATGTGTTGCCTTCTTTGCCTTCACCTAAAGTGAAGCGTATTCAAAGAGTAAAAGTCCTGCTGACAAATCAACAAAATAACGCCAAGAAAAGAGTAAATAAAAACCAGTGGAGTAAAATAACGTCTACTCTTATTTTCAAAATTGAACTAGTAGTAAAATTCCTTCTTTTAGTAGGTCTCTAAATTAAACTATACCTTCTTTTAGTATGTACCCGAAAACCCCTTAAGAACTTGTTCTTACTTAGTTAATAATATTGAAATTGTGTTTACAACTCAAAGAAACCTTCAAATCTGCCACAATCCGCCTTACTCCGCCATGGCCCGTCTTACCCCTTTGGTAGTCCTTCTTACCCCGCCTGGTTGTGAACGAGTAATTTTTAGACGTTTCGAAAATTGATGAAAAATCATGGAAAAATAGACTAATTAATTCTTTATATAATTTTTAATGGTAGATAAATGAATGCTTTTCCATGTGTGGAACAAGAAAAGGTGAATTTTCGTCCACATTTTATGCTAGCAATTTATTCGCTTAGGGGGGGCCGTCTTACCCCGTCTTCCTCTACAGTAAGAGTCACCCCGGATGCATAGTGCAGACAGGACATAAATCCGATGGACTGTTCGGTATGGTTCACCTCGGAGTTAGCGTGCAGAACCCCGCATAAATCACTAGGAAATCTGAAATCATTTCTCTTGAAGGTTTGGGAGGGATACCTCGGTATAACACAATTTATTATTTAAAAAATTTGCCTTATTTCTAAATTGTCTTAAATCGAATCATAATTTTTTCAAAACTTTTGCCTTAGCGGTCACCAAATTTGGCCTGTGTTGTTTGTTTAAATTTTTTATTTATAACTATTTATTATTGTTTGTGCTATTATGTTTTTTACAATTTTTAGGTTTATCTTGAAATATGAAATCGAAAATGAACATTTTCATGCCGCCGCTTTTGGAATGGAGTTTAGCTCTAAGGGCGTTGTCAACTATGTCAAAGGAAGTTGTCTTATATCGAGGTAAAAATTGTCTTGTACCGAATTGTTTTATATCGTGGTTATCTTATATCGAGATATCCCTGTATTTATAAATGAGCTTGTGGCCACGGATAATTTCTGGAACCGTATAAATGCGTGTCTGTCCATTTTGAAATGAACAAATAAAATGTATATTGATTTTTAAAGTAACGAGCATTAAACACGGTTATTTCTACATCATTCTTTGGTACGGATAATATTCGGACACCTCCAAGTTTACATCACTTTAACTTATATTTATTAGTGCAGATATCTTCCTTTTACACATTTTTTACATATTTTTCAAAACAGATTGGAATGTCCGTTTTCGTTTTATGGGCCCTTGTGGGTTAGAACGGGATAACGCCAAATTCTATTAGAGGAATTCAAGTGTATTTTGTATGTAGAAGGTCCACTAATGGCGACATATTTGGCATTGTTAACCGTATAATGGATCCTCACTTGTTGAAAATATTGATTTTAGGGCATTATTAATCAAAAGTAGCTTTAATTTTGAAACTACTAGAAATAGATAAGTGCCGTGATCAAGTACCACATTATTGGAATTTTTATAAAAATATCTTTCTTTTGACATCAGTAGATTGAAACTAGCTCACAAGGAAACATCACTATCGGTCACAGGCTTAGAGCTTAACCATATACACTATAGTGCAGTCCTGTCGATCTAGAACTTCACCGCTGGCACTCCCTTGCCTTTCCGCTCTTTCCCCTCCATTTCAAAAAAAAAAATCATTACTTTCCCCTACTGTCCCTCCATCAATTGTAGAACCACCGTTTCAAAAAATATTAATTATATGCTCGATTGCATTTCAAGGTCAAGACTAAAAACACGAGGTTGGCCAATGTTGAACAGAAAATAGTCCATCATCTTGCTTCAAACCATCTAACGTCACAAACGAGTCCGATGTTTTACCCGCTATACCGATCCTTCATTGGAACCATCAACAATAGAACGTTTTTTAGACTAATCAGTTTTGTTGGAAAACCAAGTTCGAGCATAATTTATCACAGCTCATTGCGTTTAACTGAACCGTACGCTGCCTTGCAGTCTATAATCAAATGGTGAGTCTGCAAGTTGGATACCCGGAATTTATCGAGGGTTTGTCGCAAGGTGAACATTTGGTCCGTCGTGGAGCCTCCCTCTCGAATACCGCACAGGTATTCGCCAACAAAGGTTTCCTGCAAGGGCATCAGTCTGTTCTGAGAATTTTGTATGCGAAATTGAGGAAAGTAATACCTCGGTGATTGCTGCATTCGAATCAAAGGCCTTTTTTGTAAATAGGGAACATGAGACCTTCTAACCAGTTCGTAGGAATTTCCTTCTCAGTCTATACCTCTTAGTATAACCTGATGGATTGCACCCGTTCTTTCAAAAGTTCGCTCCCGACTTTCAAAAGTTGAGCAGGGGTGTCATCCTTTCCAACTGCTTTGCCATTTTTCAGCTATCTCGCTGCTTTTATAACCTCGTCCAAAGTTAGCGGACCCATAGCTAGTTTTATTCAACATGATACGTAACAAAGGAAAGGTAAAGAAGAATGCTTTTTTCGGTTATCCAACAGCAAAACTATTGTAAACATCTCTGAACGTTTGTCTCAATTATGCCACCGTATTTAGTTAAATAGAGAGAAAATACCGTCCTGTATCGTAAACGGATAACTTGAACCGCAATTAACGTATTATCAGTATGAGAAAAGTTTAATAACACTTCCAGGGGGACAAAACAAGGATTTTAGAAATGCTTTTTGCGTAATCAAATTATCCTTTTCCAAACAATATTATTGTCTTTTTGATCTGTTACGCCTCCATTAAGTCAAATGCCCATACAAATTTCAAGTTAAGTTTTCTCAAAAACGTTCAATAGGCTACATCTATACCAGCATTGCTGTGAGGTTCTGGATCGACAGGACCACACTATGGTGTATAGGATTAAGCTCTAAGCCTGTAACCGAGCCTGTCGAATCATCATCTTAATGGTATTTCGACGGTCAGGTTTTATCGCTTTCTCGGAAATTCCACAAGGCAGCCACCTCGAACCAATGGTTTTTAATATCTACTCGGCTCATTCGCTCGCTGTGTGGAGCTTAGATCGGTTAATTATTTATAACTTTTACTAAAGCCTGGAGGCGGATATATTTTAGAAAGGGAAGTAGTGAAACTAATCTTAAGGTCATCAAAGAGAAAGTTGTTACAGTATATTTAAGTGTAGACTAAATATAGTAACTCTATTTATTTAGCCCGGACGCTTCGAGTTCTCAAGAGGTTTATCAGCGTAATTTTGCAAGCATCATCTAAAGTAACAGTGACGTGCCGCCTGATAAGAAACTGGAAGACACTCGAAGCCCAAGCGCAAAAAAGCATTCGTTTATCGCGATAGGTTGTGATATATTGAAACATACTTTTAATGCTGGTATTTCTGAGTAAATTTCAATAGCATATTTACACGAGTAGGGCTTAACGAAAATTCATCCGACCTTATATTGTACATCAGAATTGAATATTCAGTCAGATATTGTATATTCAGATCATAAACGTCTTAATGTAATAATTTGTAAAACTTGTATGAAGTTTCTTGTGGAGTTTAGAATAAACTTGAAAAGACTTTCTCTTTTTGTTAGGCAATTTGTTTGCTTATTCTTAAATGTGTATGAAGGAGTGCAAATTTGTGAAAGAAACAAGCTTGTTTGCGGCTTTTTGAATAATGATAGCCTAAATAGCTTTTTGTTTTTCTTCAATTTGAAAACTTTTACGGCATGAAGCCAATAAAATTAACTTGGAAATTGTATCATTAATCAAGTTTCTCTCTCATTTCCTGAAACGAACGGCGCTATAGCGATTTTAATTTACAAACGAAAATAAATTTTGTGTCATCAAAACACATGCAAGATTCGACAAATCCTTGAAAACTTTTTCCCCTTCCGCAATTGTTTGGCTTCAGCTAACAACATCGTTCCGGTTCCTTATCAGCCAACCAATGATGTTTTCGCGCTTGGCTGCTCTTATCTAAATCGCTTTCAGCTTTCGCTTCCAAGTTTGATCGATGCACGATGTAAACCAATTTGCCTGTTCTAGATATATTCGTTAAGTTTTAAAGAACCCAGAGGAAAAACCGCAACCAACCAACCAACCCACCATAGCATAGCCATCAGCACCGGCGAAAAGCCAAATGACTCGTAAGCTCATAATCATTTTCTCATTACTTTCATTTTGCTTCGTCACCTGCATGTGCCGAACACTTCGTCGAACAGGCCTCGCTGCCGGCGCGAAAAAAGGCTCCCCCACACCTGCCCCAGCGGCGACAGGAGCAGCAACATCATCATCATCAGCAGCAGCAGCAGCACCAGCAGCAGCAAAGAGTGAAAGCATGGCGGGTTTTGCGTCCCAAGCAGCGCTGCGTTCGAAATGGGGCGACCTGGTTGACAGTGGTTCCGCCAGCATCGAAACATCGGAAGTGTCTCAGGGACTGAAGAATGTCGTCGGCTGGCTCAAACAGGTGTTCAATTTGTTGTTTCTCACGAACCTCCCAACCTAACCACCCGCCCGCCCCCCTTCACGAACCAACCAGATCCGACCGATTCTTTACCTGTCGTGTCTTTCAAGAGAGTGTTTCACACGGTTGTTTCTGTTCTATGTTTTTGTGTTATGTATTATGTGACTATGTACTTTTAGCAAGTTTTTCAAGTACCGAGAAAGCGAGCGATGAAATGGGTATGGGTGGCTTCCGTCCTGTGTAAAATATATGGGTGGGAAATGTTTTGTGTCTGTTTTATTTTGTATATGATTTCCTGTCTAGAGGTTACTAGCTTGTATGTTTGAGCAGGGGCGGATTTGAAACAGAGTAATGATTTTAGCCTACCAATGGAAGATCATCCTCCGCCTTATGTATATAATTGGGGTCGTCTTTACAGTAGTGTTTGTTTCGTCGTGTTTGCTTTTACATTTCATTTCTGAAGAAAGAACTTTTGATTATTTATTTGCTTTCTGTGCCTTGGCGAAATCCGCTTTTTGTTGGTACTAAACAACCTCCCACGTTTGTACTTTATTTGACTCCTTTTCGGGTCAATACCCCTCACCTGTTAGAACGTCAGTTATCAAATTTATATTATAATTCGCACGTCACCCCTTTCGCTTGCCTGACAGCACATCCTTACAGTTCAACAAGCATGTCTTTCGATCCGAAGCCACTGTCAATAACTCCTTGTTGCTGCTCTACCCGTTTCTCCATGTGAAACTATCAGACATAAGCTTACTCACCGGAAGCGAACAAGCTCTGCATGGCAATAACTAATTCGATCCTATTTATCCGGCAGGCATCGGTCGAAGTGCGGGAAGCCGGCAAGCGTGCCGTCACTCAGCTCCAGACAAGCACACCGAACCTGCTGCACCTGGCGCCGGGAACACTGATTAAGCAGGGCATCTACGTGAATGAGCGGGACAGCACGATGAGCGCTGCCGTACCGAACCACGACAAGCTAACCATCGTGCACTACAACGACGTGTACAACATCGATGCCACCTGCAAGCAGGAACCGATCGGTGGGGCCGCCCGGTTCTGTACCGCCGTCAAATCCTTCGCCCACCTGAACCCGCTGGTGCTGTTCAGCGGTGATGCGTTCTCGCCCAGCATGCGTGAGTACCTACCTCCTACAACCGGTCCGGCCGTTCGTTCGCAGCAACGGAATTGATTGAACTTTGACATTTTCTCGTTTCAGTCAGCACCTTTACGCGGGGAGAACAAATGGTTCCTGTACTGAACTCCGTCGGCACGCACTGCGCTGTGTTCGGAAATCATGACTTCGGTAAGTTAGTAGTTATTGTGCTGTTCTAACTGTATATATTACCTTTAGTCGATAGTTTATTTACTATATTAGCTGCATTACTATTTCTGTCCTTAAATGTTCTTGAAAATTGTATTGGATGTATTCAGAACATTTTTTTGGAACAGATGTTTGTTACTCAACAGATAGACATTAATATTTCGTCTTTCCTAAGGATTTCGAGGTGTAATGCTTAAAAAGATGTAAAACTCAGGGAAGTTGGTAGATTTACCCGATATTGATTTACTTATTGATTTACCCGATTCAACTTAGAAGAGTTGGGGTCGTCGGACCGGATTTTTCCGTAATAAAGTTTACGGTATCATCAAACCACAATTTTATTTTAGGACAAATTAACTCGTCTATAATTTTATGTTGTAAAGAAGCAAATATTTTTGTACCGAGGCATCTTCACGAACTAAGAGAAGGAGAAAACTATCGAAAGATTGCTAGAGGAATCGTCTGCCACATTCATAAAAAGGCCGACAAGTTCGAATGTAGCAATTACGCTGCTTTAAAATACTCTTCCATATCCTATTCCAACGTGGTTTATCAAGAGGTGTGGGAACCTGCTGCAGGATTAAATCTACTTAATCTGACAGATTTCCAAATATGTGACCACAAGACACGCTTTCAATCCGGAAATCGTTCTTGCTGCAGTCAAAGACGATTGTGATATTTAAAACTCAACACCATTTTTTAATTTGACAATAATGAAATTAACGACAATCAACCATGCTTAAGTCTCACTTCGGAAGACGGCTGAAATTAAACTGTATGCGTTACTGCACAAAGTTGACGCTTTATTAAATTATGATTAAACCTTTTGATTAGGCTGAGGACCTGAAATCGAGGACCTTGGGATTTTCGAACGGAGAAAGACTGTTCGGACTATCGGACTGTCGGACTGTTTAAAATCGGTTTGATGACAGTGTGATGTTTCAGGATAGTCATCCTATAGCATTACTCGAGCTTCAGCAACTGCAAAAACAGTTGCCAAGAAATTGCAAAGAAAAGACCAAGAATGAGGTTACCCTGTACAATAACGACAAATGGTCCGCTATAACATTTCGACAGAAGCGTTCAGCTGTCCAGTTTTATTAGCTGGGTATGCTGAATGTTTTAAGTTGAATTCTCTTGGTTATTGGTCACGCAACCACCTCTAATGATGAGACTGCCATCTTACCGAGACAACATGTTTCCTTATTGTGCCGCTTACACCGGATCAGACGCTGTCGTGTGCTGCTCCCAACCTGCCCAAGTAACAATTCACATTTCATTGTACTCTTATCACCGAGACGCACTGCATCCCGTAATATGGAAGCACCGCAACCTCCCGACGCAGTCGTGCCTTCTGCTTCCAGTGTTTCTACTAGTCATCTGGGTCCTGAGTTCGGTTTTAGGGTAGGGGTCCTCCAACTCGTTATTTCTGGCAAGAACCGCAATATTTATGATATAACTTTCTGGTTATGTACATCCCTATCTACGCATGCTTTATGCACTACAAGAAAGAGGATCTCAGGGTCGGTATCACGCATACTGACAAACGCTGACTGCTAATGCCTGCGAGTCGCGGTGAACAGCGTTAGGGGCATGGGAGGGGAAATTTAGTACATGAACTAGCGATCATTTACAGCTACTTTCACCAAACGGAACCTAACGATGGGGAATGCTAAAAAGCCGCGAACGCTTTAATTCTGAGCTGACCCTCGACCAGCGGGGACTGAAAATCCCTTTTGTGGGCTACGAATATTACAAATGTACTCAAAAGTAGGGTAAATACACGGAAACTTATGTGTTCTATCTCGTAGTTAGTATTTCTAGGCTTAATCCTAAACACACAAGGGCCTGTATACAGGTGATAGTCCCGCAGTTCCAGCACGCAAATTTTCTAAACAGCCGGGGGTCGTCCACCATTCAATCCTCGGGGGTGTTCGACCTCGACGCACTTTTGAGGTTATCGAAGGTCGGAAAGAATTCCACGTGCCTCAAACCAAGGCTCACCGTAGAAATTAGAGGTTAACATCAGATAACCTGAGCACTTTGCTGTATGCCCGTGATGTAGTCTTATCTCCGATGAAATACTGTTCACGGTGCCAATGGCTATGGTACCAGGGTATTTGTATCAACGAATGTCTCTTTATCCGTCGCTCCGTAATACAAAGTGGATTTCCGTCAGATTCGACCAAGTGAAATTAGGGGAAAATTCCACCAAATTGCGTGGAATGCCGGGGTTGTGCATCCGCTAAGAAGAAAACTCGGAAAGTTGTTTTCGATACAAAGAAAAAAGGCCCTTACATGGACCTTTTCTTGTATCTTTTTAATTTGTCCTTCGTGCTTACACGTGGTATTCGTATTACTTTTAATTCGGTATTCAGCTTTTTAATTGGATTTTTTTGTTTTAATCGTAGTATTTCAAATCTAATTTTAGGCACTTTTCAAGTTTATACTTTTTAATTTAGTTTTAGCTTTATATCACTACTAAGTACCGTGTACCCCCGTTGGTATGACCTTCTTTATTCTGAACATTTTTAATTTGTACCTCGGTGGTATGAATGCGTTCACATTAAAAACCGATCAAGCGTCATACACAATTGACGATAAAGTTGACCGGATAAATGAAAAAAAAAAGCCAAAAACAAGTTTATAGGGTGCGCGTATGTGAAAACGAATAGAGATATCAAATATTCAGATTAAAAATGAACTCGCCCAATCTGAACGAGGTGTTTTTCATATTAGCGGAAGTTGAGTGTATACTAAGACTCCCGACGCGCATTTCTATACTGGTCAAAGGTCGAGGACGGAAAGAAAGTGTCCACCCGATGCTAAGCTTTGGAAGCTAAATATCATTAGATGGGCCGCAAATTGACAAAATGACGAATTTTGACATATCTGGCCACATCCGTTCGCTTACGTAACCGTTAAGTGACGTTGCCAGTTAATGTCCCCCTAGCGATTAAAAGATGTACTTTGGTGGGGTGCGTTCACACCCTCTCCCCAAAGGTTGTTCAGTCTCGTGCACACTCAACATGAACTTATGTCATGTGTGAGATATACACTCATCGCTCTCTCACCATTCACAGTCATGTTCAGAGGCGTAACCAGGATATTGGATGTGGAAAAGAAAAAGTGATTCAATTTGGGATGGAGTCCCAAGTCAGTGCTAATTGGAACCAACGGTTACAATGATCATCCTTCGCTTTCTGACTGCTTTGCTGCCGATTTTCTCGCTGGATCATCTCTACCGGGGCGCAACATGTACAGTATTTCGGAAGCCCCTCATCCGTCCGGCTCAGGTGAGCCTCCGGCAGAATGCGCTCATCACATTGGTCCCGGTCTTGCGGTTGGAACTGGAGGAGGTATCTTTCTGCCTGCAGTTTCAGGCAAGTAATTATCATCTGTCGACGTTATTTTGCCAGAAGTGTCTCCACCTTCCAGCGGCTTCATCTCTCTGCCATCTTCTACGGAGCAAACCACACTCACGCGGTACTTCGGTTTGGTTTTTTATCAAAATGTACGGGGATTGCCGGCCAAAATCGACGACTTCTTCATTACTGTGGCGTTGTCAAACTTCGATATCATCGTTCTTAATAAAACGTGGCTCTACAAAAAAAAAATCTACTCAGCGCAGTTGTTTGGCAGTTTTCTGTTGCGATTGGAGTTCACAAAATAGCAACAAATCATGCGGTGGCGGTGTGCTATTTGCGGTCTTCGGCATTTCAGCGGCTTGTGCTGCTCTTTTGGACGGTTTCTACCTGCAAAGTCTAGAGCAGATAATTACGGTAGTCATCAGAAATTCACGCCTGCTCGATCTTGTTTGGCCAGCGAATCTGCTACCTCGTTTTGCCCAGACAACAAAGCTGTTGATCCTGTAGTTCCATTTGACGGTGATCATGCCGCTGTTGAAGTAGTAGTGGATTTGCCATTTCCCGGAAATTTGAAGATATTTTTGACGCTGGGCGCGAAATGAATGTTTTTGCATTACCCGATTTCATTAGCATTAACCGAGAAATTCAGCAGCTGAAGAATGGTACGTGCACTAGCCGTATTTGAATGAAAGGTGTTGCAGACTATTTTTGGAGGAGTGCAAACGGAAAGCGGTGGGCGGGCCACGTCGCAAGGATGCCGTACAACTGTGCAGTGAAATCCGTTCTCTTCAAGAACCCCACCGGCACCAGGAATAGAGGGGCCCAACGTACTAGATGGCTCGACCAGATTGAAGTCGAGTTGCGCGTGTCGAGACAGGCAACGAATTGGCGGCAAGTTGTCCAGGATCGAATAACGTGGAGAGGAACTCTTGATACAGCAGGATCCATACGGGCTCTTTGCTGCTAGAAGTAAGAAGTAGTCCAGCTCCACGGAGGAAGGTAGTGCCTCATCCGGTAGAAGCACCTATTTCTCGATAACTAGCGGGTGTCTTATTGCCGTCTTTGTCGCGAATGATATATCATCGATAGTTCCGAGCGCACATTTGCCTCTAGCAGGTAATTGCCAGAGTGAATGGTCGCACCCCCTTGGGGGCGTATATTGGTGACGTTTGATAAAAATCAGTCAATGATGAAAATGTGGTCCATTTAATTCATCAATAAGATTATGTCCACCTGGTCACCTGACCTCGGAAAACTACGTTATCGTTCGTGCGGGTGTGCAGGCTATGGGGCTTTTTCACCAATCTGTACATCGCTTCCCTACCGAATAGGGAGTTCATATCCTCGATGGCTATATTAATATTCTATGAGATGCAGCTCTTGTACGTTGTCTCCAGCTACATGACACTTTCTTCTTGCCATCGGGTTTACTCTCATGTGGGCAGTACGCGTTTATGATGGTATACTTGAAGCAACCGCCTTTTAACCTCAATAGGACACCACCCCTAGTTTCCGATAATAAAGAACAGAATTTGGCACTAGTGTTTCATTATGCGTCATGTATCATGTGAGAGTATGCTTGAAACTATCAATGTTTCCCTGTTGAATACAACAGATGTCGTTACTTTGTAATGCATATTGTACATTTCGGAAACAGCCCAATTTTGCGCGATAATACATTTACTCAGCATAGCAACAGTACTCTCTTATGCATATCAGTTTCTTTTGTATTTATCGCTAATCGCAATATAACGTTTAACAAACATATTCAGCTCCAGGCTCTCGTACTGTATTGAAAGCAGTTTCCCAGGCTCCTGGTAGTAAAATGCTATAGAGAGGTATAGGAAAAGTTTGTTTTTTATAAAAATTAGACAGAAGTTATGCTAAACATCTTATTTATGTTTAGCATAACTTCTGTCTAATTTTTATAAAAAACAAACTTTTCCTATACCTCTCTATAGCATTTTACTACCAGGAGCCTGGGAAACTGCTTTCAATACCGTACGAGAGCCTGGAGCTGAATATAGCATGTCTAAAAACTGAACCAAACTGCGTGCCGCATTTGAAAACTACCACGAAGTTTATTTGAGACGGTACGCAGTTGCCGTGCCTGATAAAACAACCCGTACGCTGTGAAAAAGCAACCGCTAGCCTTTTCAGTGTTGTTTTTTGCACACCGGGTTTTAACACTTCGGAAACACTCGGGATGGCGTGTATTTCTACTTCGTAAAAGTTTCTCGGATATATGCTGGACGACCAGCGTGAACTCGTGTCTTTTTACTTTTCTATTTCTTTCACTCACACGGCCAATTGGAATAAGTATGAAGCGCCTCCATGCGTGTTTTTGCAAGCTTGAAAGTACTCGCCTACGGTGGATTCCGATATCGGTAACACTCGGAAACCGTGTGTAATTGAAAACGTTGAAAACAGACTGAACATTTTTTAAACCTAACGCCACCGGTGTAATGCTTCTTACACTCCGTGTTTGTTTGCATGTACGGGAACGGCGTGCAAAACGAAATTAAGTTTGTTGAGTGGTTTTGAGCAATGGTGCCCACGTGTAAGCTCGGTTCGGTGTTTTACCCATGCCTGTAAATAAGTGAGAAATTTTGATTTTACTACCACTAGAAAAGCGCCATCTCTTGAAAAGAAACGGTTCGTGTGGTGTCCTATAGACACGTTTTCTCATTGATCACCTTCCAGTTCATCACGCGATCCTATATTCTACCCAACACTACAAAGCCCGTTTCCAGCTTCATTAAGGCTCCACCAGTCTGGCTAAATTAAGTTTTACTTCCACGGATCCTCCGAACTTTCGGAGCATTCGAGCGACTCGAGCAGCACCCTGTAAGTCGCAATCCACAGTGCCAGGTAATAAGATTTCATCTTATTCCCTTATTCCATTGCACGGGTGCATGCCGAATATTCTGAGTCGATGTTTTCCGGTTGTTTGTAGTCGTTGTTTTTTGGAAGGTTGCTTCACTAGGGCCACATTATCTCACGATGGGGCCACCATTTTAGCTTTACTACCGAGACAATATGTTTTATAATTCAGTCGTTCAGCTCCCTGACATGGATAGAGAAGTCCAGGGTCAGTGTTGAAAAAATCCGCTGAGTTTGGATGTTGTTGTTCTTTTAGAAAAGTTTATAAAACATATTTCAAAGAGGTCAGAGTTCTGTGGTAGTGAACATGAGTTTGGGCAATAGCGTCTTGCATTGAAAATGTATATTCTAAAGCATTTGAAGGCAACATATTGCAGTGGGGCATTGGATTTGCATTCGATGGCAAGATACTTTAGAATTTATTTAATTTCATTACTATCAATTGAAAATGTGGAACCCTACTCAGGGTTGATAAGGCTATTCCTCGTAGCAGCACTCAGCATTCGCATAAGTGTCTCCTTCCTTGTCAGTATACGATCTTGATTGGAATAATTACAACTTTTTAGAATGCTATTAAGTTATTTCAAAGATCTGAGAGGACCTTCAAGCTTGGCGGAAGTTGTCTACCCCATCTACGAAAATGCCAACGAACTAGAATGTTACAATTGTCATGATCATGGCATTACGTTAGTCAACGCCGTCTCCGGATTGCACTCCCTAATCCTATGATGACATCTAATATCGTTCAAATCTTCCCAATCCGATAAATTTTGACTGAAGTTTTTGGAGCGTCTTAGTAGAATACGAAACCTAAAAATAAAAAATAAGAAAACTTATCCAATTTAATTCTACTATGTGTATTTTATTCAATGACAGATACGTATTTCGCCTACGACTTGCAGGCTTCCTCAGTGTCCTTCGAACTAGTTCGAAAACAGACCCTGAGGAAGCCTGCAAGTCGTAGGCGAAATACGTATCTGTCATTGAATAAAATACACATAGTAGAATTAAATTGGATAAGTTTTCTTATTTTTTATTTTCCGATAAATTTTGCCAATATTTCGTGATTACTTACTCTTTTATACTATGGTGGCGACGTTCCGCTATCGATCGTTCGCCGAACGAATTACAGTCCTCCAGTCCCAGTAATGCACATTAACTGAGTGGGAGGTCTGACTCGTAGTCTACAGCTTCTTGCTGATGGCCCTCTGCTAATATACTTTTGGCTACTATTTCGTCGGGTGTTGATTATATCTCCTTCCTTAATATCCTCTAAACTCTACACTTTCAAACCATTTCGTCCACCTCAAAATCACCAAGAGATAGTCCTCCATCAGAAGAAGAAACTAATTTGAAGTCGACTCCAAGGGAATGTATGTCAGCGGTCAAGTGTTAATCACTACTTTCGTCTCGATTATCACTTTTTGCATTATAGGGGTTACGTCCCGATCATCGCTTTAACAGAGCGTGTCTTCTGCTCCCATACTCCGCCCATATTGGGATCCCTAGGTGGACCAAATGTCCAGCTAGTGTTGCTGTTGGTAAACACCGATGCAAGGGTTCGAACCTTAACGAAATAACTCGTATTTTATTTATCGTTCGCTAATTCTATCAATTACTTTTCAATACTATTATATTAGTTAGTCCCGGTTTGTGAAACTAATCTATAAAATGATTGTTTTGTATCATTATTTTCCAGATCACGGCTTGGACGTACTGGCCGACTGGGTCGAGAAAACCAGATTTCCCTGGTTGATGTCCAACGTGGTCGACAATGAGACGGGTAGACCCTTGGGGGGCGGTAAGATCACGCACATTATGCACCACAACGACGTCAAGGTGGGCCTGATGGGACTCGTGGAGAAGGAATGGCTGGACACACTGCCAACGATCGATCCGAATGAGGTGACCTACATTGACTTCATCAAGGCTGGCAACCAGCTGGCGGACGAACTGCACAATCAGGGATGCGATATCGTCATTGCACTGACCCACATGAGAACGCCGAACGATATCGAGCTGGCTAAGCATTGTGGGCACATTGATTTGATACTGGGCGGGCACGATCATGTGTTTGAGATTTTGAATATCGAAGGGACGCACGTGGTCAAATCGGGAACAGATTTTCGACAATTCTCACGGATTGGTGTCGACACGGAGCGGGATGAGCAAGGCAAAATTAGCATTTCGGTAGAGAAGGTGGATGTTAGCTCGACGAAATACAACGAAGATCCTGAGTTGAAGGAAGAACTTAAGAAGTATTCGGAGACGATCGAATCGAAGATGGATGAAGTTTTGGGAACGTTTTCAGTGGAGCTTGATGGACGCTTCGCGTCCATTCGCACTTCGGAAACCAATCTGGGTAATTGGATCTGTGATATAGCGTTGGCTGCAACGGGAGCGGATGCGGTTATGATCAATTCGGGCACATTCCGGTCCGATCAAATTCATCAGGCGGGTCCGTTCACGATGCGTGACCTGGTGAATATTATTCCTATGCAGGATCCGCTGATCGTGCTAGAAGTGACGGGTAAAATTCTACATGAAGCATTGGAAAATTCGGTATCGACCTATCCCAAATTGGAAGGTCGTTTCCCGCAAATCGCAGGAATGTCGTTTGCATTTGATCCGACACAACCGCCAGGGAAGCGCGTGGAGCCGTTGCTAATTCGAATCGGCGATGAGTGGCTCAATTTGGATCAAACGTACACCTTGTGCGTGAAAAGCTACATTCACGGTGGCTGTGATGGTTACACCATGTTCAAGGGGTGTAAGGTTTTGATGGACGATGACGCTGCACCCGAGCTGGGCCTGGCAATCCAGAACCACTTCAAGGCGATCGACGTTCGGATGGGCAAAACGCATCATACTAAGCATCGACAATCGCTGGTGACCCTGTCGCGCCGGCACAGCATGATTCAGATGTTGGAGAATTTGGAACTGGACGGACCGACACCGATCAGGCGGAAATCGACCGTCTTGCAGCCACGGCATGCCAGTATGGAACACGTCAATCGTGGAAAGGTCAGTTAGTTTAGGTCGAATCGAGCTTACAACTAGTAAAAATTTAACTGTTCTTTTGTTTCGTAGTTATTGAGACGAGCCTCATTGGACGATTTGGAGCAAAACAGTTGTCAGCTGGCTCCCACGATTCAACATCGAATAGTCGTTGTGCAGAATCAAGAGGTTAGTAAACAGAAAAACTCTTTTTTAAACTGGGATTAATCTTCTTCTAATCACAGCACATGCACGAAATGATTTTGCGACGGGAAACCATGGAGAAGAACTCGGTCATCAAGGAAACCGACGAGCTGACGCCGTAAGTTACTCGATCGAGTGCGTTTAGAGATATAGCCTCAGCGCCAAATCGAAACCTGATCGATATTTTATATACGCCTCACCATTTTTCGATGCTATTTATTGCTATCGTATAGTTTGCGAAACTCTCTCTCTCTCAAGACGATACCTAATCGTCGGGACTCATTAACTGAACGGCTTTTAGACCTGCCTCTTTAACATTTTGGATTGTCGATTGTTTTCAGTATAGTTAAATGCCTCTGTTGCAACATTGATTTTACTGTATTAAGAAAATTAATTCTTCACATGCTCAAACGCTAAGCAAGATTCAGGACATCTATGCACACCTCATCTCGTTTCGGTAGAACCGAGCACTCGCCAATCGGAGACAGACTGTCTGTCCTAACTAACAGTAAGCTTATCAGATGTAAAGTATAAATCTAGTGATACATAAAGACAACTTTTAGCCATTTAGATAAGCAGTGTGTGTGACAGCAAAGGTAGAACAGAGCAAAAGTGTCCGCCCTTTAGTTTGTAATTTGATGCGAACAGAAAATTGACCACAAGTTAACATAATGCTACTTTTATTGAATTTTTCCCTCCGACAGTGTTAACATGAATGGATTCTACGACTACAACGGACGGCTTAAGGAGTAAATTGGCGTTTTTCCCATTTGTTATGTGTAGTGAAGTTTTATTCATCTAATTTCATGTCGTCCATTGCAATCAGCCAGTAGGTACCAAACATATATAATCGTCGTAAAGCTCGTGTTATTTAAGACATACCCAACCAACAGAACATTTAGTTAGAATTATATCGAATTTATGGCAGTTTAATGTCAACGCGGTTCACGCTGCCGCAGGGCAGCGCACCATAGTTTGTTACTGTTACGTTTGACCATGCAATTAGGAAGACAGCGGAAATGGAAATTTGGAATTTCGGGAAAAAAATCGGTACAAAATGTTTGTCATCTCAAAACATTTGGTACCTTACGATTTTCTTTCGAAATGTGTACCCTCTTGATTCCATTTAATCCCGTCGTCCTACTATGTATGTATGTTAATTAGGACGATATTTTAAAAATGGAACGTTACAACAACCATTGCCATTTTATGGACCCACCACAACTACAGCGAATTGTTTTAATCGAAAATCCAGTACCGTGCTTAGTGATTCCACTCAAACCTATCGTAGTGACAACCAGATTAGGGGCTCAAATAACTTTTATTTAAAGTATTCCCGAAGACATTACTTAGATAAGAAGGCTTTTATCTATTTTTTTTTAAGAGTAATGTATTTTGAGTCTCCGATCATCGCTCACTACGGGTGGAGTGGCATTTCTACGATGGACGGTTGAAATGTAATTTGTTAAAGCTTTCATATTCCGGCAAGGCAGAACGTGAAGTAAATAGCATCCAGCAAAAGATATGTGTACTACAGATATAAGATGCACAGAAAAATTCGTCATTGTTAGTTGAAAATACTGAATGTAACTAGAGGATTAGATTGCTAACAAACAAAAAAAAAAACAATTAGAACTGACAGGAAAGAGCTCGGCCATGAACCCATAGTTTATCGAAACAAATGTAGACTAGCAAAGAAGAAAGTTATCTAGGGTCTTGACAAATGAATGATGGTGATTCAAGAAGCACGTATAATACGAAACCAAGCAAGAGATAAAATAAATTTTATTTTCAAAGTTTTACTGAAGTTTTGTCAGCAAAACAAACCGAAACGTTAGCCAGCCTATCGGTGGCTGACGCCAGGATAATAAGCCTAACAAGAATCTAAAAAGTCCGAAAAGATCAACTATTGGTGTGTGCATTTGACGGATTGACGGATATTCAACACTCCAGCATCTCCAGCATCCAATGCTGGCGATTAGAAAACTTCCGGAAGGTTAAAGCAATCGTCATTGTTCCGGATAATATAGTTTTCGACTGCCACCCGGAATTAACCTGCGTAATGTCAGTGATCCTACATAACTTCCTTGTAGCACCTCCGAACTCCTGAGATATTCAAAAATTGTGTTAAAATCTCGCTGGGATCCTAACAACTTGCAGTGTTACGTTGAAAAGCAGGCATGAAAGACGTTTCACGGGAAAGCCGTACTTTGTCGATGATTTTTCCACAGCACTTTGCGCAGTCGATGGTATCACATGCAGTCAAATGAGTTCGAATACACAAGTTAATTATAAATGCATTTCGTCATATTTCGGGAGTTGAACCGCCCATCTTCTGATCCATAAGCACTCACCGTATGATCCGCCCCATCTGCATCTGCAGAACAGACAGTGAAAAAATCTTTACACTTAAAGCAGTCGATAATGTCGATAACTGACATATTTTTGCTGCCAGTCGAATTGCGAAATTCTATGATCTGACAGTATGTATGCTGTCAACTGAATGAAAGCTTTTGGTATTAGTTTGTAAAGCCACACCCTTAAGCAGTTTTAAAGTAGTTTGAAAACTGTGAGCCTAGTGAAAGCCTCTATTGGTTATAAAGCCACTTTAACACCTTTAAGGTAACCGTAAAATGGTTTGATGTTTATGGCTGTTTAGAAGCGGATTGTTTAGCAGAAAAATTCGCTATTAAGCTTGTTTATCAGCTTTGGATGAGGGCTACCCAAGTAACCACAAGCATTAATGCATAACCCCATATTGGCTGTAGCTCGGCATCGCTAATACCAGACAGCGGTATATCAGCAATTCGCATGGTTAAAACTTTTGTATAAACATTGCTAATGCGTTTAAGCATTATCGTAAATTAGCATTATTAAAAACACTATTTGCGTATATAATGTTACAATATGTTGCTTACAAGCTTTAGGACAAATCTTTAAAACGTACCGTAAATGTTAATAAAATGCTTATACCTGACTTCGTTTTTGCTTATTTACGGCCACTACTCATACTCTGTTTCACCTAACTGCTGCTGTCTTTTTTCAACCAATTGAATTCTAAAATCAACTACGAACGACGATTTAAGTACGACTAATTACAACCCACTCATCTATAACAGCTGTGGTTAAGATATCAAAGGCGCCAGCAAATGAACCATGCAGGGATACACGCACCCATCAGGTTCAAGTCTCATTAAAGGTAACATTTGAAATGCAAAAAAAATCCATTCGTCGTAAATAATGAAGTAACGCATAGCTTGAGAAGCTGCTAGAACCAGCGGACTTAAAAAATAAATATGAAATATATTTAATTTTGTCTTTTGACACGCCGGCCGAATTGATGTTTTTATATTTTTTTCGCAAACAGGCTAAAAATAACGATATGTCGATAATGCAGGCGAAGTGATGTTTAATTCATGCCGTAATGGTGCTTTAGCAATTGCTATTATAATGCAGCTTTAATTTGACAATAGTGGGGCCCTTTTCCACTTTATTACTGCATTTATTGTACATGTAAGAAAATAATACATTATATGATATGCTTTGTAGCGCACTATAAAGCATTACAATTGAATTGATATAAAGCTTCGTGGTTACTTGGGTAGTTTGAAAAAACTTAAAGTAGCTTACCAAGCAACCAAAAGTTCGAATATTACTTGACACGCGAACTCGAAAGTTCATAATTAGTTCAGATTCAGTTCCGTGGAACTTTCTTGCTGATTAGTAGTGTATATCAAATATACGTGGAACTAAATGCCTTAAGAAGTGCTGCGAGTACTTCATAGATAGTTCAAAGCTATTAGGATGCTACATGAAGTTCTGAAGTAACTTTAGTTGCTAACAAGTTCTGCGTGTTGCTTTTTTGTTTATATTTATGGTGATCAAACCAGCAGAACCTGAAACTATTGGAGATTAATTATTTTTATTTCACTTGAATAAATTTAATCCTCGCACATTTCTAATTACAAATATAAATTAGAATGTAATGCTCTTCATTATTGTGTTGTGTTGTGTAGCATATGCTGTCGGTATCTCACTACTATAGTTAATTGCCTGGTTCCAAATTTTATGTTCTATAATTAACTCGCGCTGCATAAAGCTGCTGCAAGTTCTAAAACGAACTTTTACTTAACAACTCATTGGCAAAATTCACATCGCTTGTATACGACAAAGGTGACGCAGTGGATCGGTATAGGTTTACAACGCGGAACACCCGGGTTCAAACCCGACAGCAGGCAAATGCAACGAATATAGAAGTTAGGTAGAAATATAAGAATAGAACATAGAAGTGCTGCTAAATTTGTTTTTTCTTAGTTTTTGACAGTTTATTTCGAAGCTGCTTAGCGTTCTATGCAGTGGACCCAAGACAGCTTGAAAGTTCGGTTAATTACTTAAAAGTGACGCTGCTTAGCAAGTTATAGATTGATATACATAAAGCTGTTTAACCCTTGTTAGACACCATTATTCGAACTCTTGGTTACTTGGGTTAAGCATCGCTTGGTCAAACACCATTTGAGTGCTTACTTTATGCAGCTTGGATTGCTTTGAATCAACTTGTAAGCAACCATTGCTCTTGTTGTTTACGAGTTGGTTTAAGGCGATCCAGTTTGCAAGATTTTTCGAAAACAGACACTGATGAATCCTGCAAGTCGTAGGCGAAATACTCATCTGTCACGAATAAATAAAAATAGTAGAATTTATATTTAGAATACTTGTAAAGTTTATAATTTCAGAAGATGGCGGTTCAATTCCCGAAAGATGATGACATGCATTTTAATTAGCTTACATTTACGAATTCAAGTTATTCGAAATTTAAAATATAGCATATGACGCTTTCTATTTTTTTTAATTTTAAAATAGATTATTTTTTGGCTGCGTAAAGGTTGAAGAGACGTTGATTAAGCGACTGAAAAATCATTGCAAAACTATTTCTCGTTCTCGTTCGTTATTTAAGAATACGCAAGTCTTTATTAAGCTCCATTGCAACTTTGTAACAATTTCTGGCTGAGCAAATGCTTTTATAGCTGATTTTGACGTAGGACTACGTCTTTGTTTACTTTACTGGGACTGGGTAGCACATTGTGAAAACGAAAATAGAAGTGTAACGTTTGAATGAAAGATTTCAAATGCTAATAACTACTAAACTACTGAACGAAACTGAATAATTTATATTTCGTTGGATAGATAAAATGACCAGCAATTTTATGGAGGGCGTAAGAGGGGTGGCTCTTATACAAATGACACAAATTTCCTCAAAACTCGAGAACTAATCAAGCAAATGGAACCAAATTCGGCATGTGGGGGTTTTAGAAGGCAGATTTGTTTTTCTATGGTGTACTGAGACCCTTTCCCCTTCTAAGAGGATTTATTCAGTCTGTACGATTTTTTATCGAAGGCGGTGTTAAATAAAAATAAAATAAAATAAAAAAATTTGACACGTGAGGGTTTCAGAAGGCAAGAATTTTTTCTATGGTGAGTTAGGACCTTTGTCTTCTTTAAGAAGGGGGGATCCCATAAAAATGAAATACAAATTTCCTTATGACTCGAGAACTAATCAAGCAAATGGCACCAAATTTGGCATGTGGGGGTTTTCGGAGGCAGGATTTTTTTCTATGGTAATTTAGGACCTTTGCTTTCTTTAAGAAGGGGAGATCCCATACAAATGAAATACAAATTTTCTCATAACTCGAGAACTAATCAGGTAAATGGAACTAAATTTGGCATGTGGGGGTTTCTGGATGCATGAATTTATTTTATGATGGTTTAAGACCCCTCATCCCTGTGGTAGAAGGATACGGACACTCATACAAATTAAACAGAAATTTTTGCATATGTGCCATATTTTCTGCTATGTAACAAGCGGTAAGCTGTGAAAGTAAATTAGTAAATCCTCCTCGGAGCAAAAGACAGTGGATGGACGCCACTAACTTACGTGTCTGTTGCCATTCATGTCAAAAGAGAAGGACATTAGAATGGCAGGTCATATTTGCGATGATCGTGCTTTGGCTTTAATGTTATTTGTAACCAATAGCCCTTTTCAAGACCACAAGCGAGCTAAAGTAAGATTATTGAAACATGTCAAGCTCCACATAATCATATTTAATACAATATTCTGTGAGCTGGTCATTCATTACTATTTCAACCTTATATGTACAACAAGTGATTTTTAAAAGAAATCTCTATGTCTCAATGGTTGCAGGTGTTGTACTTAGGAACCCCGTCAACGTATTTTCAAAGCCAGCATTGCTTTCAATGAAGAATTGATTCTTATAAACATACATATGCCAGAAATTCAGTTTACATTAGTCTTTGATGATCTGCTATAGTCATACGTCACCCTTTCGTACAACCCTTAGGGCTATATACCTTGAAGTTTTTTTCAACCGGTGGCTGAACTATGGTTTAATTTTAGAAATAAAAACCTTTGTTCAGCTCTCAAACATCTAAATTTGGTGATTTTATCAAGCTTCGAGTTTGCTAATAGCTGCTTTCGAAGCTGCAATGTAGCTTAATAGAGGCTTTTGCGCGTTTTTAGATAGCCAATTTGCGCAAAGCTGGAAAAGCGCGCAGAGGTTATATAAAGGGTGATATAATTGCTTGACAAGTGTTTTTTTCTGCCTCAAACGAAATAGGTTGCATAAGTTCTCCAATTTCGACTGAATTGTAGAATGGTTTACATAAATTTTATTCGATGCATATTCAGCTATGGTTGAATAATAATGACTGCTAAAATGTTTAATCAGCGCATAAATGTTTCTTGGGAGGGCTTTTTTATTAAGATGACAAATCGTTTATTCAGCTAGTATAGCACAATTATTGAGAATATTGACGGGTTGTGGAGAGGTTGAAGATGCGCCTAATCTGCTTGTGACACTACTATGTGAAGCAGCTGATTTACAGCGCATTAGTTGGCTGCTTATAGAGTACAGAGGCTTTTGCTTAAATTTATTCAGAGTTAAATCAGCTGTAATCAAATCAGAAGCATATAAATTCAGCTTCGGTGTTTGTTGGGCTTACCGTGGATAGCTATTCGAGTTTCTTTGATTTTAAAAAGCTGACAGATTTATCATCACGCACAATAGTCACAAAACTCAAGGAATGGTTTTCGGTACATGGGATTCCACGAGTGCTTGAATCAGATAACGGACCTCAGTATTCTTCAGAAGAGTTCAAAGTGTTTGCAAGGGAGTGGAATTTTGATCATAACACTTCCAGTCCATGTTTTACAAGAGCTAATGGGATTAGTTGAACGCTACGTTCAAACAGCCAAAAAGAAGTGTACCGAAGATAAGTCTGATATCCAACTAGCTCTGCTACATGCCCGAAATACACCGTGTTGCATTGGTTTACCAATGGTTATGGTTGGGAAGGCTTCTTCGTACAAATTTGCCAATCACAGACAAAACTTTGCAACCCAAGCTGATTTCGGGTGCTCCTGAAGCATTGTCGGAAGAGAGAAAACTACAGAAGCAGTATGCTGATAGAGGAACAGTGGAATCGAAACAATATCAACCTGGAGAGCCAGTACCTGTTTAGAATCAAAACACTAAGTCATGGACACCAGCAACAGTGGTGCACTGTGTCGATGGAAGAAGATCGTATGCGGTATCTGACGGGGAAGCAACACGCAACAACAAGAAACACACAAGAAATACTCATCATATACGCCCAGCTAAGGCAGTGCAAAACGAAAATGAAGGAGTGTTGAGGCTAGGGTTGCCAAGTCTGAAAATTACAAAAACCGGCCTGTCGGCCCTGCCTTAAAAAAATGCAGGGGGGGGGGGGGGGGTTGTGGCAGTCGATTGACAGTTGTAAGCAGGACATCACAGTCGCAACTACAACGAACAATGAATGGATTATTGAAGATAGCTAGTTTTAGAATGACAACTACTTGCTTCTGGCGCTAGTGGACAAGTTAATGTATATTACAGCCAGAAGCAAGGTATTGTCACTGCTTAACTAGCTATCTTCAATGATCCACAGCTCAGAATTGCTAATAAATTTATCAGAAAATTTAACAAATCAGGTAAAAAGTACCAATCCGGCTTCACATGTCGGAAAACCGGCCTTTTCGCCGGATTGACCGGTCACCGGCTTTGCAAGTGAAAAACCGGTCGGGCCGGCCAAAAACAGGCCACTTGGTAACCCTAGTTGAGGCCACGATCTGTATCGGAAAATTTATTAGCAACTGTGGAAAACGTTATTCCAGACAGCTTAGAAATCGTCCATCCAGGTGAAAAGAGAACTCTTGATAACCAGCAACAAACAACTCGTAGTGGTCGTATGCCTAAACCATTGAAGTTTAAAGATTTGTTTTGTGCGGATTGTTCAATCCGCTTGCAGTAACATGCAATGAAAATTAAGTTTTTTCAAAAATCTGAGAAAAACGGAGAAGCGTCACTGCAAGGGGAATTGTTCAATCCGTACAAAACTTTGGGAAATTCAATGTGGGGTCGGAGTGAATAGAGTTCTATTCATGATCATTTCGTTAGTAGATTAAGCCAAAAAAATTCCCTTTTATCGGAACTTTTGGTTACTTGGGTAGGCGGGCTAGGCTTCAGGTGTAAAGATATTCTCACTGTCTGTTCTGCAGATGCAGATGGGACGAATCATACGGTGAGTACTCATGTACCAGATGACGGGTTAAATTTCCGAAAAAAGACATACATTTTTAATTAACTTACTTATACGAATTTAATTTATTCGAAATTAAAAATATCGCGTTCGACAATGTTCACGGCAAAATAAAAATAACGTATTCCATTTTTATAAATTTAAAAATAATTTTTTTTGGCTGCAATTGACAGCATTACGCAAATTGGCTATTAAATAGCGCACAAAAGCCTTTAGTAAGCTTCATCGCAGCATCGAAAGCAGCTATTAACAAGCCTGAAGGCTGATAAAATTACCAGATTTAAATGTTTAAGAGCTGAAAAAAGCTTTTTATTTCTAAACCTAAACCATAGTTTAGCCACAGGTTGAATAAAATCAACTATAAAAGCGTTTGGTCGGCCTGAAACTGTAACTTGTGGGGGAGGGGGGGTGGCATTACTTTCGTACTCACGAATAGCAATGTGTCGATTTTTTTTCCCGTGTACTAGCTCTACTTTACCGACTCACGCAACATGATGCTGCAGTAATGCCGCCCAGCCCTAAGCCGTCAACTCGCTGATCACGCAAAAGCAAAACGTCAGAAAACGAGAAAATTAAAATTGATTGTCTCGTCGTTTTGCACGTAAACAAACCACTTAAAATTTTTTATGTGGATTACAGTAAAATTTTTGATGAAAACCGCAGTTTACAGTGCAAATCTTTACGATTATTCGTGCCTCAGTTTGGGTTCCATCGAAGTACATTAACATCTGCATAGTTCATAGCAAAAGTATTGATAAAAAAGTTTACTGTTTACCCGACCCATTTCGAACGTTAGTAAGAAGGAAGAAGAACAATCCCATACGCAGAAGTAGTGCAATTTTTATTCCTTCGAAAAAGTTAGTGCCACACTTTTCTCCAGCGGCACAGATGCTGCTAGCGGTGCTTGTCCTCGTAGGCACTGCTGGACTGTGAGAAGAAAGTATTGCGGACTGCGCCACAGGCCGAAGGTGCCGGAGCCGGTTTTTGTTTGCTGCCAATCGGAAGGCAGAGCAGCTGCAGTGACGACTAGGCGACGGAACGGCGCTTCGAGCGGTTCCACTGGCAAGCAGTCACGATGTTGACGCATAAAAACAATCAGGGTGGCCGGAAAAAGATGCAGGTATCGTTCGTGATTCGGGACGCAGAAGAGAAGCGACACCGAAATGGAGTGAACGCCCTGCAGCTGGATCCGATAAATGGGCGGCTCTACTCGGCCGGCCGCGACGCCATCATTCGGGTGTGGAATTCAACGCAAACCAACTCGCAGGAACCGTACATCCAGAGTATGGAACATCACAACGATTGGGTGAATGATATCGTACTGTGCTGCGGCGGGCGGAATTGTGAGATTTTTTTTCAATTGATTCGAGTTTAGAGCCTGTGAAATTAATTAGGAAGTTTGTTTCAGTGATAAGCGCCAGCTGTGACACGACCGTGAAAGTGTGGAATGCCCACAAGGGGTTCTGTATGTCGACCCTGAGAACGCATCGAGATTACGTGCAGGCACTGGCGTATGCCAAGGACCGCGAGCAGGTGGCCAGTGCCGGGCTGGATAAGGCAATATTTTTGTGGGATGTTAATACACTGACGGCACTGACTGCTTCAAATAATACTGTTACGAGTAAGTTGTTCAAATTGCCATCCGTTAATCAGTTACTTTCAATCAATTTTCTAACTCCCAAAGCATCGAGTATTACGGGATCGAAGGATTCAATCTACAGTCTGGCAATGAACCCCTCCGGAACGATAATCGTGAGCGGTTCGACGGAAAACACCCTCCGCATTTGGGATCCTCGGACCTGCAACAAGATCGCCAAGCTGAAAGGGCACACTGAGAATGTGAAGGCGTTGGTGGTGTCCGAGGATGGTACGCAGGTCGTATCGGGCAGCTCGGACGGAAAGATTAAATTGTGGAGCATTGGCCAGCAGCGGTGTATTCAGACAATCGGTGTCCATACGGAAGGTTTGTATGAATGGAATTTTTACTTTAAAATTTTTTTTCTAACGGTTTGTGATTTTAGGCGTTTGGGCTTTACTCATGACAGATAATTTTTCGCACGTAATTTCCGGTAGCAGGGATAAAAAGATTGTGATGACTGAGTTGCGCAATCCAACGAACAGTGTGTTGATCTGCGAAGAACGAGCTCCGGTGCTGAGCTTGTGCTATAACATCGACCAGACCGGTCTCTGGGCGACAACGTGGAACAGTGATATCCGGTGTTGGAAGCTGAACAAAACGGATAAGTTGAGTAACTATAACTACAGTAGCAACAGCAGTATCAACAGTAACAGCGGAGGAACCGCCGTTGATGGGAATCCGATTACGAACTCGACCGCTTCGTTGGGTTCTGCGAATGCCGTCAACACAGCCGGCGCCAGTCAGGGAAAGGGCTACGAAGTGGCCTGCATTAAAGGGGGAGCAGCGATAAAAAAGTATCACGTGTTGAACGATAAGAGGTTTATGCTGACTAAAGACAGCGAGCAGAATGTGGCAATTTACGATGTGTTAAAGGTTAAGAAAGTTGAAGATTTGGGTAAAATTGAATACGAGGATGAAATCAAAAAGCGCAGCCAGAGGGTATATGTTCCGAACTGGTTCACGGTTGATCTGAAAACAGGGGTAAACTCAAAACTAGTATTTTAGTTGATGGTTCCAGTGTTTTAACTCAATTTCTCTATAGATGCCAACGATTGTGCTCGGTCAGGATGAGGTGGACTGCTTTGCGGCGTGGGTTTCAGCCGAAGCTGGCCTTCCGGAGCATGCAGAAGCCGGTACGGATCCAAAAGTAAACTATGGCAGCCTGCTGCTGCAAGCACTGTTGGAATACTGGAAACCGCCACCTCCGCATCACCACTTGCAAGGCGGTCCGGACATGGAAAACGGTTGCGACGGAGACATCCGTGGAAACGAGTACTTTATCATACCGAAACACACGCCGATCATTTTCAGTGAAGTTGGCGGACGAAATGTGTGCCGTTTGCTCGTGAAGGATGCCGCCGGGGAGACCGAAAGTGCGCTGCTGAGCGAAACCGTTCCGTCCTGGGTGACCAACGTGGTAATCGAACGAACAATTCCCAAGTTTATCAAGCTTCCCTTCTACTTGCTTGCCCATCCTTCGATGCTGAAGCAGGATCGCAGCAAAAAGGTGAGTTTTTCTTCCCTAAATTCATCCTTATGATAATTTCTGTTCATCATAAAGATTGTAAGTTTGGCTCATACCGTTGTCCAAGTAAGTCAAACTTTACTGAACTGCGCACGTCTTTCGAAGAAAAGCATATAGGATTTTAAAATCGCAGGCGGCAGACATTGTATTTAATTGACTGCTAATATTTTTTGACTTCGACAAGCATCAACCTGGGATTTTTATTTCGAGCGCAAAGGGTCTATCAAGAAGGCAGCCATTAAATTTTTATAACAGTAGTCTTTCCAATAGACGAAGACGTTAGACGTCCATCTTCATTCATTTTTGTTCGATTTCTATGCACCGAGTCCTAAAAAAGAATCTCATTAGATTGGTCTTTAATGGAATATTATAAATGCAAAATTTGGTTTCGTGTTCCCAGAAATGTTCCAAATCTTAGTGGGATAATTTTAATGGGACTTAAACTTAACTTTAACTTATGTATTGGAAAAAAACAGACTAATTTTGGATGGCGATGCAGCCTTCTATAAAAATACTTTGACGCCTTGCAAGGTGGCTTTACAGCGGTACACTGGAACCTTCGCGATGGTCAATCAAAAGTTAGTTGATATATTATTCAACTTTTTCGTGGTCTTGGCGATCAGCTCCTTCTCCGTTTTGGCCACAAAATTATTGGAGTAAATGCTCCATTTGAGCTTTACCTAAACACTTTTTTTTGTTGCAGTTGGGGAACGTTGGGAGACCAAAACACTTGCGCGTCCTTTGCACGATAGTTCTTGATGATGGTGGCAGCTTCCAGTAGGTACTTCGTACTGTTTCTTCGTTTCTCCTCGTTCACCGTAAACCCCGAACGAAACAACAGCGGCTTGAACATTTTTTTTCATGCTGATTGTCAGCCACAGAAGGATCTTCTTTGGGAAGATATACTTGGCGTCATCGCTTATCTTCTTGGTGGGGGACGAAAAGTACTCGGTCCTCTGCCAGTCGTTGCCGCCCAAGTAGTTATCGTCGCCCGGTATGACCGCGACATCGTGCTTCGCCGGAAAGATGTTTTCACCAGCACCTTCAGCCGTTCGCTAGGCGATTGCTACTCAGACACAGTCAGCATCGACTTACGCTTCCGTGTAAAAATATCTATTTTGACTTAGTACTTCTTCACATTTTAGCCGGTTCCTTCGACCTACCGGCCCAAGGCGCTAAACAATGAAACCACCTTGCTCTCAGTCTTCATCTTCAGCTTCTGCTGCATGTTACGGTCGCGTAGCACTGTCAAGTGCTCGGACCCAGGTTTCCGTTCAACGCTTTTGCATTTCTCGCGGGGGAGGATGTTGTAATTGCCGGATTGACTCAATTCGGCAGATAAGAAGTGCTTCATCATATCCAACTACTTCGCTACGGGGTGGAGCTGGCAGTACGAACAAAGCATCGAGCGTAACTGTTTGCTTTATTGAAGTACAAATCTTTTTTGGCGCCCCTAAGAGCTAGTGCCCTTGGCGCGGGCCAGTCTAACCAACCGCAGGCTACAGCACTGCGCCCAAGTAATATTTTTGCTGTAGAATAACTCATTAAACTATTGTACAGCTAATTCGCGTGAAAAGAGTGCTTGATTAGCTACAACAACAAAAAAAATTTTTCGGACGAATTTTGGTATCTTGGTGTTTAGAAAATCCAATTGATCCAATTGGTCCGATGTTCTTCCAATTATAGCAGGCTTTTGGTCAAATCTTGGTACCTTTGGTTTACTTTTGGTCCAGTTTTGCTTCAATTTCGGTCGAATCTTGGATTGAATTGCAGTTTAATTTCAGTCATACTTTTGTTTGATTTCGGTTTAATTTCGGAATAAGTTGGTCCTATTTTGATACAATTTTGGTCGACTTCTGATTCCAACTTTGTTTTCCGATTTTAGTCCAGTTGTGGTGCAATTGGTGTTGACTAAAAATAGTCCAATTTTGCATTAATGTTGATCTAGTTGCGGTCTCTTTTTGGCCCTATTATGCTTCAATTTTGGTCGGTTTTTTCCCAACCTTGTTCCAATTGCTTAAATTTTGATCAATTTTTGACCTATTTTTGGCCCATTTTTGGTTTAATCCTAATCCAACTTTGGTCAGGTTTTGGTTAAATTTTGGTTTATTTTTAGTTTAGTTATCGTCTAATTTTGGTACAAATTATAGTCCAAATTGTTCCAACTTCAATCCAACTGTCCCATTTTGGTTCATTTTTGATCAACTTTTGATTCCAACTTTTTTCAATATTAGTCCAATTTTGATGAAGTTGTGGTCTACTGTAGTCTATTTATGGTTTAGTTTGCACCAATTCTGGTCTGTTTTTAGTTCAAATTTTTCCTAATTTTGATCTATTTTTGGTCCAAATTAAATTCATTTTTGGTCCAATTATAGCTCAACTGTGGTCAGGTTTCGGTCCAATGTTAGTACAATGTTGATCTGCTTTTGGTTAAGCTGGTTGAATTTCGGTACAAGATATAACCTGATTTTAGTCCTACTTTTGTTCGGCTTCTGTTTAATTTCGGTCCAATTTTGGTCAAATTTTAGTACAATTTTGGTAAGCTTTTGTACGACTCTTGGTCCAGTTTTACTACTATTTCGGTCCGACTTACCTACTTTTGCGGCGTTCCGCTTATCGAATCCATGCCGAATTCAGGAGCTGCCTCTACATAACTCGGTCCTGGGTTGCCGCTCTCCAGTTGCCCCTAACACCTGCTACTCTAGCATCCACGTCAACAGCGTTCATCCAACGGGTCCGGGGTATGCCTCGAAGTCGTCGGCGTCTATCGGGTTCTTTGCTAAATATTGTTTTCACTGGTCTCTCATCCGGCATCCTTGCTACGTGGCCAGCCCATTGTAGCCTGCCGTGTTTTAATCGCTTTACAATATCCGCACAATCTTTGTATACTTGGTATATTTCATGATTCATGGGCCTGCGCCACACTTCATCGTCTAATGTGCCGCCAAGAATTGATCGCAGGATCTTACGCTCAAAACGCCAAGATCTCGTCGATCGCTTTGTGGCCGTAGAGCACCGCCGGGAGAATTAGCGTCTTATAGAGCGCGAGTTTTGTTCGGAGTTGTACGCTACGGGACCTCAGCTAGTTACGTAATCCGTAGAAGACTCTGCAGGCAGCCGCTATCCGCTTTTTTACTTCACGGTTCCCATCGTTGTCACATGTCACTAACGTACCAAGGTAAAAAAATACGTCGACCACTTCAAAAGTATCACCATCTATCACCACCGCAGTTCCAACACCCGAAAGGCTACCACGCTCTCTACCAGCCACCATATACTTTGTTCGGTAGAATTTATGATAAGCCTTATCCTCGCAGCTTCCTCTTTAAGATGCGTGTTCGCTTCTTTCACAGCTCTATGGTTAATACCGATGATATCGACGATTTCGGTCCAGCTTTGGTTCTAATTTCGTCTTATTGTGATCCAGTTTTGATCCAATTTTGTACAATTTTTGGATGCAATTTTGTACCAATTTCAGTCCAACTTTACTCTAATCTTGGTAAAATTTGTATTTATTTTTTATCTAAGTTTGGTCCATTTTTGGTTCAATTTCTATCCAACTTTGATTATGTTTCGGTCCAAGTATAGTAAATTTTGGCCTACTTTTGTTCCAGTTTTGCCGTAATTTTGGTTTAATTTCGGTACAAATTATAGCTTATTTCTAGACTTATATTTGTTCGTTTTCGGGCCCAAATTTGGACAAGGTTTATTTTATTTTTATTTTATTTTATTTTTTGATTTCATTGTGGTCAACTTTTATTTCAATTTTCGCCCGATTTTAGTCCAATTTTGGGCCAATTGCGATCCAATTCTTGTCATTCTTTCCTATTTCATTCCAGTTTTATTCCAATTGTGGTTTATTTTTAGTCCACTTTCGCTCCCATATTGGTCCGATTTTGATCCAACTTTGTTCCAATGAAGTTCATGTTGGTCCAATTTGGTACAAATATGATCTACTTCAGGTGCAGTTGGTCGAACTTCGGTACAAAATATTGCCTAATTTTGGTCCTCTTTTTATACGGCTTCTGTTCAATTTTTATTCAATTTTGGTCAAATTTTAGTACAGTTTTGGACAGTACAGTTTAGTACAGTTTACAGTAAGATTTTGGACGACTTTTGGTTCAGTTTTACTACAATGTCGGTCCAATTTTGGGACAAATTATAGTTCGATCTGGTTCAATATTGAGCCAATTTTGGTCAACATTTAAATCAATTATGTCCCGGTTTTAGTCCAACTTTGGTCAAATTTTAGACCAACTGCGGTTCAGTTGTAGTTGAATTTCATTCAAATTTTACTCCAATTTTATTCCAGTTGGGCTCCAGTTGTGGCCCATTTCTAGTCGGATTTTGCTTCAATTTAAGTTCAACTTTGTTCATATTTCAGTCCCATTTGGATGTAAATTTGATCTCTTCTTAGTCCAATTTTAATCCAACTTTGGTCAGAGATCAGTCCAATTATAGTACGTACACTGTTGGTTAAACTGTGGGCCTAACTTTGATCCAACTTTGCGTCAATTTCGGTCGATTTTAAAACAAATTATAGCCCAGTGTCCTTCTGACATACAACAAAAATAGCAGAGTTTTGGTAAACTTTTGGTTCAGTTTTGCACCAATTTCTGTTTTGAAACAAATTCTTGCCCAATTTTAGTCCTATCTTTGTTTGATTTTGGTTCAATTTCGGTATATTTTTTATCTCATTTTAGTCCCATTTTGATTCAATTTTGGTCATCCTTTGCTTCCAGCTTTCTTTCCGATTTGAGTCCATTTTCGGTCCAATTGTGGTGTATTTTTGGTCCAATTTTGCTCCAGTTTTGGTTCAATTCTGTCTGATTTTGGTCCGAGCTTTTTCTAATTTTGGTCCATATTTGATCCAACTTGTGTCAGGTTTCGGTCCAATAATAGTACTATGTTGAACTACTTTTGGTCCAGTCGGTCGATTTTCGGTACAAAATAAACCTAATTTTAGTCCTACTTTAGTTCGGCTTCTGCTAAAATTCGGTCTAATTTTGGTCAAATTTTAGTAAGCTTTTGAACCAGACTACAATTTTGATTGAGGTTTCGTCTTATTTTGATCCAATTTCAGTTTAACTTTGATTTAATTCTAGTATAATTTTGGTCCATTTTTGGTTTAATTTTAATCTGGTTTTTGTCAGGTTTGGGTCTATCTATAGCAAGTTTTTGGTTAAATTTTGGTCCATTTTTTGGTCCAATTATGCTCTAATTTCGGTTGAATGTTGGTGTAAATTAAAGTATAATTTTAATTTTATTTTTGTTCGATATCGGCCCAAATTTTGGTAAACTTGTAGTCCAATTTTATTGCAATGCCGGTCCAATTTTGGTACAAATAATAGTCCAATTTGGTCCACCTTCGATGTAATTGTCGTCCCATTTCGGTCCTATTTTCATCAAATTTGGCCCAACTTTTTCTCATTTTTAATCCAAATTAAGTTCATATTTGGTCCAAGTTAGTAAAACGTTGGTCAGGTTTCAGTCCAATTATAGTACAATTTTGATCTACTTTTCGTCCAGTTGGTCGAATTTCGGTACAAGAAAGCCTTGGGCTTGGGCTTGTTTCTTTATCGACTAACTGGGCGGTCTAGAACTTCGGTACAAAACATTGCCTAATTTAAGTCGTATTTTTATTCGACTTCTGTTCAATTTCGGTTCAATTTTGGTCAAATTTTAGTACAGCTTTGATACGGTTTTGGACGACTTTTGGTTCAGTTCTACTAAAAACAATGTCGGTCCGATTTTGGTACAAATTATAGTTCAGTTTGGTTCAACTTTGATACAATTTTCGTCCCATTTTGTTCCAATATTGAGTCAATTTTGGTCTATTTTAGGCCCGATTTTAGTCCAAAGTTGGTTCAATTTTAGTTCAATTTTATTTCAGTTGTGATCCATTTCTAGTCTGATTTTGCTTCAATTTTGGTTTAACTTTGTTCATATTTTAGTCCCGGTATGACGTAAATTTAATTCCGTTTGGTTCAATTTTAATCCAACTTTGGTTAGATATCGGTCCAATTATAGTATGTATAATGTTGGTTAAAATGTTAGTCTAACTGGTTAAAATGTTGGTCTAAAAAACAAAGCTTTGGGCTATAAACGTCTTGAAGTATTGACCCTTCTTTATCGACAGACTTCACAACCAATTATTAGAGTACAGGACAACTACGGGGCTAGTGCAAGGATCCTACTGACTCTAGCAGCACCACCCAGCCGACATTCGAACATGCGACGACTGGCTTGTTAGACCAGCACCTCGTACCTCGAAGCTAACTGGGTGGCTAGATTTCGGTTCAATTTTGGTGAAATTTTAGTACAGTCATGTTAAAGTTTTGGTCAACTTTTGGTCTACTTTTGCAACCATTTCGGTTCATCTTTAGTTCAATGTTCGTCCTATTTGGTCAAGTTTTGATCCACTTTTGGTCCGATTTCTATTTAATTTTGGTCCAACTTTAGTTCAATTTTGGTCCAATTATGGTCCAACGCTGTTCCGAATTTAGTCTAATTTTGATCCAGTTCTAATCTGGACTGGAGTGGTCCAGTCTAATCTTAGTAAAATCTAGGTGAAAAGTTGGTCCGATTTTGATCCAGTTATAGCAGAATTCTGTCTGACTTTGGTTTACTTTTGGTCCAGTTTTGCTTAAATTTCGGTTCAAATTATAGTCCAATATGGTCCAACTTTGATCCAATTTTTAATTTAATTATCATCCCATTTTGGTCCAATATTGATTGAATTTTGGTCATCTTTTGAACTGTTTTGAAGTTTGGCCCGGTTTTAGTCCAATTTCGATACAGTTGTGGTGTATTATTGCGGTTTATTTTTAGTCCAATTTTGCTTCAATTTTAGACCGAAATCTGAACAAAGTTGGAATAAAATTAAACCTAAACTAGATCAAAATTAGACTAAAATTAGAACAAAGATGGGCCAACATTAGACTAAAATTGATTAAAAATTAGACCCAAGTTGGACAGAAGCCGAACAAAAAGGGCTAATATTAGGCTACTGAAATTTTTTTCCGAAATTTGACCAATTGGACCAAAATTGTAGTATAATTGAACCGAAACCTGACCAACGTTGGAATAAAATTGGACTAAAAATAAACTTAATCTGGATCAAAAAAGAATCAAAAAAGGGTCAAAATTGGAACAAAATTGGACTAAAATCGATCCGAAATTGAACTAAAATTTGATCAAAAATAGAGCATAATTGGATCACAACTGGACTAATTCGCGAAGAAAGTTGGAATCAAATGTTGACTGAAATTTAATGAAAATTAAACCGAAATCGAACAAAAAGGTGATTAACATTAGGCTACAACTGGTTCCTAAATTCGACCGAAATTGGAGTAAAGCTGGACCAAAAGTAGACCAAAGATAGGCTATGATTTAACCAAAATTGTACACTAAAGTCGCTTTTTACGCGGTTTTTTTACGCGACTATTTTTACGCGGTTTTCGGAATTTACGCGGATTTTTACGCGGTTTTTTTACGCGGTTTTCGAAATTTAGGCGGATGTGCTCAAAACGTCTATTTTTTCGCGTAGTGTTGAAATCCACAAAGTTTTTTTTACGCGAAATTTTGGTTTTTTACGCGGTTTTCGGAATTTACGCGGTTTTTACCTTTGTTATACTATAACAAAGGTTTAGGAATTGGTCGAAAAACACGAAATTGATCCGAGGCCCGGAGGGCCGAGTCACATATACCAATCGACAGGGTTCGACGAACTGAGCAATGTCTGTGTGTGTGTGTGTGTGTGTGTGTGTGTGTGTGTGTGTATGTGTGTATGTATGTGCGGGGCGCAACTTTTCTATCGCCTGTTTCTCGGAGATGGCTGAACCGATTTGTTCGCTATTACTTTTGTTTGAAAGGTATTATTGCCTAGTAGACCACTATTGAGTTGTTTCGTGATACGATGTTTCGTTTAAAAGTTATAAGCAAAAATGTGAAAATTACGTGACACGATTTTCTCCGGAACCAAATGACCGATTTCAACGATCTGGGTATCAAATGAAAGCTCTTGTTAACGCTAATTTTTTCTGGTAAATTTATTGAAAACAATCAAGTAGTTTAAAAGTTATGCTTAAAAAACCTGTTTTGACAAGGTAATAATTATCGCCTGTTTCTTAGAGATGACTAAACCGATTTAGGTGCTATTAGTCTCATTTGAAAGATAACATAACCTAATAGATCACTATTGATTTGTTTTTTGATTGGACGTTTAATTTAAAAGTTATGAGCATTTGAATACAACACATTAAAATTTAAAATAATTTATAACGATTTCATCTAAGATGATTCATCTAGTTTGAATTATTTTGGCATCAAATTAGAGATTTTAATGCAGCAAATATATCTGCAAAATTTCAGAAGAACCGGTTTTGTCGATCAAAAGATATTAACCCTCCAACACTCGCGCCAACTTTTGTAATACGGTTACTCGCGCGCACAATGGCCCAAAGCCAAAAAGAAATGCGCACTAGAATTTTGACTGGGAAAACTGGGGTTTTAGGTTTATGGAACCTTCGGAAGAATTTTTTGAAATTGAAAGTTCTATCGTCTGATGCAATTTAAATTTTTGATTAATCCCCCTAAAAGTGAAATAAAAAAATTATTTTTCTTCAGTTTCAATATAACACATTGATGTGTTCTGCAAAGTTTTACAACATATTATTACTAGAAATTTTATTGAATACAGTAACCTTCTATCTATTCAGCGAAGATAGAAAAATCTTATTCATTGTATATGAATTTGCAAAATCAGTTTTATTCTATTTTAGATCTTTTTGTAATTGTTGTATGACTTTTTCATGTATTACAAAATTGTATAAATAGTAAAAATACACAACTTTGATGAATATGTTTGTTTGTTTAGGTACTGTAGAACTTTGATTAAAACAAATGCCTTAATTTTGACCCCGAATGACTCGACTACCAACAGATACATTTTAAACATTTTATATTTGCTGATAGTTTTGCTGCATACAGACACCATTTTTTCATATGAAGAAACGGGAGAAAATTCCATGGCCAATCGCCGTACACCTCACATGCTGATTGATTCGTTTCTGTGATGTCGGTTTATGTTGATCTATTTTCTCAACAATTTAAAGTATTAATGCATTGAATAATTATGAGGTTTTGCTCATAACAAGTTAATTGAAGAATATACGTTAGTTAAACAGCGATTTGTAACTTTATAACAAAATGAAATTCAAAAACCTACACGTGTTGTACAAAATGCAACAGCGTGAGTAACCGAAGGTTAATAAAAATTGATTAAATTTATTTAAGAAAACTTTATTGATGTCAATCAAAAAGAATGGCATTACAGAAATTTATGCGTAGTTCAAAAACCTATAAAGTAGACTTTTACTACGCAATGTATATGTTAAAGAATAATATTTCCTCTTACAACTTTTACTCAAATTAGTAGCAACCAACTTACCCTTACTCAGCAATTTCATAAAAAATAGATCTATCAAAATTTATAGGTGCTGCTATTTTGTTCAAATTTTGTAAACTTAATTTCCAAAAATTTTATGAAAACCAACGCACTACGCAACGTTAACCAATAGATGAATTATGTTCCCAAGACGTGTCGATTTCTATCTCAAAAAGCAAGTAAGACCGTATAACAAAGGTTCCTTTCACCACTAGGTGGATTAAATCGGGTTTTTTACGCGGTTTTCGGAATTTACGCGGGACGTATCCTGCGCGTAAAAAGCGACTTGAGTGTATTACAATGAGACCCAAATCGGACCGAGGTTGGATTTGGATTTTACTAGGATTAGACTGGATCACAACTGGTTCGAAAGTAGAATAAATTCGGAACAAAGTTGAACCATAATTGTATCAAAACTGAACTAAAGTAGGACCGAAGCTAGACCTGTACTAAAATGAAATTTAATAAAAAAAGGATCATAAATTGAACAAAACTTGTTATTTGTTATTTATTGATCAATTTCATCCGACATAGGTTGTCTTAATGAATATTCAAATATAGCAGGGAAAAGCCACTTTGAAATGCACGAATGACAGTTTCAAGCCGGCACAAAAACCCTGCATCTTTTCACAGAATGTTATAAAGTGATAAAACTTATCAACTGGGACAAAAATTGGACCGCAATTGGAGTAAAAGTGGACCCAAATCCGATCAAAACTTTATCAAAATTCACGAAAATTCAACCGAAATTGAAACGAAATCTAATAAAAATAAATTTCATCAAAGTAGGACTGAAATTGGATCAAATTCAGACAAAAATTGGTCCAACATCGAACCAAAATTGACTTAAATTTGGACCTGAATTGAACCAAAATTGAACCAAAATTGGACTAAAAATAGACTGCAATTGGACCACAACTGTACCAAAATTGGACTGAAACCGGGTCAATATTAGATTACAAGAAGATGACCAAAATTGGATCAACATAAGACTAAAATGGGATGAAAACTGGGTCAAAGTTGGACCAAATTGGACTATAATTTAAACCAATATACAACCGAAATTAGAGGAAAACTGGACCAAATGTAAACCGACATTTAACCAAAAATTTAAACTTACAATAGATCAAAAATGGATCAAAATTAAGGCAAAATTGGAACAAAGTTTGGTTAAAATCGGACCAACATTAGACTGAAATTGAAATTATAAATTATATCTAAAATTGTCCAAATTAATACAACATAGGACGAAAATGAAACCAAAGTTGGACCTATATTATAGTAAAACTGGACCAAATGTTTTCCAAAAGCTTGTCAAAATTGTTCTAGAATTTTACCAAAATTGAACCGAAATTGAAGAAAAATAGAACAAAAATAGCATTAAAATGATGCTATATTTTACTGAAATTCGACCAACTGGACCAAAAGTAGATCAAAATTGTTCTATAACTGGACCGAAACCTAACCAATGTAGATCTAAGATTGTAGCAAAAATAAATTTAATATAGATCAAAAATGAATAAAAATAACTCAAAATTGTATTAAAAATAGACAACAATTGGACCACAATCGGACCAAAATTGGTTTGAAATAGAACCAAAATGAAAGGAAATATAAACCGAAATAGAACAAAAATGTGACTAAAATTAGGCTATAATTTGTTACAATTTTAGTCTCATTTTGATGCAAATATGATCAATTTCTAACTTTGATCCAAATTTCGTCTCATTTTGGTCCAATGTTAATCTAGTTTTAATCGAATTTTAGGCCGGTTTTAGTCTAACTTTGGTCCAGTTGTGGTGCAGTTATTGTCTATTTTGGCCCAATTCGGCTTCAATTGTGGTTTATTTTTGGTCCAATTTCGAGCCATTTTTTATCCATTGTAGTTCAAATGAAGTCCGTCATTGGTCCAATTTCAATGGAACTTTAGCTTAGATTATTATTAAAGAACATAGATACGCCACTCTTCGTAGATTAAATCGTCAGTAAAGTGTCTCCTGGAGGCAAGACGGTTTACTAACTGGTCATAGTGTTCGAAAAGCGTTCTCATAGGCACACGTTTGACTATATAACTGTCACTAACACTTGTGTAAAACGAGAAAGCGATACAAAGACTATGAAGACTATGTATGAAGAAATCAAAAACTGGCATATCTAGTTCTTTTAATAATCTTTACTTTATTCAAATATCCGTCCAATTATAGTACAACTTTGATCTAATGTTGGTCTGAGTTTGATTCAGCTTTACTCCAATTTCGGTCCAATTTTGGTTTAACTTTGGTAAGATTATCGTCCCATATGGTCAAGTTTTGATCCAATTTTGGTCTAACTTTAGTCCAATTGCAGTCCAACTCTGTTTCGAATTTAGTTCAATTTTGATTTAGTTCTGACCCAGTTATTTGTGTGGTCTGCGGAAAAATTATAGAGTAAATCGAATTATTAATGCTGTCTAATCGTTAAAATCAATCCATCTACAGTTTAGTTATTTCGTGTACAATAACGAAAAAAATAATAAAGATTGTTTCCTCTAACCAGGAACGGCTCATCGCGAACGAGTTCATCCAGTGCCGGAAGGTGTGCGAGCACGTGCTGGAAAAGGTACTGGGGGCCGATCTGCCGGCCAGCACCGGCAACTCCAACTCGTCGCAGAACAACAGCCAAAGTGATGCCAACTCCGAGGGCAGTCAGGTACCGGCCGAGGAACGAATCGAGCTGCTGTGCAATGATGTGGTACGTTCTGTCGAACTGTTTTTTTTTTCTTCTAACATTTGCAGCGAATAAGCTTACGATATTATCGCAGGTTTGTGACCCCAACATGGACCTCCGAACGGTGCGGCATTTCATCTGGAAGCAATCGTCGGATCTCACCTTTCACTATCGAACCAAGTCAAATTAGGTTTGTTTTCTGTTTGTTTTTTTTCGGTAGGTAACATTTTATTTGGCACGCGGCATCATTACGCGCATATGTATGTTACGATTTCTTGCGAGATCATTTTGTCTGACCAACAAAATGTGAACTGAATGAACTGTGAATGTGATGAAAAGTAAGAGAAAAAACCACTTCCTTAATAGAATCGCTTTTTCGAGGGCAAAAGCAGTGACTGCGCGGGCACGGGCGTTTCTAGTTAGAATATAGAAATGTTATGTTTTTTATTAAATTATTTATACACCGAACTTTTTTTAAAAGCGGCTATCTAGCTTTCTTCTTTTCCATTTGCTTGCATTTTGTTTCGCAACAAACTATTCCATAGATTGATGAATCTGAAGCCAGTGTTTGATTTGCATCATTTGCATGGTGATCATTCACGGTGGGATTTGTTTATTTTAGGTGGTTTAAATATTGCCAATCCATTTAGGGAAAACAACTAACGAATACAAGCGGAAAGTGTGTACGCATAGAAGGAAAACAAAAGCAACAGATGATTAGGGATTAAACAATGAAGAGTAGCAAGACGGAATTATCGGTTATCTGTCGTTAAAATTAATCGATGACAATTGCATACAGATTATAATCGTAATAAGAGATACAACTATGAGCATTAGAAAGCTTATGACTTGGTCAGCGCTAATGGTATCAACAGAAAATGAATAAAAATTAATGTATCTGAGTGCACTTGTTTTATAAAAACGGTTTCTAAGTCCGAAAATAACGAAGGTTAACTTCTAAAGTTTGTACTAAGGTGCGAAATGTATTCAAAAGAATTTAAGTTCCAAGATTAACTGAATTAGATTGTAGTTGAAGAACTGTGCAAAATAATCGAGTTACGATTCATTATACATTAAGTGCTGCTCAGATTGGGTGATAACGGAATCGATTATTTTATACCGCTAAGAGTAGCGATTGGGCAATGCTTTTGAAAACGATAAGCAACACATGCCGCAGGTATAGTAGAACTGACAGGGAACGTATCCGCCAACTTCCTATTGATTTACTTTAAAAATCTGTAAAATATACAATATGGTTGAGGGAAATGACCTGCTGAAGAAACTAAAGAAGGCAGATTGCAGAGCAAGATATTGAATGATATTTCATTGCACCGGTATCTTCACACATTGAGGGGCCTGGGAACGGGTGGTCCAGAGAGCGAAAAATTTGTTTGAACCACCTATCTGATACCTATTCATTCTTGGATACAGTATCTAAGTTAAAAACTATGAAAAATTCTTGGAATGTGTGGGACACAACACATGGATCAAGAATTACATGGGAATCAGTAATTCAATGGTGTCCTAGATGGTGAAGTCATTCAAGAGCAAGAGAGTCCAGGCGACCCAGCAAGTTTGTAGTTTATGTTCCGAAATTTTGAAGCAAACTTGACATAAATTGAATTTTTGTCGACTATTTTTGCGTGTCTCATTTTTAGTACAGTTTTTATGTGACAATCCATCCTGCTGCTGCTCGCCGACGTTTTGTCTGAGGCAAACAGATATAGGAATTCCAATTTGTCACGTCAAGAAACACGTGTTAATTCTTGACTTTTTCGGCTGTTGAAGCACAACATTGACGTGCGTTTAGATAGGCAACATGTGGTATGCAACTTGTTTCTAACTATTGCCCGATGTTCCCAAGTAACTATTGCAAATAGGGCTGTCAAACCAGTAATACCGACCAATTTTTGGAATATCCTAGTTTTTTAAACTCTTTTAAAGCTTTTCTTCGAAAATATGTCTGCTAAGAACTAAATTTGATAGAAGTTTGTATAACTCATAGAAAAACTACTTGTTGTTAATACTGAAGAGACTCTTTGACTACTTAACATCTTTACATTTTTACTGTAAAAATGTTCCATTGTATGAGCCAGGCGTCGCGTTCCAATTTATTTTTGAACAACTTGATATTCAAAGCCAGTAAATTATTCGAAGCTTTCAAATGACGAATTTAGCAAACAAGATCAGAATACGGGGATCTTTGCGAAATAATAAAAATAATCAGAATACGACGAATCTATTATTATTACTTATCGTAAAATTATCAGCCGGTTAGGTTGAAAGCTCCCGATTTTTGGTCGCAACTAGGCTCAGAAACAAAGTTGAAATCGGACTTAAAATCGAACTTGATTTTGGACATTTAATCGAACTTGCATTAGGAATAATTTCGGAATAATCGGAAAAAGCGCCAGAAGGAGGACAGAGATCGTAAGAACCTTTCTTCCCTGGCCCCAAAACCTACATGCCAATTTCCACGCCGATCGGTTCAGTACTTTTCGATTCGATAAGGAACATACGGGTAGACAGACGGAAATTCATTTTTATAGGTATAGATTGAATTAGACTTGTTTAAAATTTGAATTGAATTTGAAATTCTAGTTAAAATTTTATTTAAAATTACATTTGAAATCGAAATTTACTTTAAATTGGAATTTAAATTGTCCACAAAACTGGACACAAAGTTTAGCTTAAAATTAAAATTTACGTTTGATCTTTTTTCTGTTTTACTTATTCTCTCTTCCAGTCCTATTTTTCCACTTTTTGCTCCGTTTTTTCTCCCTGGATTTTGCTCTCACTTTATATTAATTTCTCTTTTTCTTTCGTTTTCCTTTTTTTTCGTTTCCTGTTTTAGTTTTTTTTATTATCCATCCTCGTTTTCTTCACGCTTTTCCCTCGTATTTTATTATTTTCTTTTTCGTTTTAAGTCTTTTCTGTTGTTTCCTTTTTTTCGTTTCTAGTTTTCGTATTTTTTTGACTATCTTTTTTTCCTTCTCATTTTTCATCTTCGTCTGTGGCATCTTTTTATTATTATTTCTCTTCCCTCTCCGCTTTTCCTTCTTTATGTGCCGTTTTCTCTCCCGTTTTACCTTTTTCTTTGGCCTATTTTTCCCGTTTTTCTTTTCTTCATTTCTTCCCATTTTCCCATGTCATGTCCCATATTTTTGCTTTTATATTTCGTTTAACCTCTTTTCCCCGTTTGCCTCATTTCCTCGGTTGGTTTTTTACTCCCTCGCTATACTTATTTTTTCTTTTGGTTTCTTTTGCTATCTGTTCCGCCTTCCCTTTCTTATCTCGTTTTCCTGCTTTTTCTCTATCGTTATCCCACATTTCGTGTCACGTTTTTTTTTCATATAGTCTTCTTCAGTCTTTCCTGATGTATGTCTAGTTTTTTTCCTTTTCTCTCTCGTTTTTCCTTTTTTCTGTACGCTGTTTCTTCTTTCTCCGTTATTCGCCCTTTTTCTCCGAGTTGTCCTCCTAGTCTGTCACGTTTTTTTTCTTTCTGTCTCATTTTTCCTTTATTACTTCTTTTGCTGGACACGGGCTACCTCTGGAATCATCGGTAATCTGTCTGTGAATGTGTTTAGAAAATTTATAACATTATCATAAGAAACTGTTTGCGTTATTTGATTTATGAGGGACGTATTCTTCTGTCAGGAAATTAAAATTGTGTTTGGAATTGGACTTGCAACTAGACTTAAAAGTGGATGTGAAAGCGACGTTTAAATTGAGCACGAAATTAGAATTGAATTTGAGCTTGAAATTGAGCCTATATTAGGGTTTGTGTTTGACGAGTTGTTCGGGTATAGAAATAAACTATCCCTCATTGGGAGCGAAAGACACGGTATTTAACATATAAAACGTATATTTTCTACTGACTAAAACGTGTCGCGTGTAATGCTCTACTGGTTAAAACCGGAAGTCATTTTACCATGAACTCTTATCACACATATAAGCGCCTACCAGCTTCATCCTAGTGACAGGGGAACTGTCACTGGAGAGCCCAGCGTCGTGCGGAGCGCACATACAGGCGGGGGCACTCCGACAGAATAGAGTCGTCTCCAACATCTCCCCTCTTAATAAAGGTGTTACAGGTCGAACCACTTTGGCGTCCTTCGATTTCTGGAAGATCGCCGAGGAACTCTTTCCACCGGATCTGCCTCAACTGCTGACTCAAATTCGGTTGAAACTGATGATGTTGATGTTGACGTTTATGGAGACTGGATAAACGACAACGGACTCAACACCGAATTTTGCGGCTGGTCAGGCCGCGGACTAGACACTGCTTGCTGTGGTGAAGAAGTTTGCAATGTGATTGTGTGTGTTTGCAGACGATTGTGTAGAAGCTGGCTCGGATAGCTAGCGAGGCCAGACCAGGTTCAGGCAAGTTCTAGGCTTCAAGTAGAACATCCAAGGCTAGCTTCTGTTTGCAACTGCTGACTGGGTTCGCTGACTGGCTGGGTGCTGAATCGGTCACGGTTCGGCTTCGTAACTGATTGATGTGTGAACGTAGCATTCGGTGGTTCTCAATCCACACATTGTGTATGACGTCTCCCAGGCGTTGACATACGACACCTGGTGCCCATTTCCAACTGTTTCGTGTGTAGACCTTGGCGTAGACTAGGTCGTGTTTACTGAAGTACCTTGGTTCCGGCTTGCGAACTGTTGGCGGACGAAGCAACTCGAGGCGCGTTCGGATTTGGCGCCCAAACATGACTTTAGATGGCGATTTGCTTTTTGGTAAGGAGCGGTTTGGCGTGCTCCGGTAGGTCAGCAGGAATATGTCCAAAGCTTCTTCGATGTCTCCTCTCCCCTCTTGAATTCTTTTGACAGTGCGTTTGAACGTGTCCACGAAACGTTCGGCTTGTCCGTTTGACTGTGGATGGAACGGGGTTGTTCGTACGTGTTCGATGTCATTCATCATACAGAAATCGGCGAAGTGAGCGCTGGTGAACTATGTTCCATTGTCCGATACTAAAATTTCAAGCATCCCAAGTCGAGCAAATAATCCACGCAGAATCCTGATAGTAGCGTGAGCAGTGATACGTCGAGTTTGTACCACTTCAGGCCACTTGGAGAAGCTATCGACGGCGACGTGAACATATTCGCCTTCGACTGGCCCGGCGAAATCGACATTCACTCGTTGCCACGGACCAGAAGCTGTGGCCCATAGGACAGAATCCATGTGAGGTGCAGATGCAGGAGCCAGGATGTCCGAGGTGCAGTTGTCTCAGGCACTGTTTGCGGTACTGGGGTGGAGTAACGAGTCGTTCCCCGAACTAGATGCATCCGTCCACTAGGCTGAGCGATTCTTGTCTGGCATGGAACCGCTTGAGTTCTGGCTCGATGAGTTGCGATTGTGGTCAACCATCACGGACGTACCGAAAAACTTTGCGAAGGAGTGGATCGCACTGCGTACCCTGTGCGACGACCGACGACTCTGAAACTGAGATGAAGAGTGTTAGCTGAACATGAGGCCACAGCCTTGATATCGTCTTCGAGGCGGATGCTGGCGATGATGTAGTCTTCCTCTGGTTTCTTATGCTGATCGATGAGACGTGACAGGACATCAGCGTTGCCGAACTTGTTGGTTGCCACGTACTCGATCTCGAAGTCATACAGTAGTAGGGTCAAGGCAAATCGTTAAAGTCTGTTGGCAGTGTAGACGGGAATGCCTTTCTTGGATCCGAAGAGTGGTGAGTGCTCTTGAAGCGTGCTGAACCACTTTCACTGAACCATCTGGAAAAATGTGACTGATCGTTGCTCCGAGGCCAATGCATCAGCTGCCACAATGATGTCCAACTTCGGATTGTAGTGGGTAGAAGTGTAGAAGCAGATTCGACGAGAGAATTCGTCTGAAATTGTCGAATGCTTGCTGACAATCTTGATTCCACTTGAATTTTGCTTCTGACTTGAACAGATTTTCAAGAAGATAGCGCAACATCCGTTTGTTCAGCCCAAACTTTCCATAATAGTTGATTGCACCGAGAAACGAGCGGACTCCAGAGACGTCAGTGAGAGGCGACAGCTTAGTAATCGCTTCGATTTTTGATGAATCCGGGCGCAAACCGTTATGGTCGATGACGTGACCCAGATACTGAATATGAGGTTTTCGGAATGAACATTTTTCCGCTCGGATCGTAAATCCGAAACCTTCAATGCGCTGTATAACCGCTTTCAGATTACGGTCGTGCTCCTCTTTATTTTAACCACCGACTACGACGTCGTCCATATAGCCGGATGTTCCCTTGAGACCGGCAAGCATCGTGTCGATGAGCAGCTGGAATGCTCCTGGAGCGATCTTTACACCTGGTGGAAGACGGTTGTAGTGGTACAGTTCACGCTGAGTGTTTATCGTTAACAGACCACGGCTTGCTTCATCAATTTTACTTGCAGAAAAGCATCGGAGAGATCAATCTGGCTGAATTCATCACAGTTATCCAGCTTGGCGAAGATATCCTCCGAAAGGGGAAGCGAGTATTGATGCGTCTGCAAGGCGGCATTCAGTCCCATCGAAGAGTCTCCGCAGATCCTAATCGAACCGTTTGCCTTACGTACTATCACTATCGGAGCGGCCCACTCCGAATAATCCACCGGCGAAATGATATTCAACTGCTCGAGACGGTCGAGCTCTTGATTCACAGCGTTTAGCATTGCATACGCAACAGGGCGTTTCGGGCAGAAAACTGGTTTGCACTGTTCTTTCAGTTCCAGGTTTATTTTAGTCTTTTGACACAGGCCAAGCTTTTCACTGAACAGCTTCGGGAATGTTTAATTCAGGGAATTAATAGACACTGGGGAACTGGATACTTGACGACAAAATGTATCCATCGGCACTGACCATAGTCCGAAACTGTCCACTAAAACAGATCCGAGAAGTTGCAATTGTTTATCTGTCACACGTATCACAACAAAATGCACTTGCAAGAGGCAAAACACTTCCCGAAGCTGTTTTAGCTTTCACTGTTGCTGGACTTCCAATCTTCCGCCAAATCTTTTATCAATCACTGTTATATGGGAGGCTGTATCTTGCTGCAACTGCGTCTCACCTCCGGGGAACGGTACTAGAACAAATCTGCGTGTTTCGACACCACAAACATTCACTGTTACAATATTGCTGGGTACTGTGTACTTTTTCCGATTTTTTGTTGATCTTCGCGATTTCGCACTTGAACAGAATACTTCCCGATGCCCGATTTTGCCACAATCGCACCATTCATGACCCTTAAACGTGCAATAACGAGTGTAATGAAACGAGCCACAAAACCAACATGGCGATTTGGGTTCGTTTTTGCTACCACTTGTATCGGTTTTGGTTACCAGATTTTCTCGTTTCTTGAAATGATGTTTCACTGCATTGACTTGACCGAAACCAGAAGCAGTCGAGTCTCGATCATTGCGTTATCGTGTCGAAGGTTGCCTAATCGCTGGCTTTCCTCCGACAACTGTTCTAGAGTGACGTCATGCTTTTCCTCGATTTTGGAGAGGAGTCGCGTTCGTAGTTCAGCGTTATTTTCAGATTTGAGTCCGCAGACGTAAATTAGACACTTAAACTCTTCTTTGGTGAGTTTTCCTAGCTCGAACTGGACACAGGATTTATTCACTCGGCAGGCAAACGCAACGTGATCCTCCGTCGGGTTTTTGGAAACTTGAAGGCATCTGTACCGACGACTGATGACGGACTCTTTTGCACCAAAAAGCCCATTCAATTTCTCCACTGTTTGGGCGAATGTAAAATCCTTTGGCAACTTGGGAAGGATAAAACTGGCATACCTTTCGTGTCCCACTGCACCCATCTTGCGTAAGAGTAGACGGACTTTGTCTGGGTCATCTAAACGAAAGGCGTCTTTCGCAAAAAGATCATCGTAGCACGAATACCAACTAGCGAAAGTGAGATTGCTTTCTGCTTCATAATGGAACGCTTTGATGTTCCCCGCAAGATAGTCCAAAATTTGTTCGGGGTTAGGTGGTACTTGCACATTTATTGATGTCGTTATGGTGCGAAGGAATGCCTGATGCCGTTCTTCGCTCAGCGTGAACCGTTCTTCCGATCGCCTGCTGCTGCTGCATCATGTGCATCATCTGTACGAAGAGGTTATCTGTGGACTGCTGCGGGTGCGGAGGAGGTACGAACGGTGGTTGCTGCTGCTGTTGACGGACCTGTCCGGGATGTGGCTGGATCCGCTGAAGGTCCGCATCTTGGAGCTGCGGCTGCCCGTTTTCCCGAGAGAATGACATCTTTCCCCACCATCTTTTGCGTGTGGGTGATGGAATTGTTGGTTATATTTTCCATGATCACTCGCGAAAACCGCTAAACAAAACCGACCCAATCGTCGCTATGAAATGAAATCTATGAAATCTTATCACACATACATATAAGCGCCTACCAGCATCATCGTAGTGACAGGAGAACTGTCACTGGAGAGCCCAGCGTTGTACGGAGCGCACATATAGGTGGGGGCACTCCGACAGAATAGAGTCGTCTCCCACACTAGGCTTGAAACTAACTAGAAGTTGGCTTGTAACTGGAATTGAAATTTAACCTAAAGCTTAAACTATTTTTGGACAATCAATTTACTTCTCGCAAAAATAAAGGGAAATCAAAATAAAATCTTCGGACTTCTAGTTTACAGAAATTATTTGGTTTTATATCAAATTTTGAAGAGATTCAACATTAACAAATAATTAACAATTTAATCAATATTAAAGGAACATTCTCATCAAGCAAAATCGCCTCGTTAGGGGGCAGTCCCGGCGCCTCTCACGCCGAGGACCCGGGTTGAAATCCTAACCCCGCAGAAGTTATGAATGACCCAAGCTGTTAAAGTGACTATAATCTAACAAAAAAAAATCGTCTCGTACTTTGGTAATAAGATTCTTTGTGATTTCAAACACAGAATCAAATCAGAAAAGGTTGCCTGTTGCGTGGTAAGCAGCACGTACTGATAGGACAGAAATCGCTTACAAACTGAGCCATAATTTTATATGAATTTTCAAATACAAATTACAACTTACCTTGGTTTATAAAATTATTCTTTTCTTTCTAAATGCTTAAATACCTATGGATATATAAAACATTAGCAAAAAAATTGACAACTGCCGCCACCATCTACTTCGATGCAACTCAAATGAATGCATTAAACCTGAATTATTCAGAAAGCAATAAATTGCTTAAAATCTGATTAAATCGATTCAAATAAAAATTACACTCGAGTTTTCATTAGGTATATTTACATCATAATTGTTCTGTCAAAGTTCAGAAAGCCGTTTTTGAAGGGCGCTTAAAGGCGGGGGCTTAGCCTGCTCTAGCTGATCTAATTTCCCGCTGATTCCGCCAATAAGCTCAATAAGTGGCGATTTTGGAAGCGTTTTAAAACATTATGCCACACTTCCACCGAATCGGTGTTGTAGAGTAGAGTATGGAGGCAACGGCTTCAGAAATAATTTCAAATCATTCACAATCAATTGAAATGGGTAACTGTTTTTTAATCTAATTGATATTTTTTATTGTAATTGTAATAATTTTATTGTAATCTAACATTTTACGTTTTTAGATCAAGAAAAGAGGGATAATTCAGAAGACTTGAATCAAACTTGTCATGAAACAGAGACTGGTCGACCGAAAAGAATTATTCATAAACCAAAAAAATACAATGATATGTTTTTGTATAATATTTTCCAATAAAAGTAGATAAGGATAAGAATGTAGAGTAGAGTATATTATGTAAAAATTTATATAGAGACAGATTTTAGAACCATGAGAATAGTAGGCCTGACGATATCAAGGAAATAATAAAATCAGTCTTGAAAGATATTTCGCCTCTAATATACGTGTTCTTAGTCAGGAGAAAGAAATGGCTGATTCAAGACACTACAGGTGTCACTTATAAAATAGTTTTCTCGCTAGCGTTGCCATAGCGTTGATCAGTGATTCGGATCATTGGGTATCTAATCTATTTGATCCAACAGCATAAACCCGCAGACTGTAAAGCAATTCAAATCGCAAAATCAGTCGAATGCTGCGTATTTTGTCCCCCATTTACAGCACCAGAATGGGCAAATAGTTACGTAAATCAAAGTCATATTTTCAGCGGTTTAACAATCGCTGGATTGTACCACACCAGCAGTAATGATTTAAACTCATTTCTGCATAAATCATGTCTTAGTGCTGCTGAGGAAACAAAAGAGATGGTTCAGTGTCGTTCCGTGATCTGGTGGAGTACAACGGTAATAGACGATCGTTTTTTTAAACCTGCGTGTGTGTCACCAAAAACCTGTTTTTTTCTGTACCCCACAGTTGTTACTGCTAGCGTTGCTGGGTGTGATGCGACTCGGCAGAGTATGCGGAAAACATCCGCGGGCGGCTAGATATGTTGTTCACTCGAGGCCCTTGAAGCGGGTTGAGATTCGAGTTTTTCGAGGTCCCTTCGATCACGTTCACGGGCACGCACCGTGGGGTTATTTCGTTAAGCAGCCGGCTGATGGAGACGATTGATTGGTGTCGGAAATGATAAATAGTGACAAAGTTTTTAGTTCGTAATTCGTAAATGACTAGGTAGTTTAATTGTCTAAGAGTATAGGTATAATATCAAAACTCCCAACTTTCTAAATAGTTCGGGTAAGCCACCGTGTGCATGTAGGGTGACATTCGGCCTAACAAGTTTTTAAATTCGTCATTTCTGTACTGATCGTGGTACATATACTGGCCTACAACAGACACCAGTAGTACTGGGGTGTCCGGTAACACAACACCATTCGTGGACTCTATTTCAATAAAGAATTCCAATGACTCTCGCGCTTTTGCTTGTACGTAGTTAACATAATACACTGGCTGGTCATTCCAGGGCGTTCCGCTCGGTGGAATCTGTTCGCTAAAAGTCCAAGCCACCAGACGATGGTCTTTGACAGGGGAGAAATAGAATCCCATCAGTGTAGGGCCTTCAACGGTGAATCGAAATTGTCGCTTTGTCGGGGATAGATCCTGTTTTTGTGTTAATCGAATGGATACAGGTTCCGGAAAGAATGGTGCCGTGTTTGCCTCGATCCAGTAACTATACTCACGCTGTCGATGGTATCGGTTGATATACATTGGGAAGCCACAATACAGTTCCTTATCACATTCTGGAGCAATCGGATAAGTTTCATCGGGATTTAGAATTCCTTCGTTGAATAAATTTTCCGGAGTGTGCCGATCCTGGGGGTATATGAAGAAATTTTGTCGCGATCGTCTTAACGTACCGTTTTGATGGTAAAAATTACTTTGCTGGTGCTGAAATTAGGCACAAGGCTATTTAGTCGAAAAAAGAACTACTTACTCACATCAATACTTACAAAGGCATAAATCCGCTGAGGGGAAACCGCCTCTCGGAAGGGAAACGCCACAGGCGTCGCCATTACAATTGCCGTCACCACAAACATCAACCCGAGCACGGTGTAAAAGTAGTACACCTTGCCCAGCAGAACAATCAACGGCAGGCACATGGCCACCATTAGCAGTGCCATCAGCACGCTAAACAGTGCCATCATCAGGTCGGGGTTCGTCGCTGCATCGCCACGGCCGGTCATTGGCACAAAGACGGCAAACAGAGTGATGGTAAGCGAGCAGAAATAAACCAGTGGAACCAGCTGGCCGGCCAGTTGAACGTAGATCCAATGGTTCAGTTTGAACTTGATGATCACGTTGACGATTGTGGACAGTGAATGAAAAATGACTGGAAACAAAAGTACGTAGCCGGAACGGATTTCACCGACGGTTAGCGTGAGAAGCAGTGCGACGTAAATGAAGCATTGTGCGTGCAAAAAGAGCAGCACGCGTCCTTGTAGGTGCAGAAATGGCTGGAAGTAGAAATATTCGGTTTTAGAGATGGTACTATTTTGCGAAGGCATGATTTATGTTTAACTGACACGTAAAATTTTAAAAGATCAAAGTTTCGTTTTGTATTATTTATTCTCGTTTGTATGGCCCCATAATTATGTTTTGTTGCTATTTTTTCTCGCAACATGGCGTTTGCAAGTCGCAAAGTGACAGCTGATTCTTTGTTTAGGATTTGTCAGGATCTAAGTGACCGATGAAGAAAAATCATGTGCAAAACATGTAGAACAGTTAATATTTTCTGAAAAATATTGTGTTTCACATTAGGTATTAGCAATTGAAAATAGAATTGAAAATAATCTCTACTATAATTGATTTTTTTTTGGTTACCCGTTAGTTATAAGGCAGTTTTATCTTTTGTCCTATAGTTGTCGCTTATTTGGTGCCTTTTTTGTGCTCCTATTAACACCCGCCTTATACTTTTTTCATGATGACATATCGTTAAGTGGTCAGCTTTAAATTTGATTTTTTAAGGTGGGAAACGCCCATTCTAAAACTGTTTTAAATAACTTAGAGCGATTTTGTGTTGTGTTGGAAACACTGATAACCTTAGTCTAGAAGTTTCCCTGGGTTTACCGTTGGCAGGCGGATTAATATCACATGTACCATCGACCATCGATCGAATTTGTCGTATGAAATAAAGTGTTTTAGTAATTCGTATCGAAGCACATCTTGTATTTTCCGTACAACTTTTGCAATCAGGTTAGTGATGTACCAGTTGATGTCAACTTTTTTTGCGAAACTTTTCGGTACCACGTTAGGGCTGTGCCACAAGTTAAGCTAGTCCTCAAAGAGTCCGGCCGATCAGTTTTCCGGCTTCGTGGTTTTCTATGTAATATTCCCTACAGTGGGCGAGCAGCTTGACTAATTGGAATGGTAGAACATTATTTTACCGGTGGACTACAGGGAGTAGACAATAGCGGTGGTCAGGAAGGCGAATGGCACCTCACCGGAGTTTGTTCCTTTACGGGTACTATAAATTATTACGGGAAGTTCGTTCCAAACATGGTAACTCTAGATGCGCTATCCGCTGGACGAAATACTCAAAGGCAGCTCGAGGCTTAAGTGAACTACGAAATGCTAGCGTGCATTTAACAAATTCAAAGAGACTCGGTCCTCCGATTTTTTCCCCAACCATTACGAGCCGGAAAAGGAGACTATAGTGTCCGCCAACGCGTCTTTAGTTGGAACAACAATAATCCATAAATCTCCTAATGACAAAATCAAAGTTAACCAGTACGCTTCCCAGGTGCTGCTAAAAAAAACACAATACAGTCAGTCATGTTAATGAAGAGAGACAGATTAAAATCAATCTCGAAGGCGCGTAAAGAATTTTATAAAATTAATCGACGAAGTTCACATTCTGTGTGTCAAATTGGGATCAACACTATCAGATAAATTTCACAGCGCTTTAGGTGTTTCACATGGCAGTAATCTAAGGCCGCTAATATTTGCTAGCTGTAGCCCGGAGGTACGCTATGTAACCCAGTGAGATACAACTTCGTTACTTTTATTTGTCTTGAATGCAATCTGGTGTAATTGGTTTAAGTCTTCGCTTAATGCGGGTGATTGTTACGACGAAAATATGGCGCCTCATCAGGGGCCTGATTTTGGATTCGGACAAGGCTCTTCTATATATAGAAGACAGAAGATTATATTATACTAGTTGAGCCCAAATCTTATCATCCGGAAAATATAAGTGTCTGTCAAGAATTCAGAAAACTGCGGATACATTCCATTGGCCAGTGTTTGTGAAGATGGTTAATCTTTGTAGTAATTTATGTAGTCTGATTAGAGTAAAATGTTGCTTTGATCGCTGGCTATCTATCATGAACTCATTTTTTAAAATTTTGCGATTTGGTCCGGTCTAATTTAACACCGACCATATGATATCGCGACAAACAATCGAATTGAGCAGGTGAGTCGAGCAGTCGAATCAAGCAATCGAGTCAAGCAGTCGAGTCGAACAGTCAAATCGAGCAGTCTAGTCGAGCACTTAAATCAAGCTGTTCAGTCAAGCAGTTGAGTCGAGCAGTCGAGTCAAGCAGTCGTGTCGAGCAGTTGAATCGAGTGGTCGAGTCGAGCAGTCAAGTCGAACAACTAAATTGAGCAGTTCAGTCGATCAGTTTAATCGAGCTGTTAAGTCGAGTAGTCTAGTCGATCACTTGAGTCGAGCAGTCGAATCGAATAGTTTAATCAAGCAGTCGGGTCAAGCGGTTAAATCGAACAGTTGAGTCAAGCAGTTCATTCGAGCAGTCGAGTCGAGCAGTTAAGTCGAGTAGTCCAGTTGAGCAGTGGAATCAAGCAGTTGAGTTGAGCGTCGAATCGAACAATTGAGTCGAGCAGTCTAGTCGAGCAGATGAATCATGCTGTCCAGTCGAGCAGTCGAATCGAACAGTCCAGTTGAGCAGTTCAATCGTGCAGTTAAGTCGAGCAGTCGGGTGGAGTAGTAGTCAAGCAAATGTGTCAAGTATATTTCGAACAGTACAGTCGAGAAGTTCAGTTAAGCAGTCCAGTCGAGCAATCAAATCGAGCAGTCTAATCGACCAGTCCAGTCGAGCAGTCTAGTCAACCAGTTGAGCAATCGAGCAGTCCAGTAGTCGACTAGTGAGGTAACTGAGAATACAACCCATTGCTACGAAAGCATGACGTCCTGTCAGGGACCTGTTTTTAGTTACTGATAAGCCTCTTATGACGTCCTGTCAGAAACCTGGTTTTCGGTACAGACATAAGCTTCTTATATAAATAGATTTTTCAATGACGTTTGCCATGTGTTACAAAAAATTTCAAATATATATAAGACGTTGACTTCAAAATTTTATCCGTACTCCGTATCGACTGTCAGTTTTACGATAAAAGGTCATTTACATGTTTGGAAAAAGCAATTGTGTTACGTGATCTTGAAGTTGGGATTGATTCATATTTTAGATTCATTAGATGTTTTAGAACATAATTTGGAGGCTGTTCCGCAGTATTTAGATCCATAGAATCGAGAAAGTTCAATCAAGATTCATAAAATACTCCTTTGCCGAAATCTAGGCGATCTACCACTGTACGAAAAAAAATGCAGACTCCTGGGCAAGGACACCCTGGTAAAGCAACGCCACATGCAAAGAACGACCTTTGTCGGTAAAGTGCTAATCCTGGTCGGAATAAAGCTTACGAGTTATCCGATGGAGGCCCGTAGATGACCGTATATGTGTGTTGACAATTAGGGGAAAATCTTCAACTACCATCCAATCAACGTATACGCACCAACAAATGAAAAATGCGATGATGCTAGTTTGACGAGTTCTACGTCATACTCGAGAGAACCTATGAAGAGTGCCCAAACATGACACGAAAATCATCATCAGAGATGCAAATGCGCTGCGAAGATCGGGAAGGAGGAGTTCTTCCGGCCTGTCATTAGAAGACACAGACTACTTTCGACGTCTGAATATGTCTGGAATGACGCAAACCGACGTCATATGCACCGACCTGTCAGCTGTCTTTGATAAGCTCAGTAATCGCAATCCGTTCCGTTCTTATCTAACTCATCGTCAGCTGATGGTTACCATTGGTGCTTGTAGATGCAGTACATTTTGTGGCACCTATTCCGCAGGGCAGTCATTTTGGGTTGCTCATATTCTTGCTCTACATGTGGCATGCACTACTTCCATCGGAATACCATCCCATATCTGGTTGATAACTAATTTAAATTCATCCAAATTAAGAATTTTCTAATCCTTGAGCTTCTGCTGTATGTACTCCCATATACAAAAATCCAGTGGGTTCAACTCAGGAAAATTTGGAAGCTATTCCTTTCTCGATATGCCCGTCTGCATGAAATTTTCAGTGTGGACCATACATTCCCCGAACGTTAGGCTTCAAATTTTGTTCTAAGGCCATTTCTAGATAGTACTTTGCTAGATAGTAATGAGTTTTGGTATCGTGGTACATTTCGTTTGTGATTTGGAACGTCCATGATCGAAACCGACCACAATCGATCCTTTTGGTCACGATGCGGTGTTTGAAGAACAAACAACTTTTCATCAGAAAAGATAACTTCAGAATCACCGTGCCGACGGAGCAGCAGTTGGCATCTTTCCTACCGTTTTTGTTTTGTTGCTTCCGTTAATCTATGGATTTTACGTATTTTGCAAGCTTTCATATCCAGATCCGTTTTCAAAATTCGACGAAGGCATTCCCTCTTGATATTCAGCTCAACTGTCATTTTCTGTGTGGATCGGTCGCAGTTGCGACAAATTTGCTCTCGAACAACGTGTTTGACCTCTGCAGTTGTAACGCTTCGTTTTCTTCCGGCTTTTTTTTACGGTTTTCAACAGATCGCCCAGATCTCGACTAATCTTTTTAGTGTATAGTATGCAAATCCTCTTTTTATGCCGTGATGTTTGAGGTCTCTAAAATAGTGCCGCATGTAGCACCGTCTCGGAATTTATTTATTATCAACGACCGTAACTCAAACTCTGGTACATGCACACCGAACGAGACACAATACGAAAATGAAACTACGTCAAGTACGACTTAAATCATGATGACACACACATGATCTTAGTTTGATTGTATTAATTGCATATGCCGCTGCAAGCATAAAACGATTTTTGTTCGAATATATAGAGTAAATGGAACAAAATTTGGCATGTGGATGTTTTTGGAGACAAGAATTTTTTTCTATGGTGAATTGAGACCCCTTCCCTCTTTAGAAGGGGAATTATGACCCCTCTCCCCTTTAAGAGGGGTGCTTCCATACAAATGCAATACAAATTTCCTCATAACTCAAGAACTAATCAAGCAAATGGAACCAAATTTGACATGTGAAGGTTTTCGGAGGCAAGAATTTTTTCTATGGTGAATTTGGACCCCTCCTCACTTTAGAAGGGGGGGCTCCCATACAAATGAAATACAAATTTTCTCATAACTCGAGAATTATCAAGCAAATGGAACCAAATTTAGCATGCGGGTGTTTTTGTAGGCAATTTTTTTTTCTATGGTGAATTGAATTCCTCCCCTCTTTAGGAGGGGAATTAGGACCCCTCTCCCCTTCAATAGTTAGAGGGGGGGAGGGGCTCCTATACAAATAAAATACAAATATCCTCATAACTAGAGAACAAAATTTGTCTTCTTTTTACTTTTTTTCTGGCTGTGTTTCGTTTACAAAGCTCAAAAGTTATAAAAGTCTTTGCCAAGCTTCTACTAACAAAAAAAAATCCGATACGTTGTGTAGTTTCTGAGAAAAAAGTACATAAATTTGAAAATCATGGTTTTACAGGAGCGACGTTTTATTCCGTTGAAGTTGTTCCACGCCGCACTGGAATGCTTATGCGTTCGACCGTTTTTCGGCCACTTCCCGTGGTCGGATCATCACAAAATTAGTATCAAAATAAGCGAAAAAGACTGCAGAATCAAAATCTGAAATAAATAATGTATGACTTTTTCAAACAATTTAGTCGTTTATGTCCCCTTCAAGTGCTCAGTAAGATCCTTCTCACATAAAAAAGATGCCGTTTTTTTAACTACACGCTGCTATCAAGCACTATCGATCGGGTCGATCATATCAAAGAATTAGATAATCTTCGTTCAACAGGCCCCAACAGGCTAAACCTTGTTCAACAGGCTTTTTCGTAGGACGGCAAGCCACCTAAGTAAGCAAGTAAATAAATAGGTATAATCTTCGATACATAGCTAACATTCAGACAGCATATATTGTATATCGTCAAAAATCCTCTAAGATCCTGGGATTCATTTTAAGGATGGCCAAAAGTTTCCTGGAGAAGCTGTTCTCGTCTATGATTTTTAATTCTAACAAGAAGCTTTTCAGATCCAATTTTATTAGGCTCCGCTACGATACCCAGCTAATTTATTGTTTTTTTAGCTGAATGATGGCCTCTTAAACTTCGCCTATCATTGGGGTTGGCACCTCTTGCCCGTTTGTTGCACCATCGAAATCGCTTTCCCCGTCGCCGTTGTTCTCCACCTGGGTTCAGGTGTTCAACGGAGTATTGCTTCCACCTATCGGTCACCTCACGATTGTCCGTCAGAATACTGCCATTCTTACACGACACATTTCCGCTGGCAATATAAAGCCTTTGCGGGAACGTTCAGTTTCTGGTAGAACTTTCGCGTTTCCTGAGAACGATGCAACAGCTCCAAGTCTGCATATTCCTGCTCTTCCTGGTAGCGTTTTTTCTCCCGGAAGATTTGGTTTCGCTGCATCTTCTTCTGTTTGTGTCTTTCCGTGTTCTGACGTGTGGCACTGCGAATCTTGGCCGCCCACGCAGCGTTCTCCTCATCCATCACTCTCCTACATTCATCGTCAAACCAATCGTTCCGCTGATTCCGGGCCACATGCCCGATGGAGTTCTCCGCTACCCGGCTGATGGCTGTTTTGATAGTGTTCCAACAGTCGTCGACAGGGGCTTCGTCCAGCTCGTCCTCTTCCGGCAGCGCAGCTTCGAGTGAATGCGCGTAGTTTGCGGCGACACGTCTGGCTGCTTCAGTCGCGCGAGATCTAACCGAGGCTGGCATCGGTACCGAATGTTGTTCACAACGGAGAGTTTTGGGTGCATCTTAACCATCACTAGGTAGTGTACGGCCATATTCTTGGAGGCGGCAAAGTCGATAAGTCTTAGGCTCATTTCATTGGTCAGACGGTACGCATTACTCAGCCATTTACCAACCAAGAAATGTAGAATTCTAAGCATCTGAATTGGCGATTCAGGTTTTACTATTCCATCGGTTAATTTCGATCATGAGTTCACACATTCATGGTACTAAAAATTTCTCTGAGTCTCTAATATTCTCCTTCAAGGTGGCAAAAGCAAACTTGTTTAACTCATCATAAAGGTTGTCAACTTTTACTTGAAATACTCAAGTATATCGAATTAATCGTAAAGAAATACAAATAAAAAAATTTGCAATTTAAAAAAAATATTATCAAAACGCAAGACTCCGGCTACCTGTGCTGGCAAACCGGCCTTTTTGCCGGATTAAGCGGTCACCGACCTTGTCGGTTGAAAACAACCCTAACACTAATCGTTATACAATTTGGTCAAACGCTGACATGCGTCGAACGGCAACGGGTGGGGAAAGGGTGCCATGTAAGTACTCACACGCAGTTTTATGCATTGTATTGCAGAAGTTACAAACGCAATACCTCCAGAAGACTGTTCGCAAAAACGCGATAACCAAAAGTTTCGGTCTGACTATTGGCTATATAGGTATTAGATACGGCTGTGATTAAATAGGAAGCGTGATAATAGCGAATGCTTTTGTTGTTGAGAGCTTATCGCAGATTGAAGATAAATTGGTTTTTGTTTGCTATTATAGCGCAAATTTCATGAAATCAAAAATCGATCTTTGCGCCAAAGAAAATGAACTTTTATCCTCCTAGTAAAACAAGAATTTGTTTGCGTAATATTATTACTTCATAATGATTTATAGTTAAATTTGATGATATTGTGCCGTAGTCTTTAGTTCAAAATGACACAAAACACGTTTGGATAGAATAATTATGTAAATTTTTAGCCGAATTGTTTAGTCTAGCTTTTTCCGCTGTTTCCGATGAAACGTCTTCATCTCCAATGTGCTTTTGGAGGTCAAGTTTGATGTCGGGTTTTTGACACCTCACTAAAAATATTTCAGGGGTGACCTGCATGGCGGCGGAAGAGATTTTACGCTACATCGATGGTCAAACTGAGGTGTTGTATTGTAGCTAGATAAGAGCCACAAACTGTTGATGAAAACGGATTGGCAATGGAAAGTTAAGAGGAAGTGAACTTTTCCGTAGTAATTATAAGAGATAATTAGATAAGAAGTATTTTACAGACTGGTGATAAATATTGCCTTTGCATATGGTTAATACTTTTTGCAGAAATTAAAAAAATTAAGCAAACAACTTACCACTTTCCGGAAGCGTATGTAGAGGGTTGGTCCCAGTGCCAGGCAGGCGATGAACGGTACGAAGTAAAGTCCGTACAGTAGCCAGGTTGATGAAAACCACGCCATGGAGCTGCCGCTCAGGTCTACGATGACCGCTATCAGCATGGATACTCCAGCTCCAACGGCAATCGAAACCGTCTGGACGATCAGCGTGAGACCACACTCTATCAACACTTTCACCAAATCGGCACCTTTTCGTCGAACCATCATAACAATGGTGATTACTATCAAACCTAACGCTACCATGGCAACGGTACAATTGATGGCATAGGTTGCCGTTTGATTGTAGACCACTTTGAACCAATGCATAAAATCAAAGAAGGTCGCTGCTCCGTCCCGATATTTATTCACATCACTGAGTTCTTCCGCACCGGCCAAACCGACGGTCAGCGAGAGCAAATTTTCCCCAATATGCTGTAGCGTTTCCAGCGGGATGCTCTCGAAGTCATCGTACTTCGTGTGATACAGATACCCGTAGGAGGCCGGCGCAATGTCCAGCCCCGGCCAGTTGCCAACCTTCGAGAAGGTTTCGAAATCCGTGAACGAAGGTACCAGCCCGAATTGAAAAGCTTCCTCTGCGGCTGCGTTTCCGTAGGGTCGCTTGACAAAGCGTTGGTAGTTTTCTATCAGAAAAGGGTAGTTGGGCCCAGATTGGAACATGATCTCTCGGCCGCCGTTGGCAGCTGCATCCAGGTTGATGAAGGCAGAGACGTTTGCTGCCAGCGGGTGTGCGGTAACGAATCCGTGTGCCCCCTGCATGGTGTTTTCTTCGCAGCCGTTGAACAGGAAGATAAGCCCGTGGTGGAGGTTTAGGGCATGTGTTGCAATTTGACGCAAAACCTCCAGCATGACAACGACCATGGTGCCGTCATCTCCGGCACCTGGGGAGGAAACTGCACTGTCAAAGTGAGAATTTAACAGCAAATACTTTCCGCTGAAATGGCTGCTGTCGCGTGTTCTTAAAGTTGCCACTACATTTTGAACCCCGCGGTAGTAGCTGGTGATGGGGTAATCTTTGTAGTTTAGGAAGTAACTCCCAGAGGTTTGCTGGACCTCAACCGTAAGCTGGTTGGACGGAACGGTTCGATCGATTATGTCTCGAATTGTTTCAAGTAAAAATTCCACCGCATAAACCTCGTTCGCACTGCTTCCGACCACACGCGGTCCATGACTGGTGAGCGTGAGCAGGTGGTTGAGCGCGCGTTCAGCTACAAACACTGGCTCACCGTTGAGTCGCTTCAAGGTAAAACAACAGTTTAGTCAGTCGTTTGATAGGCCGATAGGCAGACAGTCTGACGCCGGCTGTAGATGGATTGTTTACTCACCTCGTCCGCTAGTAGCACTCCATCCGGCAGCGTAGACCAGTTCCAGTAGACTAAGAAGTAAACGCCGATTCCAATCGCCGGAACGAGAAGGCTCACTGCTAGCGGAATCACATGATTTTTAGACATCCACCTGTCGGTAAAAAAATCGTAAACACGTGAATGAGCACCAACACGAGATCTGCGTGAGCGCGAAACTTACATTGCCAGTCTGTAGCACTACCGGAGCGGTTCTGATCAACACTAAGCTAGTAAAAAATGCTAGCGACATGAAATACTTCTAACAGCTTCCTTATCTATGACCAATTCGGACAAATACTAAGGCGCGAGCGCGCGAGCGTTTCAAACAGAGATTAGTCACTTGTGAGTGACACGGCCACGGTCACAGCGACTATGTAGGTCGTTCGTCGTTCAATTTAGCTGCAATCTTAGAGGGGGGATTGAAAATAATCAACAACTCAATTGTAGGTATGAAAAATTACCAAAATAAAATTAGCTTACTGATAAACAAGTTTTATTATAAATGTGATACGTGAATTGTGCACTAATCAATCTAAAATACTCGACTGTGCAGATAGCTCGGATAAGCAACGACGTGGGCGTAATCGGGGAAATTATCGACAAATTGTTGAAACTCGGCCGTCCGGTATTCTTCGTGGTGCATGTACTGGGCGACGATGTTCAGATGGAAGCTCGGTTCGGTGGTCGATTTCTCTCCTTCGTGCTCGATGAGCACCCAGAACGGGTAGGGAGAATTGTCAATGCCGTGCACGAAGTTGATGAAATGAACATCCTGTCCGTTCCACGGGTAGCTGCTGTGCGGAATTTTCTCGCTGAAGCTCCACTCGAGCAGCTTGTTGGGCAGAATCGGCGAAACGTAGAAGCTCATGTGGTCCGTTCCGGTGACGATGAAATCGTACCGCGTGATGGTCGGCGAAATTCGATCCTCGCTGACGAATTGCAGCGTTACTGGGGTTGGGAGGACGGGTTTTCCCGCCGGCAGCCACCAGGCGACGTTCCGTCGGGCATGAAATTGATTTTGATAGAAGGGAATTCCACAGTAAAGTTCCCGATCGCATTCGTCTCCTAGCTGGGTTGCTCGTTCCATTTCGGGAACCTCGTCCATGATGTAGCCCGGGGTGTGAACATCCTGCGGATGAATGTAAAAGTGGCTATCCGATCGGCGCAGTTCCCCGTTGAAATTGTAGAAATTGCGATCAATATGCTACGAAAAAAAATTACATTTAATTAAGTCCTGAAAATCAAAACCGAAAAACTTACGAACACGTAATACCGTTGTGGCGACGTTTCTGCTCTGAAGGGAAAACCGACAGGCGTCACCATGACAATGATGGTGATAATCCAAAACACTACGATGGTGCCGAAGAAAATAAACGGCTTTCGCGTCATCGCTACCAGTGGCGTAAGAAAGGTACTAATCAGAAGTATTACTATCACAGAGAATAGGGAAATAATTAAATCCGGATTGGATTCAGCATTTCCACGGTTTTGCATTGGAATGAAGGTAGCGAATAAGGTCAGTGAGAACGACGCATAGTAGGCGACGGGAAAGATCTGTCCAATCAGGTGGATGTAGATCCAGTGAAAATTTTTAAACCGAATAATCATATTCACGATCGTGGAGGCGTTGAAAAATATCACAATAATAACAAAAATATACGCCGACCGAATTGACATTGCTGTCATCACGATTAGTATCACAATAAAAATTAATTGTTGTGCAAAGAGAAACAGCAAAATCCTTGTTTGAAGTAGAATATCATCCTGAAAATTAAAAGTTAGCTAAATATCAACTAACAACCCAATCAGAGCATATTTTGACTTACAATTTTATAGTACCGAATCAGCAGCAGTGGACCCAAAACCGTACAAATCAGAAACGGGCACATGTACAGTCCAAACACGAGCCAGCTTTCGGTAAACCAGGACATTGCACCGCCGGCGGCATGGATAATCACCGCCATCAGCACCGAAAAGCCAATCCCGACGGCAATCGACAGCAGCAACACGCCAAGATTAACGCTAAACTGACACATCATTCGTCCGAAACTAACGCTCGAATTGTTGGACATAATCCACAGCGACGTTCCGAGCAGGCCCAACCCGAGGGCGGCCATCAGCGAATTGATCAGTATTCCGGCCCAGTCCGGATAGTAAACCAGGAACCAATGTAGGAAGTCGAAAAATACCGCCTTACGGCCTTCGTGGCGATCGATTTCCGACAGCTCCGGTGCGTTGGCAAGACTGCGTACCAGCGCCAGGACGTTGTCGCCCGTGTGCTGCAGCGTTTCCAGTGGGATCGTATCCAGTGCATCGTACCCCGTGTGGTACAGGTAGCCCCAGGTACTGTGGGCAAAGTCCATTCCCGGTTTGCCACCCATCTTGGCGTACACGTAGAAATCCGTCTCCGACGGAACCAGCCCTGCCTGGAAGATTTCCTCTGCGACGGCCGTGCAGTATGGGTGCGGTACGTAGTCTCTATAATACTGTAAGTTGTAATGTGTTAAGTCGAATACATATTATAATTTGATTTTGAATTTTGATTTTGAAAGTTTTTATGCAGGTCTAACACGTCTCTTTAGCAGTACTGCAGTCGAATTCTGGACAAAAATTCTTTATCCGGAATTTAATTAATTCAAATTTAATTTCCAGAAATTAAATTTAGTAATTTCGATAAATTGTTTCAACCTCCAGAATTTTTTGCAACCTCCCGAATTAAGCGGAAGCGAAAGTCTGGAGGGTAAGTAAATAGAACAGTTTTGTGATTTTACGGTTTTAATGATATTATGGTATTAATTAATGGTAGATAATTGCTTAATTCATCAATTTGGTTTGATTTGGCTTGGTTAGGCTCTTTGGAAAAGCAGTCGAGATTTAAAAAAATACAAAGTTTCAGCTAAATCGGAAATGCCAAAGTAAGCCGATGAGTCGTTTTTCTTTCACACCGTTGTTTATGAGATTTCTCTCATAAGCAGTGAGAATTGGGTAGTGAAAAGTGAGTAACTAAACGAGAGAGGTGAGTAGTGAAAACAGAAATGTGAGCAGTGTTGTGAGACCCACATTCGTGTCCGTTTGGTTTAATTTACTCACACACGCGTACTCATTCTAATGAGCACGCCGGCATAAGCATCCCTTTAAAACTCTCGCTCTTATTTCTTCATGCACAGTAACGAGTTTTTGCGACTGTGTGTTTAGCTAACAGCTACAGTAGTCGCTCGTCGTTCGTCGTTGCAGCCCGATCTGCTGATACCGATTACTCACGACGGCTCGTACTCCCGTCCGTGAGTAGAATCGAGGGCGAAGATGATGAAGAAGAAGAAGAATTAATGCATCCCAGTGTGCCACCAGCTTCACGGGTAGCTGATTCCCCACGATTTTTTTTAACTCGGGAATAAGCTATGCAGGAAGACGATGTGAGGAGCGATGTGCGCGAGTGTGTGAGTAGCTGAATGTGAGTAGGCATGGTTGACTTCTCGCTCGATTCGCAAAATTGGATGTGCGTATTGAGTAGTGAGAAGTGAAATGAAACACAGAAATGAAACTAAAATCTGATCAATATGTAACTCAATTCCGATCTGTGAGGCAACTAGATTTTTCATCTGATACTAAGATTATCACAACGTGCGGCTTTGGGGAACGGGGTTTCCAAAATTGCATTCATGGCCAGTACAAATTTTCAAGAGCGCATTATACACTTATCGACGGTTTTGTTCTATGTGGGTTGATCCAAGGCAATGTTATAGCCAACAGAAACACTAGATTTCTTGATTTGGTCTTGACTAACGAAGCCGCAACATCCATCTGAACTGTTTCTGGAGCAATAGATCGTTTGATCACTCTCAACGAAGAACATCCTGCTTTGGACGTTCTGTTGAATCTCCCAACGCCGATCATTTTTGAGGATGCCTTCGGGAACCGAACTTTCGACGAGCTGATTATGGCCGCGTTGACCGGCAGACAATGAACTCTGCTGTATATATAGACGACGCCATTGATCACCTTCAGCAAACAATCTTGAAATTAATAACTGTTTTTTACCCGACGTTCACCCGCCGCCAAACCCACCTTGGTCGAATAATCACTTACGCAGACTAAAACGGCTAAAGGGCTAAGCAGAATGCTACGTCAATGAATCCGTCAGCGTTATTCTGACAGTTTTCCAGTGGGCTTACTGCCAAAGTGCCGCTGACGGTTTCGTTGACGCAGCATTCTGTTTGGACCTTAAGGGTTAGAGCTCTACGACTATACCGCCGGATTCGTTCTCGAGGAATTCAACCGTGCGAGTAACGACTACGAGAAACTCAACAGATTTCTGTACCAACGATATGTTCTTCGTACGCAGGCATCTCTATGCAGGAATCCAAAGCAATTTTGATATTTCATAACTTCCAAGAAGAAACCAGCTGACCTGCCAATGTCAGTTCAACTTGAGAAACAGGTTGCCAACTCTGAACTTGAGAAGTGCGATCTTTTCGTCCACTAATGAGTGTCCTTGTGATGCTTTTGAGTACCCTACAGTTCATATTAGTAAACAAATCGTCAAGTCTGCACTCCCAAAGTTAAAGCTTTCATGTGCTGCTGGTCCCGATGGCATCCCAGCGTCCATTCTGAAATTGTCCTCGGAGATGTTCCTTACTCCACTTACGAAATTATTTAACATGTCACTGCAAGAGGGCAAATTTCCTATACTGTGGAAATCCTCATTTATGTTCCCTGTTCACAAGAAAGGTGACAAGAGTGGCATTCGGAATTACAGAGGCATTACCTCCTTATGCTGCTGCTGTTCAAAAGTTTTTAAGATCATTATCAATGATTGAGGCGCTCATCTAAGAATTACATTTCAGCTGCTCAGCATGGATTCTATCCGAAGCGGTCTGTTGCGACAAGTGTGACCGAATTTGCGTTCACTATGCGTACGCACAATGCACTATGGTCCAGAAAGCGATTTTAGACGGACAAAAATGATTGCGCCTTAACGGGATATTCTAGCTCAATGAAGTCTTCGGCAACTTTTTGAATGAAAACATGACGCATCTTTTAAAAGGGTCGTCTAATGTTCAGATGATACCGTAACAATAAGTCAAGTAATAATTTTTTAAATAAGTTTGTTTTCCATTTTTTAGTTTCAAAACATTAAAGATAGATTAATTTCACGTAATTTTTCTAAACATTCCAAATTTCTAACTCTTACGTATTTTCAGCAGTGGACCTTTGTTTATGGACGACCCGTAAAATCATATTTCCTCTTATAACTCTTTTATCTCAACAGATAGCTCAATATGATGTTCTACAAAAATTTGTATACGTAAGAGAAGAATATTTTTGCAGAAGACTGTTTTGCTTTATCTTTATGAGTTAATTAGTTATAGCCGAATTCAGGTTAAAAACAGACCAATTTTACTGAAGCATAACTCAAAAAGCGGCAAACGGATCTTGATGAAACTTTGGCGATTTAATATGCACATATGCATAAAGTTTTTAGCAAAAAATGGTGGAGGTGTTATTTTAAAAAAAAAAAGATAAAATTCTTTGAACTTTATGATTTACTATAGCTAAAGTTTTCGTTTTATCCATCCCTAACTGCCCAGGTACAGTTTCTTGCTCAGTTTCAAAGCCTTAAAACATAATTTTGTGTAACTATTTTTTTAGAAAATGTCTAAAACATAATACAAAGCTTGTTGTTTTACTATTTATGTTTTATCGAGACAAATACGAACGCTTATTTTACGACAATCGCGGTCTTTTCAATCTGTTTGTGAAAAATATTCATGAAGTTTATTTGATACGTTTAGTATCAATGCCTACAATGAGAGAAAAACTATTATATATACACTGATAAATTACATAATTAAGAAATCTAAATACTATTTGCACTGCACTGTCGGAGGCAAAGGATACCAGCCATAGAGCTATACATATAGATTGTTCTGTGTATTCCCGAAACTGTACATATTTAACCTTCTAAAGAGGCAACGATAGATAATGACTATTTTTCAAGAAAGCACACTCAAAAGAAAGTCAATTTGATATTCATGCAAAAGTAATAATCTGGACTAGCAACAGTTAAGGCATATTATAAAATCTTTATTTTGGGTTTCATATCCAATCCTTGTTTTTCCAAATATTACAAAACTCAGTGCGTAGTTCATCACTGAATATTTTTGAGGTCGAACATTTTGTTTTAGATGTCCTATGTTTTCAAAAGTAAAAATTGACAAAAATCGTGCAATTATTTTCGTCACAATTTTCCTGAATTTTTGATTTTAAAACATAAGAACTCTTAAACGCATAGTCAGAATGTTGCAATGCTGATGCCAAAATGTCAATCTATTCTCAGCACAGATATTGTGTTATTCAATTAGAATAAATTTCATATATGGCTCTAAGACTCTCAAAGCAAAAACTATCTACAGAAGTCTACCCGTTAAAGGGTTAGTTATATGTTTGCTAATAATTATTAGCATCTCGTGCATTCGCTCAAATAAATCAACGTGGTGTATATTTAATAAATGTTGAAATTGACTGAAGTTTTTTGAGCGTTTCAGTGGAATACTAAGATTGAAAATAAAGAAAAAAAAAATCCCGATTTATTTCCATTGTTAATTTTATAGTTTTAAATGGATTTAAAAATCATAATAGAATTCTTCTTGAATTTCAATGGTAAATTTCCCGAAAAGTATAACAATTAGTGGAATTTCCTTCGTAAGTAGTTCGATTACGCGCAAATCATAAGTTTTCCGCAGCTCTGCTTCATCTTCGTCGTTTTTCACATCGCAGTTATTTTTAGTCTATAAAATATTTTCAAAAAACATTCAAAACATATTGCGAATATACGCGTATAACAGTAAAAGTCCGTGTTAGTATCTAAAGGGATCGTAAAAATCGTTTAATTCAAGGTTATTATTAAACATTCTTTTAGTTTTTTCGCTTAAAAACAAGATTGTGAATGTAACTCTTTGAATGCATTCACTATTTTAGTATCAACCATGGTTATTGCCAGTATATTTGTTGTGTATAGTATTCCGTGGTCGCATACTTGATTACTTGAATGTGAATCTATGAAGAAAACGACAATTCTAGCTATAGTAAATCATAAAATTCAAAGAATTTTATCTTTTTTTAAAAAAATAACACCTCCACCATTTTTTGCTAAAAACTTTATGCATATGTGTATATTAAATCGCCAAAGTTTCATCAAGATCCGTTTGCCGCTTTTTGAGTTATGCTTCAGTAAAATTGGTCTGTTTTTAACCTGAATTCGGCTATAACTTATTAACTCATAAAGATAAAGCAAAACAGTCTTCCGCAAAAATATTCTTCTCTTACGTATACAAATTTTTGTAGAACATCATATTGAGCTATCTGTTGAGATAAAAGAGTTATAAGAGGAAATATGATTTTACGGGTCGTCCATAAACAAAGGTCCACTGCTGAAAATACGTAAGAGTTAGAAATTTGGAATGTTTAGAAAAATTACGTGAAATTAATCTATCTTTAATGTTTTGAAACTAAAAAATGGAAAACAAACTTATTTAAAAAATTATTACTTGAATTGTTGTTACGGTATCATCTGAACATTGGACGACCCTTTCAAAAGATGCGTCATGTTTTCATTCAAAAAGTTGCCGAAGACTTCATTGAGCTAGAATATTCCCTTTAGGCGCAATCATTTTTGTCCGTCTAAAATCGCTTTCTGGACCATAGTGCAATGGACAACGGTGGACAAGTTGATGCTGTCTACACTGGTTTCAAGGCAGCATTTGATCGAGTGGATCACGAAATTCTGTTAAGCAAACTGGAGAAACTTGGAGTCTACAAATCCCTAATCGCCTGGTTCAGATCTTATTTGATTAACCGATCCGAGCTTCTTGCTCTGAAGTGTTTAGGAATGCTTCGGGCGTCCCCCAGGAGAGTAATCTTGAACCTGTTTTGTGCCCGCTATGTATCAATGAACTTTCTGTCATACTGCCATTTGGATGGCACCTGTTTTACGCCGACGACGTCAAAATATAAAACATAATCAACAGTACTAATGATTTCGATTACTTGCAACTAGGGTCTATTTCTAATTCGCGTCGTAGTAAGTAAAGCCATTATAATTTTCATCCCCAAGTAGCACACGTTGTCACAATTGAGTCACAGCGGCTGATATGCGACAAATTTAAATGTAAAACTTCGGTTACAGTAACCTAAAATATAACAGTTATGTAACCGAAATAGCGCAACTTATGCAACTAAATATGGTTACATTAACAGTTACTCAATAACCAATATGTAACATGTATAGTTAGAAAATGGTTACTATTGAAGTTACACATAAACTGTAAATTGACTTTCAATTGGTGGCAAATTAGTTATCTTGAAACTTTTATTGCATAGCGCAAACAATGCAGCAGGTTTATTATTTCAATCTATGGCTGTCAACGTCAAGCAGTAAATTTAACGGTTGAATATAGAAGAGTGTATAAATTTCGTTTGTTATTTCAACACAAATTTTAGTGCCGTTTCAAATTTATGGTGAAATGCATGATTCTAGCTTTGAAAAAATTACGCGCTCTTATTTAATCTAGCTTTCCGTTACTTACTTCTTTGAAAAATTGATTTTTTGTAAAACAAATATCTACAAATATAAAAATTTTAATTTTAATTTTCTGATTTTTAAATTTATTCTTAGCAATATTGAATTAGTGGAGCATTCATCTAGAAATCATTAAAAACAAATTGTTTTCGCTATCTTTTAGTAAAATTCATAGCCATTTTGCCTTTGGTTTTAACTACTACCATCGTCCTTGAAGTTTTGTATCGTTTTCGGCATATTGCATGAAATGATTTTAAGCAGACATTGTTCATAGATATCGGGAAAAGGTGTTTTTGTGATTATTGTGAAAAGGAAGTGTTAATTTAATATCAAAGAATAGTTTCACTTTGAATAAAACAGTTTACCAGCGGTTACATTTCAGTTACATTCTAGTTGCACGTAACCTTAGCCTTCGACCTGGTTACGCTATCGGTTACGGCAACCGTTTGAGAATAATCAAAATTTGTTTATTTAATACCAATGCCTGTGCGGAAAAAAATCCAGGTACCATCAAGTAAATAAACGCATTTACAAGAGCATTTTACAACCCGTGTAACAATGGTTTATCTTTACCATACGTAAAATTCTTGAGATCTAGTTTTTGCTTAATCCGTTGTGCTTGCAAGAAACAGTGAACAAGTTGTTGCGAAAATGTTACTAGCCGACTATTTTTGACTTCGTAACTGCTCGTAATGGAAAATTAACTGTTTTGCGACCTAGCAAGTTGATGACAGTTTGGAAAAAGGTTTCAGTTGTGTCACTTGATAACTAATTGGTAACTCGTAACTGAAAGCTGACTGTTTTGCGACGACTAAGTTGTTGACAGTTCGAAAAAAAGGTTTCAATTTGGTCATTTGGTAACTACCTGGTAACTTTTTGGGATTTTTGTCACTAGAAAACTAAAAAGTAATTATTTTTAATTTTATGTAACCTAACTCGTTACAAGTATCCTAAATGTAACTGCTGTGCAACCTTTTTGTATTTTTTTATTTTTATGATTAGTTACAAGTGCTACTTGGGTCATTTATTGGATGGATTTAATGAATACTCCAAAAATTCTTGTGCTGATTTAACTAAAACACACTTACCTTCCGATCCGTGAACTTTGAAATCACTGAAAAGCGATTATTAAAGCGCATTATTGAAATTACGCAACTGACTTTATTTCTGAAAATCGTCATACCGTTTTAAAATCCGTCCATCAAAATCTTTCATCGGCCGAACTGAAAATCACTACAATGTTTACAAAGCTAACGCGCATGTATTTGTGTAGGACGGCATGACAAATGTTATTCTGCAAAATTCCTGCAGGTCAGGCAAGTTTTCCTGGCTGTAGAATAACGACAATGGCTTGCATGAGACATTTTCATTTATGAATAACGGAAATTAAAACGATTAGTCGACATTTTCTTCTTCGTCGCACGAAAAAACGTAGGAAATTTGGCTGGTAGGACATCTTTAATGATAAAAAGCATTTAAACATATCTCAGCTCACTTTGATTGATCGCGTATGATAGACAACAAACTAAAATATTAGGGAATAACTAGTTTTGCATTGTGTGTCATAAAAATGCTGATATTTTTTAATAATTTGTGACAATTACGGCGAGGCAGCAATATACCTTATATCATTTTGATATCGACTTCTTCTGGTCAAGTTATTTTGTACTTTCTTATAAAGGAGTAAATATGTTTTTTGTGAAGAACAAACATTGTAAGAATTGGAAAAAGTGATATGCAAACCGTAAAAAATAGTTGACTGTCCAGGTGGGATTTGAACCCACAGCCTTCAATCTCGCATCAAGTGCGTGTTCAATTACACCACCGGTCAGTTTGAAATGAAACACTGGTCAAGTGGAATGCTCCAGGTTTGGTTTGATGGTCCCTGATGCAATGAACGACTGACTCATGTTAATTTTTATAACTGTAGTATTTACAGTTATGAAACAAAGGTGTTTATATCCCAACAGGGTGGGACAAGACGTAAAGCGATTTTTTTTAAGTATATGTACCGTTCCTTTTTAGCCAAACTGCGAATCCACTCACAGATCGAACCAATTTTAATCAGATTCGAACCTCAACTTCTCCTTCAAGGCTCTGCGGAACGCCGATATTGGAGAAACCTTTGAACCACAGCGGGCTGGATAAAAAGGAGACTCGGCAATTCCCCTCGCCCCCCAACTCCGACTCACGTTGCCTCATCGACAGATCGCTTGACAACTCCTTCCGTACATTTTCAGGAGCTGTATTCCTGTCTCTGTATTTGTCTGGTGTCGGCCTTGGTGTAGAATGAATAACGATTTTGTGAGGCACTTCCTGTACAGCTTTCTTGCGCGAGTTTTGCCGCCGTGTCCTGTTTGTCTCTCTGGTTCGATACCTTCCGAATTTTATACACGTGAAGTCTAGAGCGCAAGTTTTTTTGCACAAAAAAAATCGAATATTTCACCTTTTTGCCACATCCTGAATCGAATTGTTGGGTTGCGCTTAAATTGGAAATTACCATACTAACATTCTCCTGATTTTCATCCGCTACCACCTTGCGTATGGCAGTCTAATGATCGTTTTGATCGTTCTGATCACCTGAAATGCATCATTATAAAAAGGGCCATCGACTCGAATGCAGCAATTATTGAGGCATTACTCTTCTCAATTCTGCATACAAAATTCTCTCCCGCATCCTGTTTCTCAGACCTGCAGAGGCCTGCAGAAAAGCTTTGTTCCGAAAGGGACGCTCCACGATGGACCAACTGCTTACCTTCCGACAAATCCTCGATAAACTCCGGGAATTCAACTTGCCGACTCACCATTTGTTTAAAGACTTCAATGGGGCGCACTATTCAGTGGCAGATAATGCTTGAACATGGTTTTCCAACAAAGCTTATTAGACTGGTACGTGCTACCCTTGATGGTTCAAGGAAGATGGTTTGAAGCAAGGTGACGGACTATCAATTTTGATGTTCAATATTGCATTGGAAGATGCTATTCGAAGGGCAGGCATGCAGAGAAGCGAATACCATCATCACGAAATATTTTATGCTCCTAGGGTTTGCGGACGACATCGCTATCATCGGTGGAAGCTGCGAGGATAGGGTTTGCCATAAACTCTGCCAAAACGAAGTAGAGCAGGGCGGGACATAAGTGCGATGTTTGAAGTTGTCATCAATTTTCGTGAGATATAAAGAAGGACAACAACATAATATATTTTATAGTGATGCAGTAACTCAATGTCTTCACATTCAACTATAAATCATCTGCGGTAATAATATTTTGCAAAATAAATTCTTCTTTTTTATGATCAAGTGCAGATTCGCACTTTTACCCCACTAGCGGGGCAAAAGTGCGAATACCGCGGGGCAAAAGTTCGAAGCCAGAATCCTTGAAATTAGCCCAGCAGTAGCTAACAAAACCATATTATCTTAAACCTGCGTTATGTTTCGGTAAGGAATATTCTCAATTTGCACCTTTTCTATTTTGCGCTGGTGTATTGCAGCCTCCGTTAGATCGAAACTTTTCCAAACGTTTGTTTTTTGTTTCATCAGCGGAAACACATTGTTTTTCTTCGGCCAACATCTGTAGAGCACACAGTTTTCTGTAATATCTTCCCGTTGATATCGTATTTGTCGTATAACGAAAAATTACATCAAAACCGCCCTAAAATAATATTTGCACATAACTCAGCAACTATGCTTCGTAAGCAACCAAAGTTTACGTTAGATTCAAGCTGTCAAAGTAGTCACCCATCCATGCCAATGTAGAAAATTTACTCGGAATCTGCACCGATAAATCATTGAATCGCACTTTTACCCCTCCTTACTCTATATGGTGGCTAGTAGAGAGCGTGGCAACCCTTCGGGTGTTGGAACTGCGGGGGTCATAGATGGAGATACTTTTGAAGTGGTTAGTGATATGTGGGGCGTTAGTGATATGTGGCAATGATGTGAGCCATGAAGTAAAAGAGCGGATGGCGACTGCCAATAGGGCCTTCCACGGATTACGTAGAATTACTGGGATCGGGACTACTGAGGTCCGGTGACCTGCAACTTCGTACAAACCTCGCGCTCTATGAAACGCTAATTCTTCCGGTGGTCCCCGACGGTCACAAATTGCTGCACAGTCCCTTGTCACCATGGAGGTTTGGAACGTGCTGAACCGAGTTAAAATGCAATCGTTGCACACTACAGATCCTAGAGCTGCTGCCAGCGAATCAACCTAAGAGGCTTGAGTTTTGCAAGCAAAAGTGGAAGCGAACCCTCAATTTATAAAAAACCCGAAATAATCCACCTAGCGGCGTGACCTAGCCTTTCTACTGCCTCAATAATCATTATTTAATTTCCCAGAAACATCTATAATTAACTTGACTATTTTCTTCAATATCCGTTCCGTATTCCTCAAATTCCTCAAAAATTTGCCAATAAAATTCACAACGTATTGCGTAGAATAATTATATTTTCTTTCCTTCGGTGCGTAAATACTTGTAAGCGTCATTTATGTTACTTGATGAACACCTTATTTAGTTTTATAATATTTACGTGATTGATAGAAAAATAATGTTAACTCAAAAGATTATTTATGCAGACTTGAATGAATATATATAGAAAATTAGAAATTAACCCTCTAACGGGTCTACAGAGGGCCTTAACTTTCGGGCTTCAGAGCCACATACGAAACTTTTTTTGAATTGATAAAAAAGAAGTAAAACAAAAAGTTATTTATATCCTTTAATTCTACTACTGTGCTCTATTGATAAATACGTATTTCGGTCTCGACGTGTGACCTTCATCAGTATCTAACTAACTTAGACTGTTTTGTTTTGAATTGACAATATGAAATATGTGTTCATAGCAGATGTTTTGATATTTTGATATTAATACCATGCGTTCAAAAGTTAGCATCTTTGAAAAACAAGAGTTCAGAATTTTTTTTATTATACTTCGCTTTTGAAGAAAAAGGATATCTACAACAAAATGATTAATCTGAAAATTTTACTATTAGTTTGCTTGGCTTCAATTTTGCAACATATCTGGATTAGAAAATATAATTGAATAGAGCATTAGATATGAAAAAGAGAAATTTCTTAGCTAGTGCTCCTTCAGATAATTATTTTTGCATAAAAATCTAAACTTGAGCTTCTTTTGAATGTACCTTCATGAAAAGATAGTCATTAGCTTGATCGCATCGTTTTTACAATGTTAGAGGGTCAGGAAAACAAGACGAGGTCGAAAAATAGTGCAAAAGTTGCGCCATAAACATGCTTGAGAATGAAAAATATGATCGACATGATTTCCTGCGCTTGTCATTTTGGATTTATTAAAACATGATACATGACATAAGACATCTGTCCTTTAAAATGTCACTAACGAAAACAAACCTTACAAAATTACTACCGCGCAACGTTTACTTCCTATTTTTCATATAACATTTCTAAGCTCTAATATCTAATGATTGAAAAGAGCATCTATTGATGCGCAAAATTTGTTTGAAATTTGTATACATTTATTTGGTAAAATCAACACACTTTAATCCTATACACCACTTTACCTACATGCTTAAATCAACTGCTTTTTTTCGCTTTTTGCTTTTCTTGTACAATTGTGAGTAACAGCAAGAGAAGAAAATGACAATTGAAATCTGAAATCAAAGAAAAGAAAAAACTTTTTGATTGAATCCCACTATTTAATATTTATTTGCGATAGATACGTAGTTCGCCTACGACGTGCAGGCTTCATCAGTGTCTTATTTCAAAGCGTATACGTATCTGTCGCGAACGAATATTAAATAGTGGAATTTAGTCGGTAAAAGTTTTTTCTTTTCTTTAATTTCAGAGTTCGTATTCCACTAAGAGGCTTCAAAAACTTCAGACAATTGACATGTTTCTAACTTTTCTTGAATTTCAATGCAAATTTAAAAATTGCAAATTGTCATCACATACATACATACATACATACATACATACTAACATACATACATACATACATACATACATACATACATACACACATACATCACACACATCTCATACATTGAATACAATCAACATTTGATTGATATGTTTTGATTTCACACGTTTTAACGGTTTTATATACGGTGCTCAAGTGTTAAAGTTTGAATAACTTTTGAATGAACCGTCCGATTTTCAATAACTCGGTTTCGTTTGATAGATCTCAGCAGTAATTTTCAAATAATAATAAAATGTGTAATGTTTTTCATTGAATTAATGTTTATATGTTTCAAAAATATGTATTAAATACTATTTTTTCCCATTTCTTTATGTAACTTTCAAACTACAAGTCCAATCGTCATGAAATTTGGAACTTAAGGGTTTGCAAGACTCCTCTTTCATATGCAATCAATTTTGTTCAAATCGGTTAAGGGATCTATGAGATAATGAAGTCCCATATTTTTCGTATTTTTATACATAACTTTTGAACTAAAAGTCCGATCAGTATGAAATTCAATAGCGACCAATGGGACACCTAGACCTTTCATTTGACACTAAGAACATTAAAATCGGTCCAGCCATCTCCGAGAAAAGTGAGTGAGATTGAAAGCGTTACATACACACACACACACACACACACACACACACACACACACACACACACACACACACACACACACACACACACACACACACACACACACACACACACACACACACACACACACACACACACACACACACACACACACACACACACACACACACACACACACACACACACACACACATGCATACACACACATACATACACACACACAGAAAATGCTCAGTTTTCGAAACTGAGTCGAGTGGTATATGACATTCGGCCCGCAGGACCTTTTTTCCATTTCCGGTTTTCCAAGTGATTTCTATACCTTTATACTATATATTTATATAGTAGAAAGGCAAAACATTGTAGTGGTTTTTTTTTTCATACATTTGTTCAGACTGTGTTCATCGCACGCGGTAATCAGGTGTGTTAGGCGTGATGTAAGAATTCTTGCAATTTTCAGAAACTAATTCAACGCCTAATATGATACGTTTAAAATGAAATTGCAACGAAACTAAAAGAGATAACCGTTCTACGTCAAAGAACTAATTGGAGAACGGAACCAGAGCTTTAAATTGGGGAATAACAGCAATCAGTTTTATCACACACTTTTAGGAGAAATTCGAGAAAAACGCCTTGAGAAACACTTATTTCATAGCTTTTTGTTTTTAAAAAGTTACTAAATCTCATGAAGTAGAAGGTTTAAGACCAATTTTCTGTACAAAACTTTCTTAGCTTACGAATGAAAGTAACCGAATCGAGCTAGCTAGTATAGTTTTTGTAGCTAATTTAAGGCCAACAAATCCGAAAACTAAAAATGTTCAATAACTCTGTAGCAATTGAGATTTGACCATATGCGTAGAGGATTTTTTTCGTCAAATATGGTCCTCTCTCACCCCCTGAAATATCTGCACTAAGCTACCTAACACCCTGTATTTATTCAATCATATGCCTTAGACCGATCCACTACACGACGAGGATTTTTCAAGGTCTCAAAGTTCCTAAAGGTTCCAAAGTTTTGACAAAAAATTTCTGATATGCACTGATTTTAGAACATCCTAGAAACTATAAATTTCAGTTATACTGACTTGTTTAAGTGGGTAATTAACTCGGTATCATACCCCGTTTCGAAGAATTTCTTACAGACTTCGTGAAAAAATCGAATAAATTAGAAATCTCTTGCGGGTTGCAGGATAAGCTTTTTTGTTGAGGAAATTTTTTTTGATTTAAACTTTGGCTTTATAGGTATAGCTCCTTTTTACCAGATTTTATGATATTTAGTACACAATCCTTAGATGTTTGAACGATTTGAAATCAAGCAAATCGCCACAGTCATCTAAATTACCTATTTTTTCAAACGAAATCCCAGAATTTTTTAGATAAACGGAAAACTTTACCCGTTATTCACAACATGCTGTTTCATTTTGTCTTACATTACTACATACATTTTGTATTACTTTATACTCGACCATGTGTGATTGAACACACCATGTAGAATATAGATAACAACTTTCAGCTGCTTCAAATAAATACCCGACCAGGGAAAATGAATTTCATATGAATCACAGCATAAATCATTTCTATTTATCATTTACTGCTACCACCCGCTGTAGTACCAATTATCCAGCGTTGGCAGCAGTTTGACAGCCTGTCTAGCGTTGATCAATCACATAGGTGTTTATCAGCGTTACTTAAGTCCAGTTAATATGACACAATCCTACATTTAGCTTAGTCTAACTGTGTTACTTTCGAGAAAGGAAATTTATAATGAAAAATTTGTTTTGTCATGTAGAAAAATAATGTTTTCTTCCAACACTTATTATCAAATTAAAATATGTGATGAAAGACAATTAACTTAACTAAAAAGAAAAGAACAATCAAACAGTTCATCTTACCTCCATCAAAAAGGAAAACTTCGGTCCGGCCTGGAACATGATTTCCCGCCCCCCGTTGGCCGCCACATCCATGTTGATGAAGGCCCTCACATTTTCCCACCATCGGTGGTGAGCCATGAAGGCATGCGACCCCTGCAGGGTGTTTTCCTCCAGCCCGTTGAACACAAACACTATTCCGTGCCGGTGCGGTACGTCACCGAGCGAAACTTGTCGCAGGATTTCCAACATCACCACCGTCATGGTGCCATCGTCACCGGCACCCGGACTCTGAGGGACACTATCGAAATGGGAACTCAGCATCAGATAGTTGTCCGGTTCTACGGTTCCAACCGGTGTAACCTTCACCACTACGTTCTGAATTCCCTGGTAGATACTGGTTTGCGGATAAACCGTGTAGTTGAGAAACATGTTACCATTCTGCTGTTGAACTTCGAGCTCGAATTTGTGCACGGGATTCGCCTTCGCGATGATGTCCTCAATCGTTCGTCGAAGGAAATCTACGGTGAACACTTCGTTCGTGTAGCTTCCTCCTACACGTGGTCCATTACTAGTCAGAACGGCGAGATTGTTTTTAGCCACTTCGGCAATGAACCGACCAGGATTGGTCTGCTCTTCCCCGACCGTCAGCCCTCTGGGAAGTGAAACCCAATTCAGATACACCAGAAAGTAAATGGCTATCACGACGATCGTAATGATGAACGACCATACGCTGGAGATGGTCAGGCCATAGTTTTCGTCCGTTTCTGCTGCTCGATCACTGCAATTAAATTACTAAGCTATTGAATCGGCTAACGACTTGGTACACTAGTTCGTTCGTGGCTTACGCTTTAAGTCGTAGCTTGTCCCGATAGGATCTAAACATTTCGTATTGGTCAAATGGTACTAGCTGACTACCCGAGTTAGTGTTCAGTTGTCGGACCACGGTCGTAAGTGAACCAAGTGAACTGATTGATCTATTCGAAACTTGTGTTATCAGCTTCGAAATTTTGGCCAATCCGTTTACTTAGCGTGCACTTCATGGACGTTGATTAGGGGGAAGTCAGATTGTGAGTTTTTAGCACATTAAATCAAATTACTATCGGTTGTGGTTGTAAAGCTATTCGTGGCATACGAAAGAAAGATAAAATTTGTTCCACTTTATAGTACACTTGACCGGACGCATTCGGAACGCATTGATCATCGAACGACTAACGAGCAATATCTTATCGCTCGCATAATAGATTATTTGCTCTCCCTCAACTTTCTTATCATGCAAGCAATCGACGGCACTCGTTTATTACCTTTACCAGCACGGCGGTGGCAACGGTTAAATTGAATTAAGCCCAGAGCTCCACCACAAGAAAAAAAAGCGAACTGAATTTGTCCCTACAGTTTCGTTCGTTTACGAACCACTTTTTATGCTCGCGGGAAAAAAGGACTGAAAGTTTCTCGTAACTAAAGGAACTTGTTAATTAAAAACTTTTAACAATTTGTGAAAGCATTTTCCTTTGGCACCTTTCTTACTGGGAGCAAACCGACGGACTGCATTTAGCCGGAGACGGTGCAAAGATGAACCCGACACCCTTGGGGTAGTTCTTGGTGAAAAATAACGAGATAGGTAGTTCCCCGCGAACTAACTTTGTCGCTCCGTGTGTAATTGTAGCGTTGCAGCAATAAACGACTTTGCTGTAAACAGTGAACATAAAATAATGGCGATGAAAATGGCTGAGCAGTTTCATGAAAATATTCGAGAATTGACACGGTTGAGTACCGTCGGGTAGTAATGAAGTTCATTTCATGATTCAAAGAAATAGATTGAAGTTCATTAACCTTTACGTCCCCGACATCAAAAATGAAGATACTTTCAGTTACACTTTTGGCTCTATCTTATTTTCATTAGATTTTAGATTAGTTTCATTTTCCCCGAGATATTCCAGATCGCGGTGGGATTTTTTATGACGTCATAAGTTGCACGTGAAATAAAACTAGAAAGCTGCTTAACAGAGTGCGCAAAGGTTATCCATTTCATTTATGGTTAATAAGAATGAATCTTACACTATCCTGTAGAGCGCAAGTGCTTGTCCCACACTCCGGAACATCCGGTATCGGTTGTACTGGAACTCAAAATTGGCCATTTCGTTTTTTCTTCGGAATCTAATTTGATGAACATTTCTTGTAGTATTTTTTCTCAGCTTTCCGATGCACAGTAGTCCAAAATGGCGAAAAGTGGAATTTTTTCCTAGTGTGTTTTGTTTTCATTTTATCATTTATAGGTTTTAGCATTTTTTTCATATGAATATTCCCCTTAATGTAAAACTGTCAAAAGTCAAAAGTCATTGCTTACTATTATGAAAATAAAAAAATAACTTTTGTGTTTGGAAATATGGATATAGTTTCTTCAGCAAAGTTGTAAACAATATAAAAACAAGCAACTTTGCTGAAAAAATAAAATTTCAATCTTTATCGAGTGCTGAACTATAGCGCATATCCGTTAAAACTTTTTTCAAAATTGGGTTTTCATATTTAGCTTTTTTTAGTTGTATTTTACAAGAGTACAATGTTTCAAGCAATTATCGAGGCACTCAAATAACATGTTTTTGCAGAAGACTGCCAATCTCTTGGACCTTTACTGGCTAACTTATCGCATATTCAAACTTTAAATTTCCATAGCTTCACGAGCCCATGGGGTAAAATGGGGCAAGTGGATTTATGAAATCAGTGCTTCATCCTTAAAGATTCAGTGAAGTACTAAAAATTTGTATGGGTTCCGCTTGTCCCTAACCACCTAAATGAGAGTACGGCAAGCATACGTTTTATGTGTTTTGCATTCGCTATAGGCGCGATACACGGCCATTCTTTTGTGTTAGTAGGGGAGATAGCTGCAGGTTGAGACCAATTTTGTTTTCGGTTCATAAAACTTTATCAGAATGTTTTAATTATGAGTGTTATACATCACTGGAAAAGTATTTCTATTATCTATACAGAAAAAATTACAAAATACTTGATTTTAGAAAAATAAAGAAACTATGGTCATTTCCGTAAAGGTCCTTAAATTTCGCGAAAAAAGCTGTTGCAGCAGGTTGAGACATTTTTCGTTTTTACAATAATGAAAACCATATCTATTTCATGTGTACATATGGAATTTTTGGAGCATCAAGCATTAAATTCAGACCAGTTTTTTCGAAAATTATTGGTAGATAAGACAAGAGCGACCGGTAGGGACGCTAATGTTTATTTGACCTTCAACCCAGTATAAAGCATTAAAATGCACACAACTTGTTGCAAACAAGTTTAACTTGCTTATATAGCAGTTTTCAGTTATAAAAAAAGGATAAAATGTTAAAAAAATTTCGACTGGCAATTTCTCAACCTGCAGCACAGCCAAGCCATTTTAACATAACTATTTTTTATATCATCACAATACATGTATATGTAGATAGTCTTTGATGTTGAAGAGCACTTCAAAACGTATCAAATACATAAAAAAGCCTTAACCAATTTTTGGAGGAAACCAAAAAAATATTGGCTCGAAAAAGTTTCCATTAAATTCTTTTGGCCATTTTTTATGACCCACTCGGCTCACAAGGAAGATATTCATCTAGTTTCTTCTAAACCAACTTAGATAACTGCAAAGATTTGGGTTTGATGTTTAGACTAAGGTTTGAGGCGCTATTTAAATTCATTTAAAATTTTCTCAACCTGCATCTAGTCTCAACCTGCAGCAGTCTACCCTAAATAGACCCATGGTTTCTTCGGCAAAGTTATAGAAAATATAAAGGCCAACAACTTTGCTAAAGAAATGATATTTATATCTCTATCGAGTGCGGAGCTATAGAGCATTTTCTTTAGAAACTCTTTAAAAATAAGTTTTTCATATTCAGCGTATGTTGGTTGCATTTTACAAGAATATATGGTTTCAGGCGATTGTTGAAAAACTCAAAATACACGTTTTTGCAGAAGATTGAAAATCTCTAGGACCTTTCCTTACAAAGTTATCGTTTATTTAAGCTTTATTTTTCCTTAACTCACGAGCCAAAAGCAATAACTTTGTAAGGAAAGATCCTAGAAAATTTACAATCTTCTGCAAAAACGTGTATTTTGAGTCTTTCTATAATCGCTTAGAACCATATATTCTTGTAAAATGCAACCAACATACGCTAAGCATGAAAAACTAATTTTTAAAGAATTTCCAAAGAAAATGCTCTATAGCTCTGCACTCGATAAAGATAGAAATTTTATTTCTTCAGCAAAGTTGCTTGTTTTTACATTATTTACAACTTTGCCGAAGAAACTATGTCTGTATTTCCTAACACAAAAAAGTTGTTTTTTTTTATTTTCATAATAGCAAACAATGACTGACTTTTGACAGTTTTACATTATGGGGGATATTCATACGAACAAAAGTGCTGAAGACCATAAATGATAAAATGAAAAAAAGTTCCACTTTTTGCCCTTTTGGACCACTGGGCGATGGTGGTCTTAAGATTTAAATCGGTTAAGGGGTCATGGCGAAAACGGCGATTTATTGATAAAATCCAACATAACGGACAAATTCAAGATGGCCGCCAATTTTTTTTCTCACTTCATTTATAAGCTCTATTTCTCCTCTTTACAAAGCTGTGTCGTTTGTAGTTTGTTTCCAAGCAAATTATGGAACTATCACAATAACTATTGTATTATTGTACATTATTATCGTATTTAGTCTACCAATGCTTGACGAATAAATAAATTATATGAAAATTGTGAACCTTGCTACAGATAACCGATTGTTTTAATCAGTTAATGCCATTGCACACCCCTAATTTTATGAATTTTTCTTGGTTCATGGCGATTGGGGGGCGATTTATAGATAAAATCCAATATGGCGACCAAATCCAAGATGGCCGCTAAAAATGTATACTCAATTTCGCCCAAAAACGTTCTATTATTTGCAGCTGTGGGACGCTGGGAGGGTTGGCGGTATTCAGTATAACGATTATATTTAGCCGGTCCATCTTCAGTAATCTTTTGGCATAATGGGCCGAGACCAGACCGGCCAAAAGACCACATCTTCCAGGCGACAACTGCTAGCAAGCCCTTCATCCTACATATCTCCCCGTTCACCGCAAGCCTCGAAGGAAAGAACGGAGGCTTGGACATTTCCTTCTCGCTGATCATCAGTTACAGATGGACCTTCTTTGGCAGCTTGGTGTGGGAAATATATTTGACGCCATCGCCATACCTCCTTGGTGGGGCGTAATGTATCCAGTATCAAGTAGGTTTCGTTATCGTTCGCCGGAAAGATGTTTTTCACCAGCACCTTCAGTCTTGATTGCTTGCTGCTCAGATATAGCCGACCTCGACTGATGCATCGACATAAAAATGTTCATTTTGGCGATGTGCTTCTTCACCGTTTTGGCTCCGAATTTTCCAAGGCGCAGAAGGCTGAGAGCACTTTTCTCTCAGTGTCCCTTTTCAGCTTCTGCTACACCTAAACTTTCTCTAAAAGGGAGAGCATGTTGTATGTACCGGATCGATCGGCTATATCCGACGGACTCGAAGTGCCTTACGATGTCCAACTTCTTCACTCCGGGTTGCAGCTGGCAGTATGAACAAAGCATCGAGTGTAGTTGACTGTTTTCGTCATAGCTGCTGCAAATCAATTGATAACGCTGTCAAATGCATATATTATGTTCAAAAATTGTCGACAAGTATTTGCGCTAAATCTATGGTATATGTTCAATCAAAAAAGTAGTTTTGGGTAATTTAGAGCGATTAGCGAAACTTTCGTTAATCTGAGTTTATCGATTAGCGTTTAACGATTAGCGAGCTAACTTTTTCGGTTAGCGGATTAGCGGTTAGCTACGCTTCATTTTCAGTTAGCGGTTGGCCACCACTGCTATTTCAAACTACAGGACTTCAGCTGGCTACGTAATCGACTGCAATTCGTTGTTCATTTCATAGCTTACATCATTGTCACATGTCACGAGTATACCAAGGTAGGGTATATTCTACTATGTGTATTTTATTCAATGACAGATACGTATTTCGCCTACGACTTGCAGGCTTCCTCAGTGTCTGTTTTCGAACACAGACACTGAGGAAGCCTGCAAGTCGTAGGCGAAATACGTATCTGTCATTGAATAAAATACACATAGTAGAATTAAATTGGATAAGTTTTCTTATTTTTTATTTTTAGGTTTCGTATTCTACTAAGACGCTCCAAAAACTTCAGTCAAGGTAGGGTATATTGCTGCTTCGTCGTAATTGCCTGTTCCCGTCCTATCCAACACAAATTATTAAAAATATCAGCATTTTTATGACACACAATGCAAAATTCCAATGCAAATTATTCCCTAATATTTTAGTTTGTTGTCTATCATACGCGATCAATCAAAGTGAGCTGAGATTTATTTAAATGCTTTTTTTTTCATTAAAGAAGTCCTACCAGCCAAATTTCCTACGTTTTTTCGTGCGACGAAGAAGAAAATGTCGACTAATCGTTTTAATTTCCGTCATTCATAAATGAAAATAGCTCACGCAAGGCATTGTCGTTATTCTACAGCCAGGAAAACTTGCTAGATCTGCAGAAATTTTGCTGAGCAATATTTGTCATGCCGTTCTACACAAATACATGCGCGTTAGCTTCGTTAACATTGTTGTGATTTTTAATTCGGACGATGAAAAATTTTGATGGACGGATTTTAATCGGTACGACGAACTTAAGAAATAAAGTCGGTTGCGTAATTTCAATAATATGCTTTAATAATCGCTTTTCAGTGATTTCAAAGTTCACGGATCGGAAGGTAAGTGTGTTTTAGTCACACAGAACTTTTGGAGTATTCATTAAATCTAAGAAATAATGAAAATTAGAATGGCTTTACTTACTACGACGGGAATTAGAAATAAACGCTATGTGAATTTCTCCACTATTTCACATCGTTTCCCATCCAGCTCCACCTTGGCACCAACACCATTTGAACTCCCACGATCCCTGCATGCAGCCATGTACTTCCTTTTTGGCGAAGTTAATGGTGAATTCCAATTCCGCTGCTTCCCATTCAAAAAGCATAAATGCCACTTCCACTACTCTACGGTTGATTTCAATGATATGACGCTATTTGTAAAAACCAAGAAGCATGTGAAATTTCGCGATGATAGACGGTCGGTATGTGTTTTGCACCTTCTAAGGCAATGTTGAATAGCAGATTAGAGAGTGCATCCAATCGCTACAATCCACCTAACGTCACGAAAGCAGTTCACTTCTCACTCACTATTCTGACGCATGATTTTGACTCATTCAGCGTCGCACGAATCAGTTTTCTGCCACAGCTCATTTTGTTTGAATGAATCGTACGCCGCCTTAAAGTCCAGAAACAGATGATGAGTCTGCAAGTTTAACTCTAGGAACTTGTCTAGTAACTGACGCAGGGTAAACATCTGATCCGTCGAGGAGCGATCCTCATGAAAACCAGCGTAGTCCAACTAGTGATGTCCGAAATTTTCAATTATTCGATTACCGGTTAATTGGTGAGCGTTGTCTGCACTAATCGATAAATTCAACTACTCGTGCTGGCAGTATTCGATTCAAAATTATTCGAGTATTCCTTGTGTTATTCAATTAGTTGAATTAATCGAACGATTAACGGATATCACAAAGTCCAACTAAGGACGCCATTAACCGTTATGTGTTCGACAGGGTACCCGGGTACCTTTTCAGCTTTCAAAGTACGAAATTCTAAAGTTTTCTTTGATCAAGGATACTGAAACTCTGTGATATCTAAGAACTAGTTGAATTGCAACTTTTCATAAAATAAGTTTTCATGTAGCACTTAAGGGGGTGGAATGGGGGGGCTTCGAATTTTTTTACCCCTTAAGTGCTCGACAAGGGTACCCGGGTACCCACAAATTGAAACGCTTGTAACTTTGGCAATTTTTGACCGATTCGGACACTTTTACCACCAAAAGATTCAGGAACTTATCCACTTCCAGTGTGGTTATAACAGAGCCGGAAGTGGTTCATTTGGTTCCCGGAAATCCGGCAGTCCGAGGATGTGTTCCGGAATTAAAGCACTTTTTATATTTTTGGATGTAATTATAGTAATATGGGTGTCCAAAGTTCTTCCAATTACTCCGACAGGTCATTCTTCATTGTTTTAAGACAATACAATGATATATCCTCGGAATGACCATTCTGCGACAAGTTCCCGTGGGACCTCCTGTGGCCATAAAACTGTTTGGTTTGCAACACTGGCAATATGGGTGTCTAAATTCATGAAATTACTCCAGAAGGTCAGTTTTCATTATTTTGATTCTATCTGATGATTTTGCCACGGCATGGCCATTCCGGAACATATTCCCGTGGGGCTTCACAGTTGTCCAAAACCAAAAATATGTGCGCATTAGAGTTTTGAGTGGGAAAACTTGATTTTAGGTTTATGGAACCTTTGGGAGAGTTTCTTGAAATTAAAAGTTCTATCGTATGGTGAAATTCAAATTTTGAATAATCCCTCTAAAAGTGAAATAAAAAATTTATTTTTCTGCAGCTTTAATATAACACATTGATGAGTTCTGCAAAGTTTTAGAGCATATTATTACAAGAAATTTTGCTGAAGACCGTAACCTTCTATCTCTTCAGCGAAGATAGAAAAGTCCTATTTCTTATATGTGAATCTTCAAAATCAGTTTTTCTATTTTAGCTCTTTTTGTAGTTGTTTTATGATTTTTTCATGTTCTATAAAGTTGTACAAATAGTAAAAATAAACAACTTTGCCGAAAGTAGTATACCTCTATCTTTGCTTATTTAGGAGCTGTAAAACTTTTGTTATAATAAATACCCTAAATCTGACCCCGAATTACTCAACTATGCACAAACAGATACAAATTACATTACATGAATCTGAAACTAAATAAAAAACTACAAAAAGTCAGGAAGTTTCATTTGTATCCGTCTGCGCATAGTCGCGTAATTGGGGATCAAAATTAGGGTATTTATTATAACAAAAGTTTTACAGCTCCTAAATAAGCAAAGATAGAGGTATACTCCATTCGGCAAAGTTGTTTATTTTTACTATTTGTACAACTTTATAGAACACGAAAAAATCATAAAACAACTACAAAAAGAGCTAAAATAGAAAAACTGATTTTGAAGATTCACATATAAGAAATAGGACTTTTCTATCTTCGCTGAAGAGATAGAAGGTTACGGTCTTCAGCAAAATTTCTTGTAATAATATGCTCTAAAACTTTGCAGAACTCATCAATGTGTTGTATTAAAGCTGCAGAAAAATAAATTTTTTATTTCACTTTTAGAGGGATTATTCAAAATTTGAATTTCACCATACGATAGAACTTTTAATTTCAAGAAACTCTCCCAAAGGTTCCATAAACCTAAAATCAAGTTTTCCCACTCAAAACTCTAATGCGCACATATTTTTGGTTTTGGACAACTGTGAAGCCCCACGGGAATATGTTCCGGAATGGCCATGCCGTGGCAAAATCATCAGATAGAATCAAAATAATCCAAAATGACCTTAGGGAGTAATTTCATGAATTTAGACACCCATATTGCCAGTGTTGCAAACCAAACAGTTTTATGGCCACAGGAGGTCCCACGGGAACTTGTCACAGAATGGCCATTCCAAGGATATATCATTGTATTGTCTTAAAACAATGAAGAATGACCTTTCGGAGTAATTGGAAGAACTTTGGATACCCATATTACTATAATTACATCCAAAAATATAAAAAGTGCTTTAATTCCGGAACACATCCTTGGACTGCCGGATTTCCGGGAACCAGATGAGCCACTTCCGGCTCGGTTATAACCACACTGGAAGTGGATAAGTTCCTGAATCTTTTGATGGTAAAAGTGTCCGAATCGGTCAAAAATTGCCAAAGTTACAAGCGTTTCAATTTGTGGGTACCCGGGTACCCTTGTCGAGCACTTAAAGGTGTTTTTTTTGTCGAACACATAACGGTTAACGATCTCAGTTTATAGAACAAGATGCGGGAATACGGGACACCTTATAAGCAGAATTAAGCAATGTAATACCTTGAAAGTGTTTAACACTGGAGTCGATGTCGTTTGTTTACCATCCGAGAGCCGGGGTGGCTTTTGCCGTATCAAGAATTTTTCTCCATTGTACTCAGTCCTGGACTAATCGTCACCAATGCGTTGCGCGTCTCGACACACATGTCGACTTTAACCTGGTCGAGCCATCTAGCAAGTTAGGCCCCTTTATTCATGGTGCCGATGGGGTTCTTAAAGAGAACGGGTTTCACTGCACAGTCGTCCGGCATTCTTGCGACGTGGCCGGTCCACCACAGCCTCCCAACTTTAGCCAGGTGTACGATGGGAATCTCTCTAAGCAGTGAATATAGCGAGTCGATGTCTTTTTTGAAAATAAGGCAAATGAGGCTATCCAACCACTCTTCCGAAATTTGTTCAGCCGGAATACCGTCCTTCCTAGCAGCCTTTCTGTTTTTCAGCTCACTAATTGCCTTTTAATCAATTTAAGCTATCTTTATAAAAAATGAGACAAATCGAGCGTTCACTTATTTCGCATTGATCCACTCTAAATCGCCTAAACAAGTGTCCTTATCAAGTAGCGTACAAAGAACTTCTTTGCCTCTTCTATATGACACGCGACATGGTCTTATGTTGGAATTGGCACTGCCGTTGCTTCTAATGTACAGATCTGTAATGACTCTCCGCGGAAAAGGAAATTTGAAGCAAAATACTGACCCCACTCTGGTCACACGCGGCAGGCAACATATTTGGAAACCAACAGAAGAACATCCCAAGAAACATTTTTGTTGTACAGTACAGCAGTTTATCAAGGACTTGTTCCATTGGTAGGGGAAGGGCGGTAAAGAGGGCCACTGCGGGAAAGACGGACACTTGTCATGTTTCATAAACAATAATTTTTTAAAGTAAATCAATGATGGGAAATGTTTCTATAGATTAAATGAACACTTTTGAATTAAACTGCTGATTGTTAGCAGCGCAGCTGTCAAATTTATAAGCAAAACAAAAAAAATGCGTAAATACGCTAACCGATGTAATTTTGTGTGTGAAGAAAACAGCTGGTAAATCGTTAAAAACAATATTTTCATGCTATATCGACGACATTGCGTTAGTTTGACCCTTTACTGAATATCCATTGAAAGCCTGGACATTTTTTGAATATTCAGTAAAAAGTTATTGAAGTTTGTTAAAATGGTATCCAAGTCGGGAAAGACGGACACCCAAAGGTAGGGAAAGATAGACACAAAGATTTAGAACTCGTTTTGCCCAACAACGATTGTTGAGTTGAGCCCGAATCTCACGATCCGGAAAATATAAATGTCTGTTCAGAATTCAGAAAACTGCAGATACATTACATTGGCAAGTGTTTGAGAAGATGTTTAATTTTTGTATTAGTTCTTTGAGTTTTTATATTGCACAATATAGTTCTACGATGTTGTACATAAAAGAGTTATCCAATCAAGCAGTTCAGTCGAGCAGTTCAGTTAAGCAGTCCAGTCGAGCAATAGATAATAGACCAGTCCAATTGAGCAGTCTAGTCAACCAGTTGAGCAATCGAGTAGTCCAGCATGACGTCCTGTCAAGGACCTGTGTTTAGTTACCGGTAAGCCTCTAATGACGTCCTGTCAGAGACCTGGTTTTCGGTACCGACAAGCCTCTTATATAAATAGATATAGAATAGTTTGTAATCAGAAGTCATATAACAGTTGAAACGCGTGCAGGGCGCTATATCTCTGCATATTAGTGTTGATAGGAGGAAATGCTTATCAACTTAGGGACTAGATTGGTACACTTCATTGTGCCTGATTTTTAATTTCAGCTATAAATTCACCATAAATCTCGCATGTGTATAATATTTCTCGATATAAATTTTCAAACTTTGGTTCATTATGTAGTACCATTACCATTATATTTCATTTATAAAACAGTTGTATTTTTTATCTTAATTTTCTTAACTACTGGCTTTACAAGAAAATTCCGGAATATCCAGGTTAGTCTCAAACAACCGGTACTTACATACTGAGAATCTTTTCGTATGGTAATTTAGCATCGTTTGCTTTCGTGTCTCGCTCGTTACATTTTTCCGACAGCGGTTGTTTTAGGACGCCATTTTGAATTCATTTTAGCACACTTAGCAATGGTGCGTTCACCAACCGGAACTTTTATTGAAATCTTATAAACGTGTTTTTTAATCGTAATATCGGTTACTTAGGAACATCGCGCGTTGTTTCTATCATATGAATATCAAATATCAAAAGCTTGATAGCTTTTATACAGCTCCCTAATAAAGTAGTCAGAGTTTTTAAGCAAGTTCTATGATCGAAGGATGCCAAAAGGTATCTCGCGCAGTCAATGTTTTCGATTTAATTGCCAAAATAAACCCGTTTGGCTCGGGACAGCTTTCGTGCATAGCAACAAATGTCTATCGGTATTTAATAACTGACCACGCGCGATTTCGAACGAATCGAATATGTTGATAGCCCATAACTTTCGGTGCGGTAAACTGATGATTTCTCATAGTTTTTTCCTATATCGGTATGTCGGATCTTCACAACCTGTTTCGTAATGGCCACGTAACCAAAAACGTCCTCAAATCGTACGCGAGCTCGAATGACAGTGATCGCACCACCTGCCTCGGTGGATCCAGATCAATTCCTTTCTACTAACAACAACTCATCCCTGTGATACTTGTGGATGATGCAGAGGATTCCTCGGTCTCTAGTAGCAGCAAGTGTCGGACTAACATTCCTTTCCCTCCCAAATTGACCTGCATGGGCGTGGCCAGCTTTGCTATTGATCATCACAAAGAATTAGATCACCAGAAAATGCACACTGAGAATGATCTGCTGCTCCCAAGCATCGTTCCGAAGGTCCTTTGTGCAATCTCAGCTGATCTAGATCAATCGCGGGCAACTCACGGGCGGTCAAACTATGCTATGCTATGCTATGCTAGTAGTCATATAACAGTTGAAATAGGCCAACTTTTAGAAATAATTAATTTATCACCAATTAAAATTTTGAAGGGAACCATTTTATTTCCTCGCTCAAAGGGGGTATCGGGAAGGGGGTTCTCCTAAACCAATTCTTTCCTAGATTCGTGATGAAATATGTTAATCTTTCTTGACCCTAGAGCGGGCGCGCTCTCTTGCTTTTCAGCACTTTCTGATACCATTCGTATCTTTCTGCCATGTCATTCGAAAACGTTGAATTTGCTGTCATCGATAAACAAAAATGTTTTGAAAACTAGCAATCCTTATTAGCATACAGGAAAAACAAAGGATCAGAACAGGCAAATTTCATGCCACTTTTACCAGTGAAATTAATCGTACGAGACTTAACCAAAATTGGATCAGCAATCAATTTATCCGCGGCCAGCGTTATGCTGCTTGCGTTACCTCTGCTATATTATTAAAATGCTTGACGGACAGCCAAATTCCTACACACGCATGAATGAAACGATTCACACTTTATTATCTATCGTTCGTACGCTTTGAAGCTCATTTCACAGCCTCCGCGCCGCGCTCGCTGCCGGCAACCTTGACCGTGAACTAGAGTTTGACGGTGTGATTTTTTCACGGTGAACAACCACGTAAACGAAAGCGTGGATAGTCGGTGGATTGTTTTTGCTGTCGTTGATCGTCCTTTACCTCGGTGAATGCCAAACAAAAACTTCGAATTTTCGATTCGACAACCGTGCATAATAATGTGTCGGATTTGAATTCTTTTAAATCGACATGACTGTTTCCGGGGAAGTGCAACTAAAGGAATTGGGGAAAATTTTCTTTCTACTGTACCGTTCACCTTTGTTAGACCAAGCAATTCAACTGAAAGAATCCGGTTGGTGGTCAGTTTAGCATTTCCGGTTTTAGCTGCATGAACGAACTCGAAGCTTCACATATTTTTCAGCATTTCTTCTTCCGGTACGGAGTTTCTTTACTGCCATCCAGGGTAATGTACAGGAAGTATCGACCAATTTCCTTTGTGGAAAAAATAGCGTCGGTTGTGTTAACATAAAAAAATATAATTGAATTCTGAAGAGATCAAACTGTCGGAAGCGGAAAGTAATCTTCCTGTGAGAAATTGATTTGTTTTTTATTACACTCTAGGTAGCTGGAGAAAATTGTGAAAAGTTCGGCAATAGGTTTCTTGGAATAATTTGTGAAAATAGCAATTTTGATATTAATTGATTTCTTGGGAAAGCGATCAAAGTAAATTTCAAACGTTCTTTAGGTTTGGTTATTAGAACGTGCTACACGACTTTAAATTAAACATTAAATTGATTTAAAATATATGAAAGCTTTTGTTCGATTGCATGTTATGAAAACTTATGATTGAGTCGTGGGCCTACACTAATTAACCGCATCAGAATTAGCGCAATGCATCGATTACATACTGATAATCTTAAACTACATCCCACCATAATAGGATATCCTCTCCAAGTAGGTACAGCAACAACCTTGCGAAGAGAGAGCTTTTAACTTTATTGCTTTCACTACGTTCTGCTGTGTGCCATAAAAATGTTTCCTGCCACGATGCTTTGGTTTATGTTGTATTTTAAAGCCGTTGTTTAGAAAAAAAATCTTTTCATCGCCAAAGCACCTTGACCCGGTGCGGTGCTGGTGTCGGTGCGGGTGTTGGATGCCTCATTCAAGCGAGCTCGGGCGAAGTACACCTTCCTCCCCGAAAGCACGGGGTGGCTTTTTTCGCCTACCCCACACAGACGCAAACACACAAGCACACATACTCTGTCAGACTCTGATTTGCACCGGAAACATGCTATCTCAATCCTCGTCGGTTAGCCCTTCGTCTGATGGTTTATCCTCCTGGGGCATTTACGGCGATAGCATAGAACCGATTTCGAAGAAAATGTGCTCGTAACCTATATATTAGCCCCTTGTAAAGTTCGCTCTCGCTTCTCGCTGCTCTTCTACGACCAGAATCCGGCAAAATTAGGTGAAAGACGGAAGCTGTGACTAAAGCGAAATAGCAAGTTTGCTGTCGGGTTGACGGGTGGTAAAGTGAAATGAATCGCCGATTTCAAAGCAAAACTAGGTCATCATGAAACGGCGAAAGCGCGCGGCCTTTGGGACCGGAAATGCCTAGAAACGCGAAATAGTACTACGTGAAACGGTGTTTCGCGGATGCCATGTAGGCAAATAGGTACGGCGGACACGAACGCGAACGCGAACGCGAAATGATGCACGGTGTGTGTCTGTATGTGTTCGTGTTGCGGTGATGATATTCCGGTGGAGAGATAAAAGGATTTTATGTACCTTTTCTCCGACGGGTGCTGGAAGTGTTCATCCCCTATTTCATCTCCGGCTGCCTGGAGTGATTAATGTCCGTGGGGGAGCAGCCTTGCATATGTAAACCATTACAGCAGCGGTGGAACATTGTGTTGTTGGTTGTCAACTATGAATTGCTGCAGCATCACCGGCACCGGCAAGATTGTCGTAAGGAATGTTGATGAAGGATTTCTTTCACCATGTGTGGAATAAATAAAGACATTCAGTTGCGCTTTTACTAAATGCATTGTTATGCAGTGTGTCGGTGAGAAATCTAGATGATGTTTTGAATGGAGATGGATCGTCTAAGACGAAACATGTTCTCCCTTTGGGAAAGGAATCTGTTACATTGTAATTTTTTATGCTGGAGAAATCGTTAAACTTTTTCCACATTTTTGAAAACTTTCTTTAATATTCTTATGTTACTGTTTGGTGTTTGTAGCGGGTGCTTAAATGAAAAATAAATTAATTTTAATAACATTAGTCAATCAAAGGTGGAATTTTAACAAAGGTGTGTTGTAATCATAGTTGTTGGAAACCAATGAGGTATAAAGAGGTGTGGAAGTAGAAGACATTTTATAGTGTTAGTAGCGAAAAATCAAGATTAGCGCTCGGCTGTCCAACGAGCAACAGCAACAAGATGACGCTTAAGGATAATAAGGGCAAGCAGAGATTTCACCGACTTTGGACGAGATTAGAAAAGCAGCAAGAGAGCTGAAAAATGGCAAAGTAGCTGGAAAGGACGGCACCCTGCCAAACTTTTTAAAGTCGGAAGCGAACGGTTGTATTGCGTAATTCATCAGGTTATACCTAAGGTATGGACTGAGGAGAAACCATCGATGGACAAAAAGGACCATCGACTCGAATGCAGCAATTATCGAGGCATTATTCCCCTCAATTCTGCCTACAACATTCTCTCCTGCATCCTGTTTCTCAGACTGAGGCCGTTGCACGAATACGGCCGTTGGTGCATACCAGTGGGATGTTCGAAAGGGACACTCCACGATAGACCAAATGTTCTCCTTGCGACAAATCCTCGATAAATTCCGGGAATTCAACTTGCAAACTCACCATTTGCTTATAGACTTCAAGGCGGCGCACGATTCAGTTAAATGAAATGAACTGTGGCGGATTATGCTTGAACATGGTTTTTCAACAAAACCAACTAGGCTGATACGTGCTACCCTTGATGGTTCAAAATCAAGCGTCAGAATAGCGGCCGCGATATCGGACTCGTTTGTGACGTTAGATGGTTAGAAGCAAGGTGACGGCGATGATGATAGATGGCGATACTTTTGAAGTGGTCGATGAATTTGTTTACCTTGGTACGTTAGTGACATGTAACTACGATGTGAGCCGTAAAGTAAAAAGGATAGCGGCTGCCAACAGGGCCTTCTACAGATTACGTAGCCAGCACAAAACTCGCGCTCTATAAGACGCTCCGGTAGTACTCTACGGCCGCGAATTGTGGATGTTGAAAGAGAGCGACCGACGAGCTCTTGGCATTTTTGAGCGAACGATCCTCCGATTAGAAGATGGAGGGTGGCGCAGGCGGCTTTTATAATTTAGTCATATTGTTATTTAAACAACATACTTGCCATTTGATCAACTGAATTTTTGATGGTCTGTGTCGTCTGTTATGTAAACAAGGGCACCAGTATCTGCCAAAGCGGACTCGTGACGTCACCTTGATTTGGTCTATACGTGGCGAAGTATGCAATCTCTATAAGGCTGTGCAGATTGTTATTGTTTACATTGTTTATGAAGAAGAAGAAGAAGAAGAAGAAGAAGAAGAAAAAGAAGAAGAAGGAGAAGAAGAAGAAGAATAAGAAGAAGAGGAAAATACTTTTCTGGTAGCTCCTCACACTTACACGGAATCGCGTAAGCAATTATCAGATAATTTGTCAGGAGAAATTCGCAAAAGCAAATACATTTGTCTCTTTTTATTTCACAAAATTTTAAATATACAAAATCATATGATATTAAACGTCTCGTAAATTACCTAGTAATGCTTTTATCCAGCTTTCTATGAGCTATAATGGCGGACAGCATAATACCTGTTCGTAATATTTGAACAACATTTTTGACATTTTAGTGAAATATTACACGGTATCTATTCGCGATTTTACGGTAAAACTAAAGTTATGTGCGAAAAGAAAACGTGCGATGTATTACTGAAATATTAAAATATGTTTCATTCTTTATCTATACCTATAAAAATGGATTTTTGTCTGTCTGTCTGTCGGAATGTTCTTTATAGAATCGAAAACTACTGAACCAATCGGCGTTAAAATTTGCCTGTACAGGTTTTTGGGGCCAGGGAAGGTTCTTATGATGGTTAGAGACCCCTCCCCCACTAAGAGGGGGGGCTCCCATACAAATGAAACACAAATTTCTGCATAACTCGAGAACTAATCAAGCAAATGAAACAAAATTTGGCATGTGGGTGTTTTTGGAGACAAGAATTTTTTCTATGGTCTCCTCTTTAGAAAAAAGCAAAGTCGTGGGCTTAGAGTCAGTAGGATCTCTATCAAGCAAGCACCTTCTAGCCGAGATTCGAACATGCGACGACTGGCTTGTTAGACCAGCATCGTACCTCGAAGCTAAGTAGGCGGTTCATTCTCCTCTTTAGAAGGGGAATTATGACTCCTCTCCCCTTTAAAAGGGGGGGCTCCCCCCCTAATGAAATACAAATTTCCTCATAATTCGAGAACTAATCAATCAATTGGAACCATATTTGGAATGTTGGTGTTTTTGAAGGCAAGAATTTTTTCTATGATGAATTGAAACCCCTCCCTTCTTTAGGAGGCGAATTATGACCCCTCCCCCCTTCAATAGTGGGAGGGCGGGGGGGCTCCTATACAAATGAAATACAAATATCCTCATAACTAGAGAACTAATCAAGCAAATGGAACCAAATTTGGCATGTGGGGGATTTTGAAGGCAGGAATTTTTTATGATGGTTTGAGACCCCTCACCCCTCGGGTAGGGAGATAAGGACTCTAATACAAACAAACGTTTTGCGTAACTCAAAAACTAATCGAACTCTAGAAATTTTAGACTCTTTCATCAAACATTAGTCAATAACAAGACCATCAGAAACTATCAATTGTAACATTAGATGATTTAGAGTGAGACGGACACAGGCCACGAGTATTGCCGGCGACCTGCCGTCAGAAGCGCTGGCCACTGTAGGGGGGCAGCCCCCGTAGAGATCACCTCTATCTAATTTAATTTAATTTTTTTATTCATCTTCGATAGAATAAAACATCGCACAGACATGTTACTTAGTACTAATAACCGCTAATCCTTAATCTAAACACATTTTTTGACATGCCAAAATCAAATAAATAATAAACTTCGTTGAAACGACTACAACAAACTTCTAGCGGGTCGTTATTTCCGTAGGCCGTGCGGTGAGTCGATCATCGAAAGAACTCCGATTGGCGCATCACTCGTGACGGTGAGTTGAATCGTAGTTTTTCAAGAATAGCTGGACAGTCAATGCGATCTGCTAACACGTCAAATGTTACCATACGTTGGAGGTGTATTTGTCTACTTTCCAGCGTCGATAGGTTGATCAGCATACACCGGTTTACATATGGTGGCAGGTTTGTTCGGTCTCTCCAATTAAGATTCCGCAAAGCGTATCGGATAAACTGCTTTTGTACTCGTCTGTTGACGTGAACAGCGTGATATGGTGCCCAAACTTGCACTCCATATTCGAGAATACTGCGTACGAGCGAGCAGTAAAGTGTTCTGAGGCCATAAACATCAACAAAGAAATTGGTGTTCCTTCTCAGAAAACCTAACATTGCATATGCCTTAGCCGTAACGGCAGAGATATGTTCCACAAATTTCAGTTTGCTGTCGATGAGAATCCCCAAATCCTTCACAACGCCTTTACGTTCTAAGCTTGTTGTCTCCACGATGTAATCAAAAACCATCGGCGCATGTATCCTCGTAAATGAGATTATGCAACATTTGTTGACGTTAGCTTTCATCCCATTCAATGAGCGCTTCAATGTCTATTTGGAGCGCACAGCAGTCTGTTAGTGTTGTGATTACACGGTAAAATTTGAGGCCATCAGCGTATAACAGATTCGGGGATTTTAATTTTCCGCAAAGATCGTTGATGAAAAGAACGAACAGCAAAGGTCCCAAGACACTGCCTTGAGGAACTCCGGACTGAATCTGGAACGGAGTAGAGCACGCCCCGCCAACTCTCGCCGTTGAGCTACGCCCCGTCAGATACGACAGAATTCATTCTGTCAGCCACTCAGGTAGGCCCATTATCCTAAACTTCTCAACTGCCAGAGTATGTGGAACCTTGTCAAAAGCCTTGGCAAAATCAACATACACAGCGCCGATTTGTTGTCGTTTATCGATTTTATCCACAATAGCCATGTTGTTCTGCAGATATTATGGACTTGACAGATTGGTAGAGCGAATCATGTACCATACTTTGGAGATCCCACGGTAGTTCTCTACTTCGTTAAACGAACCCGATGTATAAATCGGTGTCGGTGTGATTGAAGCAGATTTCCAAATAGCTGGGAAGTGCCTCTCGCCAACTGAACGGTTCAACAGTAAAGGTTTATTTATTTTACTAGATCTACTGACCTCTATTACTTTCCTTCAGTTGGGTCACCCCTGCGAAATAGTACTTTCTACGAAAAGATTTTCCATTAAATGGTACATCCCGCGTAAGGTTTTTCGCGAAATGGTATTCTGCGAACCTCTATATTATTGGTGTTCCGCAAAATGGTTTCGGCGAAATGGTTTGTAATGATGGCGAATATTTAAATGCTATTCGCTTTATTTTATCAGGCTAAGCAATGGGGGGAGTTGTTTTCTACGTTACTGTAAGGAAAATTTGTATATTAAAACACCCATGAACTCCCCAGAAACTTGCAAAATTCGAGATTGTGATAAAGGTCATCCAAGATTCACGATTTATGTACAACACAGTTTAATTTGTGGCAATACGAAGTTTGTCGGGTCAGCTAGTCTTATATATAAAAATGGATTTCTGTCTGTCCGTATGTTCCTTATAGAATCGAAAAGTACTGAACCGATCGGCGTGAAAATTTGCATGTAGGGGTTTTTGGGGCCAGGGAAGGTTCTTATTAGAGACCCCTCTTCCCACTAATAGGAGGGGGGGAGTTCTGGATGAAACAATTTTTTCTATGGAGAATTAGGACCCCACTCCCATTTAAGAGGGGGGGGGCTCCTGTCCAAATGCAATACAAATTTCTTCATAACTCGAGAACTAATCAAGCAAATGAAACCAAATTTGGCATGTGGGGGATTTTGGAGAGGGATAAGGACTATGATGAAATAAAACTGGACTCATGCAAATAAAACAGAAATTTTTGCGTAAATCAAAAACTAATCGAGCTCGAGAAATTTTTGACTCTTCCATAAAACATGACAATCAATAACAAGACCACCAAAAACTATCAATAATAGCGTTAGATGATTCATCGCGAGACGGCTGCGAGCGCGAGAAGGCTGCGCGTGTTGCCGGCGACCCGCCGTCGGAAGCGCCGGCCACTGCAAAGTGCAGACCTCTATTATTTTCTTTCAGTTGGGATTCAACGAGCGACAGCGATTAAGGAGAGGATCACCCCTGCGATATGGTACTTTCCACGAAAAGGTTTTCCGTAAAATGGTACACTCCGCGTAAGGTTTTTCGCGAAATGGTATTCGGCGAAATGTTGTACAATCACTGCGAATATTTAAGTGCTCTCCGCTCTATTTTATCTGGCTAAGCAACGGGAGGGTTGTTTTCTACTTTACTGTGAGGAAAAAATCCAAATTTGTATATTAAACTACTCATGCTTTCATAGTTACGTAACTTCTAAAATGAATCATCTGAGGATGAGCTCCTCAGAAACTTGCAAAACTCGAGATAATGACGAAGGTCATCCCAGATTCACGATTTATGTATAACACAGTATAATTTGTGGCAATACGAAGTTTGTCGTTCAGCTAGTATTTTACAGGGTGTTCAATAAGTTCGAATACACTTTAAAAATGTGTTTAAAAAATGAAAATACAAGATATTTTTTTCTGAGTCAATTTTTATGGAAGCAGTGTTTATTGAGAACCTTTACAACATATTTGGTGGTCTAACTGACCGGAAGAATAAAACTTTCGCTCGTAAAGGTAAAACTTAACTCTTCCTCGTAAGAATAGAACTGAACTCTCCGTGATAATTAAAATAACTGACTAATATTTAAAGAACTCCTCTCGATAGTGATAGTTAAGGAAACTAACTCCCCGCCCGCGCTGTCATCGCCGGTTTTATATCTAAATTGTTCTTAGTAAGAAGTACTAGAACACTGACAACAAACAGACGATTGCCCCTGAGAGTGGTGAGGCAAATGACAATTGAAATTAAACTACCGTCGCGGAAGCTTTAGTGTTGAACTTGAGATTAATGTCCGCCGTTCTTTATGCAACGTAAATAAGGTCGCGCTTCTTGGCACCGACGCTGCAACTGTGTTTCCAGAAGAGCTGCGCCAGCTGGTGGTTCACCCGTCTCCTTCAAATATAGTTCTCATACCCCGTCAGATGATTCTAAGCACACGTCGTTCAAAAACGACCAGTGCTTTTAAGTTCCCGTCGAGCATTGTCTACGTTTTGTGCCCTTGGCGGATAATCGGTCTTATTAGCGTTTTGTACATGATACAATTTGGTACGGAGGATGAAGCTTACCAGACCTTAAAGTCTTGTGGAGTCCGTAGTAAGCACGACTTCCTTTAAGAATATGTTTGCACATTGCTCTGCTGCAGTTGTTATCTGACGTCTTCGACGATCCGAGGTATACAAATTCGTCCATCATCACGAGCTCTTTCCCGTCGATTACCGCACTATTGCCTATAAGAGCTCGATCGCTCTCGGGTTTTTCTGTATTTCGGCACGCGGTACAAAGAATTTACGTGTTTGCTGGGAACGATACAGGTGTTCTATGTCCTCGCACTCAATTTCGTCCAGGCGGCGTTTTTTCTCCCGGAAAACTGGGGTTGCTGTCTTCGTTTCTCTTTATATCATTCCACGTTTTGACGGGTCCCCTGCTGCAGCATCGACGCTCGCGCTGCATTATTCTCATCTGACATCCTCTGGCATTCCTAGTCGAACCAGTTGTTACGTCGACTCCTCTCAGCGAACCTAATGGCACCTTCCGCTGCTCAGTTGATGGCCGCTTTAACACTATCCCAGTAGTCCTCGAGTGGGGCTTCGTTTAGCTCCCCCTCGCCCGGTGGCGCTGCCTCAAGGCATTGCGCATACTCGGTAGCGTCTTCAGGTAACTTGAGTTGTTCCACATTGTACCATGGCAGGCGATAGTACCGAATGTTGGTCATAACGGAAAGTCTATGGCGCGCTTTAATCATCGAAAGCTAGACTTCAAAGCGGCGTTCGATTCAGTTAGGCAAAATATGACAAATTTTGTGACAACTTTTGCTTGCACATTTGGTTTGCAGCAATATTAAATAAGCTGATACGCATTACGTAGATTGGTTTAATGTAAAGCCTTAGAATATCGGGTGAAATATCGTACTTGAAGGTGAAGAGCTATCGAGAAATCGTAGAGTATTTCGAGCGAAGTGATGTTAGATTCATGCAATTTAGATGATTTGCATCACATGTTGAGGAACCTATAGGCACTCAATACAGTATAAGCTTTGGTGATAGTCTAGCTGCAACGTGCTGGGAATATGACTGTCTAACAGAATGCCTAACTCCTTTACTGTATTTCCTCGGTTAGTGCTTGCTGATAGCATTTCATATTTAAGCTATACAAACATTCCTATGCTGTTGGTGGAAAGGATTTTTAGTATCCGATAACCACACTCTTTCCTTTGTTAGATTAGCCAAGCAAAAAAGAACCAGTAGATTTAGAGTAAAAGGAAATTTGATAATACTGGCTGCAGTGTAAAGAAAACGTTTCATTTTAATTTGACGCTCGGATTGGCACTGAGTCATGTTCAATCATATTATTATTCGAGTGCAAATCGCAGTAGGAATATTTTCGAGCCAACGATATTGATCTCGCCGAGGATTGAAAAAAAAAGAAACTCCATCCCATAATACTAACTGCGTTCTCATCCCCGGGGGAGGTGTGACGGCGTGAACGAACAGGAAAACGAAACGCACGCCCCCCGGCTCGACTGTCTGCGCTCGCTCTGTTTATGTGTAGAATCAGCGGAGCTGGTGGGAAATCGGATAAATTGCGTGAGTCCTACTTTTCCGCTGGAAAACCATGTGCTTCGGACGCAACCAAAACCCGATCGCATGCCGCATCAGCTGCCGACAGGGCCGAACGGGACGTAAACAGAGCGAGCTTTCGACGCTCACGTGCTGCCGGCGTCCGGAGAGGCTCACTCCGACGGGAGAAAATGTGACGGGAAAGTTCATTCCTGGCGAAGGATCTGCCTTTAAAAAGGCACCGATAAGGACGAAAAAGCTCCAGTTCTGTTCGGAGTTTTGTTCAGTGCGGTTCTCGGAAAATAGCCAACGAATCAGTGACCAGCCAGTTCGGTAAACAAATTGAAGTAGAAGAATCATTGTGAAATGAGGCGGAAATTCGTTTTCGATTATGACCTGCCATCCTTTGGGCGTTAGATGGAAGTAGGTTATAGTAAAACGGTTGTGTGTTTACTTGAAGATTGACAAAATTCTATCAATGAAAAATCCAATAAAAATTAAAAGCTAGAGGAGGGTGCCAGCGTAAAGTGTAAAGTGAATACCCTTTCCGTACGGTACGGACGCATTTGCCAGCGAAGGGGAAGACAATCATCGATCGAAAAAGCTACGGCCGGAGCCGGGGAAAACGGCGAAAGCGTGGAGTCTGGGCGAAGAAGGGAGTTGAACCAGCCAGCAGCAGAGTGAGTCAGTTGGAAAAGCCACAAAGAGAAAGTACATACCTATACAGTCAGTGGAGTGTTCTACATTTCCTGTTTCTATCAGACGTGAGCCTATTGTGAGCAAAGCGGAGCCTTTTAATATTTTGTTTGTCTGGCTTCACTGGACGTTGTGGAATGCCCTACTATGCAGTCATTACATTACTAGAGTGAGCATTAAAAACAACATTGTTAAAAAAACACAATAAATGTGTGCTGTTGTGCTGGTTTGTGAGCACGTGAATTACATTCCACTATCGGTGTGTGTGAGTAAATGAGTAATTCCGCCCAGGACAACTGCCAGCCAGACAAACGGAACCAGACGTATCCGGAAAACAGCTGAAAATGGTCACCCAACCATGGTCCCGTTCGTTCGTTCGTTCGTTGATTATGTGCTGGCAGCAGTAGAGGGTACACATTCGGCCCTCGCCTCGGTCTCTCGGATGGCACCCTGCCAGTATCGATTGAGGCTGGTTGATATATAGGAGACCAAAGTAATTTTAATTTTCTTCTGCTGCTGTGGTTACCATTTGCGTCCCCGGTTTACACCTTCCGGTGATTTCCTGAGCGAAAAGTGTCTGTGTGAAGAATCTGGAAAAATCAATTTCCCAATGAATATTGAGTGACGCGTTCATTGTGCACGTGCAGTGCAATGCCCAAGCAGTGAAGTGAATGCTAATGGTTTTTTTTGCTCTTCCTACTTCACGAAAGTTGTGAATGGTGTGATGCTGGCGGGGCCGGCACGAGTTGCAGACAACCGTGGAAAGGTAAAGCATTTTTTTTTATATTTCGAAAAGAGGGCGAAATCGGTTTATGAACGCTATAGGTACCGGGTACACGGTTTGCTGTCAGCGAAAAGATGTTTTCAAGATGAGAGCTATCCTCCTTAGCTACCTGTGCCGGCCTGTACCTATGTGCGGTAGGATATTTTATATCAAGCATCATCTGGTAACAGCTCAGAGTGGCGGTGAGATGGAAACGATGCGATCAACGTGAAATTTTCAACAGCTGCCAAATATGTTTTGCTTGGTTGGCTTGGTTCGAGTTATTTGCAGGTATAATGTGCTGTAAATCGATCGATTATTATTCAATACATAAATATTCGCTGAGCTCAGTGAAGTGAAAAAGCCACAGGAAAATGCGTACTTTTGTTATGCAGCCAAGCTATAGCACTTGGATTGTTGCTGCGTCATATAATATGAAGTGTATGATACGGCATTCCGAAGTAATTTCGTGATTTTTAATAAGTTTTTGATAGATCGGCAGGGATTTCGTTCCATGATAAAGGAATTTTAAGGCTTTACGGCTCGAAAATCGCTCGAAGATGCATTTGAATTCATCAATGTATTGTGGATTGTATTTTGCTTACAAAGCTCAAAAGTCATAAAAATATTTTTCAAACATCCTCCCTCGAAAAAAGCAGAGAAAAAAATTGTTCCAATACGTTGTTTGGTTGTCGGAAAACAAAGGCACATTAATTTAAAAGGGAGGCGTCATTCTGCATCGAATTTATTCCGCGAGTCACTGGAATGTGTTTGTATTAAAATAAGCTAAAAAGTTTATAGACCTGAGAGTTTTAAATGCATTTCAAAATTTGTTGAACAGCAAATGCATACACTTTTTATAATCTTTCCGAATTGTTGTATCAGCCAAGTAATAAAGGATTATTTTCGTCCTAAACCGCGACATTGAGCAAAAATGTGAACAAAACACAGCAACCATTACGCTCGCGTAATTTAATATACAAATATTCAGTTTCTCCGCTCAGTATAGTTCATCCTTAACTATTCCGCTGAACTGAGATAGAATGATAGAATTTAAAGAAATTTAACACGCGGGCATAGTCAATGTATTTATCAATGAAAACAACCTTTAAAAAGTGCCAGGTCACCAGGTTTATCCACAAAGCTTCAAAAGAAAAAAAACTTGAACCTAACGAACTGCAAATTTCTCTGGCAATTTGAAAACCCGTTTAGATTTTTCGATCATACAGCCATAATTCAGGAACAAAAATTAACACTATCGTGAAATTTTCATCATTAAACGAATTGTAAATAGGTGAATAATGATTTTTTTTATACTCCCACGTGATAAAACATAGTTTTTAAATTATCACCACTATTGGGTGTACTCGCAAATTAATTTTTTTTATGCACTATGCAGGCCCTTATGACCTGCAAGGTACTGCGCGTGACGCTGTTCGTCTGTCAGCGTGTTAGCCGCGATTCTCACCGCTGTCACCGTGTCTAAAAATAGGCCATCCACATACATCGCTACTTTAACAAGGGGGTTGCGCAGTCTCCTTTTGTCCAGCGTCCCTGCGGTTCATAGGTACACGGGTACCAGGAAGCCACATACCCTGGCGGGTGTTGTGGGTTCAAATCCGGTCATAATCTTAGATTATAGTTTGGTACGACCCATGTACCTTCCAGCATTGGACAAAAGGTAGGAGTCACAACGGCTACTTGTTAAACGTAGCTACCAATAACCCCCCCCCTCACTTTCCCGCTCTTTCCCCTCCACACCAAAAAAAATTTCATTACTTTCCCCTACCGTCCCTCCGTCAATTGTAGAACCACTGTTTCAAAAAATATTAATATTAATGCCTAACCGCATTTCAAGTTCAAGACTGGCTTGTTAGACCAGCATCGTACCTCAAAGCAACCTCCCAAGCAACATTGTAAGTTTTATTGTACTCTTATGATGGTCTTCAAGACCAACTTTGGTCTTAAATGCCATCACAAGTGTGTAATAAAACCCAAATTGCATTGCATGAAAGAGCATGAGAAACATAGCATTCAATGCTTACGTCGCACACGCAGGCATAAAAGAAACAGCCGCCGGTGCTGTGCACTGACATTCTGCTACCCACACACTCGCGCACGCACATCCTCACTTAGAGATGGTCGGGTTCCGGGTTTTCAGACCCAAAACTTGAACCTAAGTACTTCGGAATAGTTGTAAGTTTAAGTGTCTTAAGAAGCAAACTCTTTTATGTGTGCTATCTTTGAGCTAGTATAGGGAATTTTAAAAACTGGTTTTTGGCGATTAGATACCTTTGTAACATACTGAAACAAGATCCAAGGATTTCCAAAAACAAATTTCGATTTTCTTTTCGTTTTACCTTTGTTATACTATAACAAAGGTTTAAAAATTGGTCGAAAAACACGAAATTGATCCGGAGGGCCAAGTCACATATACCAATCGATAGGGTTCGACGATTTGAGCAATATCTGTGTGTGTATGTATGTAATTTTTTCTATCGCCTGTTTCTCAGAGAACCGAATCGTTCGCTATTACTTTCGTTTCAAAGGTATTATTGTCTAATAGATCACTATTGAGTTATTTCGTGATACGATGTTTCGTTTAAAAGTTATAAGCAAAAATGTGAAAACTACGTGACATGGGTTTCTCCGGAACTACATGATCGATTTCAACGATCTTAGTATCAAATGAAAGCTCTTGTTAAAGCTAAATTCTTCAGGAATTTTTATTGAAAACAAACAAGTAGTTTAAAAGTTATGCTTAAAAAACCTGTTTTGACAAGGTAATAATTATCGCCTGTTTCTCAGAGCTGGTTAAACCAATTTATGTGCTATTAGTCTCACTTGAAAGGTAATATATCCTAATAGATTACTATTGAATGATTTTTTGATTGGACATTTAATTTGAAAGTTATGAGCAACCATATACACCACACCAAAATTAATATTAATTTATAATGGTTTTTACTAAGAAAATTTACCTAATTTCAATTATTTTAATATCACACGAGAGGTTTTGACGCTACGAATATATATGCAAAATTTCATAAGAATTGGTTTTAGCGGTCAAAAGATATTAACCCTCGAACACTCGCGCCAACTTTTGTAACACAGTTACTAGCGCACAATAGCCCCAAACCAAAGAAAACGTGCACACTAAAGTTTTGATTGAGAAAACTTGGTTTTAGGTTTATCGAATCTTTGGAAGAGTTTCTAGAAATTGAAAGCTCTATCGTCTAGTGGAGTTTAAATTTCGATTAATCCCCCTAAAAGTGAAATAAAAAAATTATTTTTCTTCAGTGTCAATAAAACACATTGATGTGTTCTGCAAAGTTATAGAGCATATTATTACAAGAAATTTTGCTAAAGAGAATAACCTTCTATCTCTGCAGCGAAGATAGAAAAATCTTATTTATTGTATATGAATTTGTAAAATCAGTTTTTCTATTTTTGCTCTTTTTGTAATTGTTGTATGACTTTTTCATGTACTACAAAATTGTACAAATAGTAAAAATACACAATTTTGCTGAATATAGTATACCTCTATGTTTGCTTGTTTAGGAACTGTGGAACTTTAATTATAAAAAATATCCTAATTTTGACTCCGAATTACTCGACTACCAGCAGACGGATACATTTTAAACATTTTAAATTTGCTGATAGTTTTGCTGCATACAGACATCATTTTTCCATATGAAGAAACAAGTGAAAATTCCAGTTCGGGCCAAATTCTGGTACACCTCACATGCTGATTGCTTCGTTTCTGTGATGGCGGTTTATGCTGATCTATTTTTCCAACAATTCAAATTATTAATACATTGAATAATTATGACATTTTGCACATAATAAGTTTATTAAAGAATATACGTTAGTTAAACAACGATTTGTAACTTTATAACAATATGGCGTTGGAGAACCTTCACGTGTTGTACAGAATACAACAGCGTGAGTAACCGAAAGTTAATAAAAATTCATGAAAATTATTCAAAAAACCTTTATTGATGTGAATCAAATAGAATGGAATTACAGGAAATTATGGGCTTCGCTACACTGGTTGTAGGTTCGAGCAATGTTGCAAATCGAGCGAGAAGCCTAGTATTCAACGCTTACACAATCGATGCAAGCGTACGACAAACAGTCATCGTTGTTGTGTACAGACATTCTGCTACCTACACAATCGCGAACGCTCGTCCTCGTTGCATCCTTCTGTGCACAGCCTACTTACGAGGCAAACAACTCGTGAGCAACCAGCTGCTCGTGAGGGCTAGCGCAACTATGGGATACAGATGCATTCCTTTTGTTTTTCCTTTTAACATCACCACCTCAATTAGACACACGGGCGGGACCGCGAGTGATCGATATCAGCTGCTCGGGCTACAATGACGAGCGAGAGCGACGACCGTGGCTGTTAGCTAGTTGCATACTCGCAAAAACTCCTCGCAGTGCATGAATAAATATGTGCGTGAGCCCAGAAGGGATGCTTTTGCCGCTGTTAGAGTGTGTGAGAAAATTAGACCACATGTCTGTGGGCTTCGTGACACCGGATTCGAGTCCCACCTCTTTGCTTAATTTATATTCTTAATCTAACATAAAAATTTTTTCAGTATTCAGTAGACTCTCGGAAATGTTAACCGGAATATGGTAGTCCTAGAATCATTAAAAAATGATAAATACAAAGGCGAGAAATAGATTTGCGGATAAAGTACGCAAAATTCAAAGGAAGTGGAAATTGCACTGAAAGGAAATATGCAGCAAGATTTTTATAAAATCATATTAAACCCTTTCAGTAAGGTTTAAACAGTCTTTTTGCTTTTGTTCTATCGTATTCTATGTTTTGAAAATGTTCACCCGCATTTTCTGTTCCCTGCTGTTCCATTTGCATTCAAATTTAATTCGAATTTGTGCTTTTCACCATGTTATCAAAAATTCTACTATCACGGTCTCTGGTAATTATGTAGTCTCTGGTATAAGAGTTTAATTAATTCCCTGCTATGGTGCGACTCTGTATGAAACTGAAACTGTGAACCTGTGAAATGCGAAAGAACTGAAAAAATAAAAAATAAACAAAGAAGGAAAGCAAACGAGCTAGAAAAATGTGTTAAAAGCAGTGAAAAAGTTTATTTCAATTATGTCTCTCTTTTAGTAGGTTTTCACATAGAAAGTAATATGGCCATTACAAATATGATTAGGCAACTAAAGGTGGGGAGGGCCTTGGAAAAAACATAAATATTTTCAATCAAGCAAAAAACTATCCGTTTTAAGCACTTTTACTTAAAGTTTGTGAATGTGAAAACCACATCTTTTCTTGCATATCATATATACGTTAATCTTTTCCATGCAAAAATCTTCGAAAAGAACGAAAAAAGTAGAAAGAATTTTTTTGTCAATTTTCAGAAATTAGTTAAAATTTTCACTTCTGTTTGGTGCTAGATGCGTTAACCCACCGTACACTCAGTTTTCGATTTTTTGGGCTGCAGAACCCACTGATGACTGATTTTATACAAAAAAAATTTGACTTACATCCCAAAATATTTTTGCCCCCCGATTTTGTAATCTAATTGTTTTTTTTCTAACAAATAAACTAAAATAATGAATGGCTCCATTATTTGTCGGTTTCAGTTTTACTCATTTTAAAGCATTTGAAATCGTACAATGTTTAGTTCATTAGTTGAATTGCGAAACAAAAATTGAACGAGACAGAGGATGAATGAAAGAAAGAATCAAAAAACGAAGGAGAGAAAACCAAAGATAGAGAAAAAAAACCACACAGAGAGAGGAGCGAGAGTAGAGCAGAAGATAGAGAGAGAGAGAGAGAGAAGACCAAAGAAAAAAGATAGCGAGAGATAGAGAGATGTTGAGATTACCAGGAGGGAGAGAGAGAGAAGCAAAGAAAGAAGGAAGAGATAAAGAGAGAAATCCAATCTAATTAATCTTACACTAACGCAGCCAATTTTTGGCAGCATCTTGGAAAATGATGATTACTTGAGTCAATCATTTTTCTTGTCAACGGCGAGGCCAACTGCGCAGCATGTACCGCAGAGAGAATTCTTAGGAATCAAGTGGAATCAGAAATAATGCCTAATTCCATTAAACTCCTTGAAATCAAGGGGAAGGAAGAAAGCGTGGACCTCCCGTACCAAACGCTAACGATAATGAGTTATTTACAGTCGTTTGGAGTATCTTTGCTAATAAAGGTTGAGTGATACTCCGGACGCTCGGGGTGGACTAATGGCATTTAGACCAGAAGGCAGGCTGCAATTGACCAAGGATTATTTCGCTCTGTAAAAATAGAGTAGTCTACCAAAAATATTAGTTTAAATATTATAACACTTTAAAATAAAGTCGTGTAGATTAGTGGTTGCCTAAAACTACAGTTCTAAAGTCTGGAACTGAAAACTACACGACCCCGCACCTCCTAGCTGGCTACTCAGTTATGCAAATTGAAGTATTCTCAGATATGGCCACGTGGAGGCGCTAGGTAGGGGCTCGGGATGGCTAAATATATGTTGGGCGTTTTTTTCTAGTTGCCTTCCCCATTTCATCTTCCCCCGAAGGAAGAGAGAAAGTGGTAAATAGTAAGGTTAAAAAATAGATAAAAAGAGAGTGGAAGTGAGAGACTGAGAATTAAGAAACAAAAATGAGAAAATAAGAACGGAGAAGGAATAGTATAAGGGACTGGGGACTCCATCCCATGCTTAAGCGTTACCGGTTTATCCTATTGGGAAGTTTGCCTAGGATGTGGAGAAATTGGATATTGGGCCTTGAAGATTTTTTTAAATGCCATAGTATCTGGAAGCGTAGTATCCACCAAAGCGAAAAGTGCCACTTCAAGCACAGTTCATATCCTTCCCTCGTACTGAATTCTACATTTATAAACCATGAAGCCGAGGGGCCCTGCAGTCGGAAGGTTACCGGGTCTGCTTCGACAAGCGAGTGGTCGTGGGTTCGAATCTTAGTAGAATCAGCCCATTCGATGTTAAGTTACTTTAGCATGGGATTATTCTCAGGGTCCTCTACATTCTTCCTACTGAATTTTGCATTTACGAAAAATGAAGTCTCTTGACAGGGCAAATTATAAGAGATGAACTTGCTTGAGGTGCGAATGAAGCCTCTTGTTCAACGCCAAATTATAACTGGTCTCCGCACTTACTGGCTGTAGAAAGTGAGCTAGGTTGAAAAGTAGAAAGAAGTATAAAAGGAAAAAATGGGTGGAAAAACATAGACACTTAAGCACGGATTATAAGCAGTTCGCTCACTCTATAGCGATACTAGAAAAAGAACTAAGTGCGGAATACAATACCTAGATGATATAACAATAGATCTAAATACTGGTCGTAGTGATAATATCCATATAAAAAATTATGAACCCCTGTTGTCAGGGCAAATTTTCAAGAGTGATACTGGCTCGAGGTGCGTAATGAAGTCTTTTGTCCGTGGGCGAATTATAATTTGTTTCACTTCCTGGTTCTAGAAACGAGATTGGTGATGCCAACTAATAAGTTCCAAGGAAAACAAGCACATACATGCACTTCCTCGCTTTGTACTGAACTCTGCTTTACCCACAATGAAACCGCTAATCGGGACTACACATAAGTTCGAATCACTAAGCGGCGATGTACAAAACGCTAATCAGATCGGTAGTCCTCTACGGACTTGAGACTGTAACTTAGCTTACGGAAAACATGCGCGCACTTGCCGTGTTTCGACGAAAGGTGTTGCGGACTCTTTTTGGGGGAGTACAAACGGGAAGCGTAGAGTAACGGAGACGTATGAATGTGGCGAATGTTGCGATGCCCACCGTGTGGCCGGCCTCTTCGCAAGGATGCCGGACGACTGTGCAGTGAAATCTATTCTCTTCAAGACCACCACCGGCATCAGTAATAGAGGAACCTTAAGTGCTACATGACTCGGCCAGGTTGAAGTCGACTTGCGTGTGTCGAGACGCTCAACGAGTTGACGACAAGCAGCCCAGGACTGAGTACCGTGGAGACAAGTTCTTAACCTATCTTAACCCTCTAACGGGCAACACCGTAAAAACGATGCGATCAAGCTAATGACTATTCTATCATGAAAGTACACACAAAAAAACCTTAAGCTCTGATTTTCATGCAAAAATAATTATCTGCAAAAGCGCCAGGTAAGAAAATGTCCAATTTCTCTTTTTCTTTTTTCATGCCTAACGCTATGACCAGATATTTTTTCAATTCAAATATGTTACAAAATTAAAATATTACATGAAATTTACTCATAGAAAAAATTTTTAGGTCAATCATTTTGTTCTAGATGTCGTTTTCCTTCAAAAGATAAAAGGGGAATATTCGCCCAATAATTATTTTCAGAATTTTTTGGAATTTTAGTTTTTGAAAGATGATTTGAATGCATGGTCAGAATGTTATGATATTAGTATCAAAATGTCAAGAAATCTGTTCTGAACACATTTTGCATATTGCCAATTGAAAACAAATTTCGTATGCTGCTCTGGAGCTCCAAAAGCGAAGGCCGTCTACAGACGGTCTTACCCGTTAGAGGGTTAACTTAAGTTCACAACCCACCCCGGCTCTATGTTGCTAGTGACCATGTGACATAATTATTTTCGAGCATTGACCTCACAAGTGAGCAGAAAAACGATTTGAGGAGCAATGGGTTGCGGAACCCCACCACAATCTTGAAAATAAAACCAAGTTGATAGTAGGCACTGGAGATAAAGCTGTTGAAGTAGTTCTTGAATGTAAATTCAAGTTCGATAAACAGTACTCCGAAATCTTTACTACACTGTGGCCGAAAATAGTGTAGGTAGGCAGCCCTGCATAAAGGCGAATGTAAAACGCATTTAGTGCATACAGTTTTACCCCTGGTAGTATTCTTTTATCTATCAGCCCATGCCATGGGCATGACTACTGAACTGCTGATAATGTTAGTCTTCTTTAGTTTTCTACCCTTCAACACGGATACTCATGCACGGATAATAAGCAGTTCGCTTAATCAATAGCGATATTGCAAAAAGAACGAAGTGCGGAATTGAGAAAAACACCTTCACGATGCCACAATAGACCAAAATACTGGTCACAATGATAATATCCTTACAAAAAGGGGAAAAAATGGTGGTAAAAAGAAAAAGTGACAGAGAGAGAGGCAAAGACAGAATAATAATAAATCATTTGAACGATGATTTGTAATTTTCTAGACAGAGCAGTTTTTAGTCTATTTTATTTTACTGATTTTCCATTTGAGCTTCATATGCGATTAAATTATATTCAAGTGAACGAACATAAGCCTTACTTCAAAATGTAATTTTATCTCAATTCCTTTTTGGATCATATTGGGTTCCACAAAGCTCAATTCTAGGGCCAATCTTGTTTTCTTTATGGATAAATAATTTTCATAAAAAGTGAATAACTATAAAGTTCAAGTACTAACTATAAAGTATGAATAACTATAAAGTTAAAGAAGATATTCAGCAATATTAGGATTCTGCCAATAATTTAGTTACCACATCTTTCCGAAAAATCCGAATTAATCCACCTAGTGGTGTGACCTAGCCTTTCTACTGCCGCATAATTATTTTTTAATTTCTCAGGAACATCTATAATTAACTTGACTATATTTTTAAATATCCGTTCCTTATTTTTCAAAAACCATATCCAAAAAAGATAATATCTGAATTTGGAAAAATAACTGAGTAGAGTATTAGATATGAAAAACGAAAAAGAGAAATTGGACTTTTTCTTAGTTGGCGCTCTTTAATTAACTGAATTATTTTTGCATAAAAATCAAAACTTGAGCTTCTTTTGAATAAACATTAATGAAAAAATAGCCATTAGCTTGATCGTATCGTTTATACGTTAGATATTTTAGAAAACTATGAGATCAAATAAACAAAAGCGGCACATAAACATGCTTGAGGATGGGAAATATGATCAATATAAATTCCGGCGCTTGTTATTTTTGCTGGTATGAGTGGACCCATATTCATTTATTTATTAAAACATGATACATGACACATGACTATTATCTTTTAAAGTGTAACTAGCGAAAACAAATCGTACAGAATTATTAGTAACCTTTTCTTCCTCTTTTTCACATAAAATTTCTAAGCTCTAGCATCTATTGATTGGAAAAGCATCTATTGATACGCAAAATTTGTTTGAAATTGGTATAAATTTATTTGGGAAAATCAACTCATTAGTATTTTCAATCCTTTACACCACTATAGGTACCGTCGATTCGGGCGAAATTGATCAGTCGGGTGAAATTGATCACCTTGGACCAACGAGTAAAAAACTCTTTATTCTACGTTTATGCTGATTCATAAAGCTGAATATGCACCCATCCATATAAAGAATGAGTTACAGGTCAAAGTCACTTGGCTTTCAGCAAGATTGATCTTGTAAATGGCTTGATTTTTTAAAATTTACTATTTTGATCGAATCGCAATTTTCAACATGCCCGATAAAACTCCTTGCTGTTAACACAAATTTCGTTGCAGAAGGAAATTTTGATAGAACTAATTCGATTCTCTAATTATCTGGCTGTGCTTTGATAATTTCCAAGAATAAAATTTTGCGACAGAAATTGTTTGATTTGACCTTTTACGAAATAAAACGATTGATAACATCATGAACTGAGGCAACATAGATTTCTAGATCGCTATGGGTGCGAAATGGAGCTGCCACCTGCGAAAGTTTATTCTTTCTGTGAAGCAGAATGGAGATTTATAAAAGGGTGCAAAAGACAGACAATACTTCGCACAAATTTTACAAATGCTCCATATGGCAGTTGCATGAGAGTGCAAGAGATCGGTTTGTGCTTACATAGCGAAATGCAACTACACATTCAAAGAGACAGTGAAGCTCCCGTATATGAGGAGAATTAAATTATTTGTTTAACTAGATTGGTGAAGATTGTATACGAAAATCGTACATTTACACATATATACAGCAATGTTTAAACAAAAACAAACGATTACGATGCTAAAATTGGCTTAATATCTTTTCTATCGTTCATATTTATTTAGCAGATGCATCACCATGCTAATGTAGAGCTGACTGTTTGGTTTTTGTGCTAGTTGCTGTATGCGACATTGTTGCCTACATACAGGCAATATCTCGATTACGCCAGATTTTATACTGCACGTCAGGTTATTGCTCTCAGAGCGTATGGTTTAATAGCAATATCGTCTTGATTTGTACGTGATCAATTTCACCCGTTATTTGTAAATTTTCAATTTCACGATTACATTAAGTTTTATCTAAAATAAAACTATTTATATAAGATATAGATGATACTGTCGTGTAGCCGGCACTACAGTACTTATTTTAAAATTGAATAATCTTCCTAAATATGTTTCTATTCAAAGATATTTAAAAAATACTCGAAAAAGTGATCAATTTCACCCGAATTCACGGTACCTATATGATTAAATCAAATACTTTTCTTCGCGTTTTGCTTTGCTCGTCCGATTGCGAGTAACAGCAAGTAAAGAAAATGACAATTGAAATGTTTCTCACTCTTCTTGTATTTCTATGCAAATTTTGAAGTTGCAAATCGCATATACATACATACATACATACTGTTGCGGTAGAAACCGCAGGGCAGGCAACGCTGTCACTGTCACAAAGTGATGCCCGCGGGCAGTTCGATTTGATTTGCAACACCGCTAGCGGTGACTGCTGAAAGCGGACGGAAGTGAAAAAAGTAAACAAGGAGAAGAAGTAATTTGCTCAGCGCGTGTTAAGATTGTCTCCAAAAGATTATTAAAATTACTATTTAATCTTGTGATATTATCTATACTACGTAGTGTTCTTACATACGTGATAGTACTGTGAGTTTAAAATATATTTGCTCTCCTTAATTAAAATAAATAAAGACACAAATTTATGTACAGGTAGCAGACAGTGACACAAAGATAAAAGTAAATTGATTTAGCGCGTGGAAAGTGATTTACTTAAATAAAGCAGTAAACGAATGCTTGCTTCGCCACGATTACGTTGCTAGCTAAATCTAGTTTAGGTGACTTACAAATCCTGTAAGTGTAATATTAAAATAATTGATTTCCTAACTAAAATAAATTAACACAAAAACTCACATGCAGGTTACGATCGGCTAGAAATTTGCTACTGTAGGCGATTTGTAAAAGCACTTAATTAAACAGAAAGCTAGCGAGTAAGTTATTAATTAGATCTAAATTTGTTATTCTATCTACTAAATCTAATTTAAACTATGTACAGGCTACGTAAAGTACCATTTGTGCAAAGAAAACGAATCCGATCTGCAAGAGGTAACCCGGATTGCGAAACTAAATTTGTAGGTTAAAACTAAACTTATAAAATAATGTTAAATACTATAGCAAAATATATATACAATTTCAGCTTTGATCAGTCCATTAAATATTGGCTGATTCTTCAAAGACTTAGTGACAGAAATCCTAACACATACATACATACATACATACATACATACATACATACACGCATGCATGCATACATACACATACATAATACATACATTGAATACCATCGACCCTTGCACTATGGGCCAGAAATTGAAATTTCGGGACAAATATATTTGCGGTTAAACGATGTGTCTCAGCTCAATGTAGTCTTCGGCAACTTTTTGAATGAAAAAATGATGCATATTTTGAAGGGGTCGTCCAATATTTACGTGTTACTTTAACAACAATTTAAGTAATAACTTTTTGAGTAATTTTTTTTTCTCCTTTTTGGTTTCAGAATATTAAAGATAAACCAATTTCAAGTATTTTTTCTGAAGATATCAAACTTCTACCTTTTACCCATTCTCAGCAATAGACCTTTGTTTATAAACGACCTCAAAAACACATTTCTTCTTGTAACATGTTTATTTCAACAGACAGCTCAATGTGATGTTCTAGACAACATTTTGCACATTAAAGAGGAATATTTTTGCTGGAGACTGTTTTGCTTTTTCTGCATTAATTAATAAGATATAACTGTTCTTAGGCTAAAAACCGTTTGATGAAAAATTTGTATTTTTTCAAGGGTGGTGTCTTCGGAGAAGTAAAATAATAAAATATAGCGCATCTTCCTGCACTATTAGGGTGACCATGAATCCACCTATTAGGGTGATACAAACTTTTGTTTTCTTAAATAATTAAAAAAAAAGTTTTTTCTTCCAAAAGTTGCAGAAAATACAAAAATAAGCAACTTTCCTGAATAAAGTAACTATCTACCTCTTACCGGTTACGAAATATAATCATGTGTTAAAAAAGAGCATTTAAAAATCAATTACACTCAATAACTTCGCACACGATTATTTTATTGCTTACAAATGTTCTACAAAGTTATTTAGTATATTGAAATACATATTTTCTGTGAAGACTGTTTGACGCTAGGACGCATATTTATTAAGCTATAAAATGTATGAAAAATAAATCCGCACTATTCCAAGGTATTCCCAGCCATGGTATTCCCAGGTATTCTCTGAAATGCACATTTGGGCAGATAGCTTTAATAATTCCCTACAAATTGGTATGAAAACTAATTGCAGATACTTGCAGATGGCTGAGATATTCAGATTTTTCATCAGACGGTTTTTTAACCTAAAAACAGTTATATCTTATTAATTAACGCAGAAAAAGCGAAACAGTCTCCAGCAAAAATATTCCTCTTTTATGTGCAAAATATTTTCTAGAACATCACATTGAGCTGTCTGTTGAAATAAACATGTTACAAGAAGAAATGTGATTTGAGGGGTCGTTTATAAACAAAGGTCTATTGCTGAAAATGGGTAAAAGGTAGAAGTTTGATATCTTCAGAAAAATTACTTGAAATTGGTTTATCTTTAATATTCTGAAACCAAAAAGGTAAAAAAAAGTTTACTCAAAAAGTTATTACTTAAATTGTTGTTTAAGTAACACTTAACTAATGAACGACCCCTTCAAAATATGCATCAATTTTTTATTCAAAAAGTTGCCGAAGACCACATTGAGCTAAGACATGCTGTTTAACCGCAAAGATTTTTGTCCCGAAATTTTAATTTCTGGCCCATAGTGCCTTGATTAATTTATTTCGATTTTATACATTTTAACGGTTTAATATACGGCGCTTAAGTGTTAAAGTTTGAATAACTTTTAAATAAATCGTCCGATTTTCAGTAACTTGGTTTCGCGTGATAGATCTCAACAGTAACTTTCAAATGACAATTAATTGTAGGATGTTTCTCTTTGAATTAATGCTTATATGTAATAAAAAGCAGTTTTAAATACATTTTTTCCACATTTCTTTATGTAACTTTCAAACCACAAGCTTATTCGTCATGAAATCTTGAAGTTAAGATTTTGAAAGACCCCCCTTTCATATGCAATCAATTTTGTTCAAATCGATTAAGGGACCTATGAGATAATGAAGTCCCATATTTTTCGTACTTTTATACATAACTTTTGAACTAAAAGTCCGATCAGTACGAAATTAAATAGCGAACAATGGGACACTTAGACCTTTCATTTGACACTAAGATCATTACAATAGGTCCAGCCATCTCCGAGAAATGTTGGCTCAATTAAAAGCGTTCCACACACACACACACACACACACACACACACACACACACACACACACACACACACACACACACACACACACACACACACACACACACACACACACACACACACACACACACACACACACACACACACACACACACACACACACACACACACACACACACACACACACACACACACACACACACACACACACACACACACACACACACACACACACACACACACACACACACACACACACACACACACACACACACACACACACACACACACACACACACACACACACACACACACACACACACACACACACACACACACACACACACACACACACACACAGAGAGAAAATGCTCAGTTTTTGAAACTAAGTCGAATGGTATATAACACTCGTCCCACTAGGCTTTCTTTCGATTTTCGGTTTTTCGAGTGATTCCTATACCTTTATACTATATTTTCATATAGTAGAAAGGCAAAACTAATTATTGCATGAAGAGAACCTTAGTTTGTCCTACTAATAATGAGCTTGCCGTAAACTGTACGGAAGGAAATGCATTTCCTATTTAAAACTGTTTTTGCCTTTGTTATACCGTAACAAAAGCTTAATAATTGGTCGGAAAACACTAAATTGGTCTGAGGTTCAAAGAGCCGAGTCTCTTATACCGATCGATAGGGTTCGACAACTAACAATAAGTTAATAGTGTACAGTGCAGTGTATTGGAATGAAATGGAATGATCGCTGATTCGGGAATCCTACTGAAGCACTTAAAAATAGTTTACCATTATTTTAAAACCATTTTATTTATAACATAACCATCGTTGTCGATTGTTTTTGCTGAAACTGCTTATTCTGTAATCGCCCCTTCACTTTCGGGTTGACTTTTTTTCTCCGGTTACGATTCGGAATCTGACATTGATTGCGTCAATTTGCCGCTCTGTCAGCGCACGTTTGTCAACTGCTGCTTCACGTTCCCGTGTGTCGTCCCGTTACCTTTACCTCCCCACAGTAATGCGATGGCATCAAGCAACGCCCGCCCCAAAGAGTCACACACAGTTGACAGTTGATATTCATTCTGTCGGGAAATTGACAACCGGAACGAAAACCGAGATTAAAATCTAACCACCAAATCAATTTTCCTGTGGCTTTATTTGAATGTGACAGTTGGATTTATTTTGAGTACCCGACAATGTGTTATCAAAATCGTGTAGCTTAACCAAAATGTGCGAGTGTGAACAATATAGAAACCATCAGAAGCACCTTGCTTTGAATCTCAGGACAAAAGCTTCCAGTTATTGCTTGTTTCAGCCTTATTTTTACCCCCCTAACAACCAAGCTTTCCTTCCGTTCCATCGTCGATTTGACTTGCATTATGTTTCAACCATAATCTACCAGCATCCGATGCCAGAAATATCTCGTCTAATAATCAGGACAAAACGAGATGACAAAGAAGACGGAATGAAATTGCTGCGGCATCAGAAAAACCCAAGCATTTTTATCCCATTGTCTCACGATGCGACCTGCACCGAGAGACCTTCCTATTTCACTTTTCACCTTCTGTCGTCAATCCAGCACGACCAGTCAGTCAGTAGTGGAGTCCTGGAGTGTGGAGCTGATCTGAATTCGTAGCAGCAGCAGTAGGGGAAATTCGCTATCGCCAGCGATAGAGACCGAACAACATTATGCCCAGGAAATGTCAGCTGGGTCAAATCATTTCCCGCGATGTAAAGTAAATTTACACACTAGAAAACTTCTCCAATTTAAACGCGCTTATGCTGCATAATTTATGAGCCAATTTGATAAGAAGACGACGGCAAATTTCGCACAACAACTTTTATCTTGACCCCACGGTTGTTGCTTTTGATGCTAGTCGTCGTTAAATGTCAAGAATTTTATCATGTTGTTCGGGACTCTGTTCAGAGCTCGACTCGGGAGTGGCTGGAAAGTTCTCTAAAGTGACAGATATTTACAACGAGGACGTTCTCAATGGGACAACTTCCGCAGTATACTTTTTCGTTAGCGCTCCGGCATCTGCATTAGTTTCGTTTTATTTCATTAGTATTTTTGCATTCGTTGCACAAAGCTTCATTTCACCGAGTGACCGATATGTTGTAATTCTGTTCCCGTGGCATTGCAACCAGTACGTTTGTTCAACCAACCCTGCACAAAACTGCTGGCTGCTGCGAAGGAAGAAGCATCAAATAGCACCCCGGATGGCAGCAGATATGAAACCAGGAAAATACCCCCGAGGGACGAAGACGACAGTTTATTAATTGAATTTATCGACGAGCGAGCGTACGGCTCGGCTGGAGTGCTGGGGTGGGAAGCCGAAAGCTTCGAGGAGCGTCCTGGCTCAGCCCAGTAACGGCGATTGTTGTTACAAAGTACAATCGCTCTCAAGCTATTATACTATCGCCGCTCGTGTTCAATGTCTGAAGCAATTTAACCGAAATTGATTCCATTAGGACACATCCTGGGGCCCGTCAGTGACGGTCCCCTGCCGGACCGCTTGTCGCGCGTGGCATGAACCGGGACCGGGAACCGAAACTGCGCTGTTGTGTGTTGGGTGAAAGTGAAAGCCTGATTTCAGGTGTACTTAATAAGATTTTCACTGTTCGTTCGTTAAAACTTTTCAACCGAACCGAACAAAGGTGCCATAACGCACTTTTAATTAACGAAACGTGTTCGTTCGGTGGGAAAATGGTTCGCGCTATGGTTTTAGGACGGCCTAAACTGGTGTCAGTTTCGGAATGTGCCAGCGCCGGGACTTCATCTTCACTTCGTGAAGCGGCGTGATATCTTTGATGTGCGATTTTCTGGCCTTGCTTTGGTGGTTTCGCTGGAGCTAGATAATATCCCTTTTCAATATTTACGTTTAGTTCTTCGGAATGAAATGTGAACAAAGAATGTCAGTCAAAATTAAATTCAGAGCGTTTTTGTAACGTTCCGGGAATGAGTACTTTTTGAAAACTAAAAAGCATTTGCAGTCTTAACATATGCAAAGTCACACGAGTTCTTTGTGATGATTTCGTTTCATACATACCAACTTTAACGCTGATCAAATCTTGTCCTTGCGAACATCTCATCCTTGGAAAATGACACTTTATCAGCAGCTTGTGCCTGAATGCTTTTCCTAAATTTAAATTGGTTATAGCAAGTACATATAAAGATTTCGTTTCAATATGCATTGAAGTTATTTCGACAGTCAACTGGAGCAGGCGAAATGGGGTGTTATCTAAAGCCATTGAGTTTACTTATGGTAAAGATATGGAAATGATAATCTGATGGCCATCACAACTGTTGGGTAGTGGTGGGAGTTGATAAATCAACATGAAACCAATCGAACATTCTAATAGATGATTGCGAGAAATTTTATGATTTCGGAAAGATTGCCATTTTTAAATAATGATATAGCACAGTTGTAAGGAACACGCGTTTTGTAAAAATTCAGTGGTCAAAGTTACCTACCATGATTAACACGTGTTTGGTTACCACCAAATAACGACCATAACAACGACGCTGCTTGATAGCAGTTACTTTTTCCCGATAAAAATCGTAGTAACCTAAAACATAGCGTATACGACGAATGGCGGGAAAAGTAAAATATCGGTTTTTTGCTTTTTCCAACTTTTTGCGTGGATTTTCATTATTTTTTTGTACGTATAAACCTGACGCAGACTAAAACACAACAACTGAAAAAATAATCAAGCAATTCCGTTCAGCCGTTCTTTAGTTTATCCCTTACAAACAAACGAACCAACTTGGTTTTATTATATAAACCTAAAACCAAGTTGGTTCGTTTGTTTGTAAGGGATAAACTAAAGAACGGCTGAACGGAATTGCTTGATTATTTTTTCAGTTGTTGTGTTTTAGTCTGCGTCAGGTTTATACGTACAAAAAAATAATGAAAATCCACGCAAAAAGTTGGAAAAAGCAAAAAACCGATATTTTACTTTTCCCGCCATTCGTCGTATACGCTATGTTTTAGGTTACTACGATTTTTATCGGGAAAAAGTAACTGCTATCAAGCAGCGTCGTTGTTATGGTCGTTATTTGGTGGTAACCAAACACGTGTTAATCATGGTAGGTAACTTTGACCACTGAATTTTTACAAAACGCGTGTTCCTTACAACTGTGCTATATCATTATTTAAAAATGGCAATCTTTCCGAAATCATAAAATTTCTCGCAATCATCTATTAGAATGTTCGATTGGTTTCATGTTGATTTATCAACTCCCACCACTACCCAACAGTTGTGATGGCCATCAGATTATCATTTCCATATCTTTACCATAAGTAAACTCAATGGCTTTAGATAACACCCCATTTCGCCTGCTCCAGTTGACTGTCGAAATAACTTCAATGCATATTGAAACGAAATCTTTATATGTACTTGCTATAACCAATTTTATGAATGTATTTAATGTATCTTATGTTTATTTAATACATTTTTCCAAATTGATGTTTTGAGCCATAAAATGACCTGACCATCAAGTGAATATATTTACTAGAATAAAGTTGCAGGAGAAGTATATGTATTAAAGTTTTACAAAAGCAGTGAATCATTAGCATTCAATTAATGTTAATAATTTTTGGCTCACTTCACTTCTAATTGGACTACTTAAAAGTATAAAACTGTAAATTATTTGGGCAAAGAAATTATTTGGGAGTGAAATAGCAAAGGATTAGAGCAGACAAACAAGGATTTAAAGTGAAGACTAACATTTATTTGAATTTTCGCATGATTAATGAATCAAATAAAATTAAAGATCTGATGACTATTGACATCGGATACATATCAGAATGACGAATTTAGACTTAAAAATAACCGTGAAAATCGAAATGAAGCTCTGATTGTGATAGAGGAAATATGCTCAAAGGCGTCAAAAAATGGCTGAATAATTTAAAACATAAAACTTACAAACTAATAATGGGGTGAATGCACAAAGGCTAATAGAAGAAATATTGGTGGCATTTAACATAACAATTACATATTTCAGCGGCAATTAGAATATAGTTGGTGGCAAAAATTATTGTGTTCTCAGAAAGTTTTGAATGTATATTGCATTTCATTAAACGGTGAACTGTAACTTTTACCAAAAATAAACTGACGGCCAACACAATTCCGGTAACGGGAATTAAAAAATGAACATTTCACATATGTTTCAAACAGACGCTCTGTGAAAATCCGAAATCAGTTAACTATTTCACCACATTCTCCAAAAAAATGCAAAACCTAAATTATATCTAGAGTACACTCAAGTCATTTTTACACGGTTTGTTTTTTTCGTTTACTCAAGAACAGTACAACTGAGGGACCTTTATAAACTACGTAACGAATGTCGGGCCTCTCCCCAATATATTGAGAAATAAATTAATTTTCCCTAATTTGTCCTGTTCTTATTAATAATCGAAAAAATAAACCGTGTAAAAAAGTACTTGATTGTACATTCGAAATTTACAATTTATGAAATTTAGTTCAAAAAAGGCCTTTCGGTTGGCGTCGAGGTGCGTACGACCTCACAAACTACCCGTTGCGTGTTCGAATCTGGGCTAAAGGTCCGCGCAGAATTAGTACTTTACGGTTGCGTTTGTGCAAATCTGACAGTTCTCCCATACAATTTGACAGATTATCTGTCAAATCTACGCAAACGCAACCATAAAGTACCAATTCAGCGCGGGCCTTAAGAAAGTCTGTAAAAGGCAATAAGATCGCAGCACCAGCCATGCAACCGTCCTGCACTACAACAGTCGGCCGCGAAATCATTCAAACAGAAAACAGCAGGTCAAGTTCCGAATGCAAAATATAGCACCAAGGCTTTGCTTTTTCCATTTAGTACAATTTGTGGCAGTACGAAGTTTGCCGGGTCAGCTATAAAGTTGTCTTATATGTGTTTCGCTAAAGTAGCTTTTATGAAGCCTTTAAGGTGACTTAAATGCTTGTATATTTGCATTTGGTTTGCAATGGACATAATGCTTAGTAGTTACCTGGGTCTTCATCGCATTTGTTTCTTAGGTATTGTTATTTTATTTATTTATTTACTATTTTATGGGGCTTTCAACCGGTGGTTGGTTCGCCCCAATTAGCTATTGTTCTCGACTGTATTTGAAAGAAATTAATAATTTTTTTAATCAAATTAGTTCATAATACATTCATTGGCGATCCAACCTAATGTAAACCGATAGGAAGTCGGTGCTACTGGTCCATTTGGAGAGACGATCAATTTACTAAAACATATAAACACTTTTGATATAAAATGATAAGTTCTATTAAATGTACAGTCAGTCGAAATCAATCCTAGATACGAGACAAGCTGGTCCATAATCTGAACGTCCTAGTCTTCCATTTTCGCTCCGTTTTGAGTAGTTCTTTGGGAAGTTATTTTGTGGAAATCGTATATATGCCACACTAAATTATTTGACGATACTTACTCTCGAGTTTCGTTTTTTATTTTTCATCGTTTGCCTTTTTCCGTCTTTCATTTTTAGCGTGTGTTTTTTTGTCTTTTGTTTTTAATTTTCCTTCTCTTTTGTTATGTTATGTTTCTGCCGTCTTTTTGTTGTTTTTTGTTGTCTTTTAAACATCTGTAAGTCGTTTTTCATTCCTTTTAAGGTCTACCTTTCATCGTTTGTTGTCTTTTTTCGCCGATTTCTTGTCATTTTTCTTTTGTAGCTCTTTTGGTTGCTCTCGATGGATTGCGTTTTTTCGTCCTCATTTATAGTCTTTTTTTGTCTTTTGTTTCACTATTTTGTGTTTTTATCGTTTTTTTATCGCTTTTTTTGCCTCAATTCATAGGCTTTTCGTTGCTTTTGTTGTTTTTTTTATCGCTTCTTTGGCGTTTCGTCGTCTTTTCATCATATTATTGTCTTTTTTGCTGCTTTTTTAGCGCCTTTTTCCGTCCTTCCGTCGTCTTTTCTGCGTTTTTGGTCATCTTTTTATCGTCTTTGGTCGTCGTTTCGTGTTTTTGACGCTTTTTAAATGTTTTATTGGTGCTTTTCTTCGGCGGCTTTTTGCCATTTTTGTTGTTTTTATGTCATTCCGTCGTCTATTGCTTGTTTTTACGTCTATTTTTGGCATTTTTTACTGCTTTTATCGCCGACTTTTTGCCGTTTTTGTAGCCTTTTTTTGTTTTGGCGTCTTTTTTCCGTCCTTTTGTTGTCTTTTATTCGTTTTTTGTCATCTTTTTTTTGTCATCTTTTTTTTGTCATGTTTTTTTTGTTCTTTTTGTCGCTGTCTTGGCGTCTTGTCTTTGTTGTTTCGTCATCTTTACATCGTTTGTGTATTTCGTTGCAGTTTTTTGTTGTAATTTTTTATTGTCTTTTATGGCATTTTTGGTAGATCGCTTTTTTCGGCGAATATTCATCCTATTTTTGTCGGTAACCTTCCGTCTTTTCTCAATAACCTTTTCGCCTATTTGTCTATCGCCCATTTATTGCTGCATCTTGTAACCGTAGCAGGTATAATAAGTTCAAGTTGTCACGTAGTTTTCGAGCCGTAAATCTCTCATGTGCATAGTATTTCTCGATATAAATTAAATTATAGTTCTATATTAGCACCAATGGCATTATACTAAATTTCTTAAAAAAGTAATTTTTATATCTTAATTTTCGTAATTACTGACTATACAAGAACATTTTCGAATATCCAGGTTAGTCTCATATAACTGGTGCTTACATACTTACATTTTCCGTCTAGCTCCCCCCATCTACTAACAACAATTCCTTTCCCGAAATACTTGTGAAGATGCAGAGGATTCCATGGTCTTTAGTAGCAATAAGTATTGGACTAACATTCCTTTCCATCCCACCAGGACCCGCATTCGGACGTGGCCGGCGTCGGTATTGATCAGCATGCAGGGACCTGATAAGGTTGCACAATGAAAAATAGCGTGCTGTCCCAAGTATGCTTTTTCCAGCCATCATTTTGCAATTTTCATCGGTCCTGGTCAATAACGGAGTAGCAGCACACGGGCGGTATCCTATGCTGATGCTTATGCTAATTGTCCGATTTTCAATAACTTAGTTTCGTTTGATAGATCTGAACAGCATTTTTCAAATAATTATAAATCGCACAATGTTTAAAATTGCATTATTGCTAATATGTTGGAAAAATATGTTTTAAATACCTTTTTTGCGCGTTTCTTTATGCAAGTTTCAAACCACACGCCCAACCATCATGAAATTTGGAAGTGAAGGTTTTAAAAGACTTCCCTTTCATATGCAATCCATTTTGTTAAAATTGGTTAAATCTATGAGAAACTGAAGTCCCGCTTTTTTTCGTATTTTTATGCATAACTTTTGAACTGAGAGTCCGATCAATATGAAATTCGATAGCGAACAATGGAACAACTAGACCTTTCATTTGACACTAAGATCATCGAAATCGGTCCAGCCGTCGCTGAGAAAACTGGGACAGAAAAAAGCGTTACATACATACACACACACACACACACACACACACACACACACACACACACACACACACACACACACACACACACACACACACACACACACACACACACACACACACACACACACACACACACAGAGAGAAAATGGTCAGTTTTCGAAACGGAGTCGAATAGTCCTAGACACTCGTCCCGCTGGGCCTCCTTTCGAAATTCAGTGTTCCGAGTGATTGCTATACCTTTATACTATATATCTATATAGTAGAAAGGCAAAAAATCACATTCCAACTCATCCCCATCGTAACCCAACGTGATCGGGAAGTCCCACCGTCAAGCACCGTTGAAGCCACAATTGCTTCTAATATTCCAAACTAAACACGGCCGCTTGACGGCGGACGGCTTTCATGGTTCGTATTTTCACCTCAATTTTAATCCATCACCCGTCGCCGTCGCCACCGACGACGTGGCGTTCCAGATGTCACTTGCAGGAGCGTCCTCAGCCGAAGTGGCAGAAGTGTTGTAGATATTTACATAGATTGACTTTCAACAATTCAAGTTTCTGCGAATGCCGTGGACTTATCACTTTTCCGCTTGCGGGTGGATGGCGGGGGGTGGCACCGCGCGCCTGCTGCTTGCCCAACAACAGGCGTGAGGAAAACAGGTTCCATTCAACTGTCAAAGCAACAACGCAATGAAACGTGAAGAATGCTATCGAATTTACGTTTTCAAAGCGTCGGGCCTACTTTGATGGTGGCCACCTCAGTGGGGTTTTACATTTCCGGTGCAACACAGTCGATTTGTATTAAAGCTGTAGTTTAGCATTTAAGTGTGTTTCAATGGTTGGTCGGTCACTGATGGGGGGATCCGGAACGTCATTTTCTTCTCTTCGTCGTTACTGCCCACGTCATTTTGAAGCTTCAGCCAGTATCAGAAAGTTATTTCTGATTGCGTGAAAGTATTTCAAACAGATGCTTGAGCAGACTTTTGTTACAGCAGAAGAAACACCGGATTGTAAACTTTTAAAGCCGGTATGTATACATTATTAAAAAGACATTAAATTCTTTCAGATATTTCTGACGGAAACTCTAAATCGTTCGTTAGCAGAAGATTATTATTCCCGATGAGGCCTTCTTGTTGGCCTCGAAATACGGCATTGGTCTAACAAGGTCTAACGATTGTATTTAACTTATTTGTCAAATTCTGAATTCGTACCTTCAATTTACTTAAATTTCACTTCAATAAAGCAACTTCATAGCAGCAGTCAGAACAACTGTTAAAAACGCAGTCGCTCAAATCCGTTCAATAGCTCAATTCATCACAATCGACAAAGATTGCTTCTGTTTTCCGACTAATCCGGTATGATCAACGGGAGACATTCTTCTGCGTCTGCCTCCCTTAGGACCAGCAGTGGCGCCAGCAGAACCACCGCCGGTCAGGTCCCTACTGTGTGACATTCAAAGCAAAACACATATTCACCCTCCCAGCAGCGCAAAGTACCATACTCGAGCACTCGAGTCTTCTGTTTTGGGGTGCAAGTCATTGGCAACATTTCGGCATTTCACTTCCTCTTGAAAGGCCACGCCACACCATGCATCATCGGCACAAGTGCTTCTCGACATGTATAGGAAATCGAACAGTGGCTGGAGCCGGGCAGTAACCGGAGCCAAACCCAACTCGAACGGATTCGAACGTCGATGGTGACGATAACAATGTTCACAACAATGACGACGTCCACCCGGTCTGGATCATTAAAACGAACAACCATATCGATCGCACGAAGTGCCAAAAACTGGACGGATATCGAGTTGAAGTTTGTTTATCGGGGGAGTACCCCTAGCTTGAGTGCGTGTGTGTTCTGCTGGAAATGGGATTATACACTTATAATGATGGGGATCGTGCCATGTAGGGATGTGACAGAAAAATGGGTGGCTTTTAAGGGCGGGAAGTGATTAAAGTTATAAATCGGGGCTTATCCTGTCCCTGTAGCTTACGTTGGACCTCCAGCAATTATTTAATTTACCAATGAGTGATGAGTTGTGCTGGCGAAAATACCGCTTGCAGAATCAAGCCTGATGGCTTAACTGGCTAGCGCGGACATATAAACCGGCAATGCGATGAATGCATCGTGTCAATCCACCCGTCATAAAATCTAAACACAGCAGGGATGCAGTGCGCTCTACCAAAAGGCTTTCATCCCCAGTACGTACGTTTAGTTTAGTTTGGTATTTTTAGTTGCTGTGTCAGCAGCAGCACACCCAACGGGACCGATTTCCCACATCCATTTACGTTACGGGTACGGGAGACAACCCGGAGTGTGATCCCTGCAGCAGCGCCTCCCATTTCACGGCCATCAAAACGGAACGATGCTCTAAAATGCTGTTGGTATTTCAATTTTTTATGTCACCACTACCTGCTACTACACGTCTGTCCGTATATTTATCCTGCTAACTGCGGTATGTCAGAGGCATGAGCTTGAGCAAGAGCTACAACCGGTAGTGTTTACTAGTAATTGACCCATATTTTAAAGCTTTAGAAAAATACCATAGAAAGATAAGTGTCAGTTTTATCCTTTTTCTCATTTTTAATGTTAGGATTAAAAACTTTTAGTGGAATGTTTAGGACACGTTGAGGACGGTGTGTTGAATGCTAGGAAGGGCTTTCTTTGAATTACGAAAAAACTGTGAATAGCACTTCGGATATTGTATAACGAATGATGCGAGAACAGATCTGTGGAATCATACATTTAAATTGCACCAAGTTTGCCCGTGATAAAACTGAATTGACATTATAATTTCAGCTTCGTTTTTCAAGAATAGAAACAATTTGTTTTTTGTATGCCAGAAGCGCACTGGGTTCAAAAATGCCACTGCGACAGTCACGAAGATTGTCTTTTGTAGCTGGCCCCGATTGCTCATACGCATTGATGGAGTTGAGCTAGGCTGTAAGACTGTGCCCCAATTGGGTACCAAATGGTTAATAAAACCAACTTCCTTCTAGGGATGAAGTTTCCATACTGAGTATGGAGTTAATAGGTAGCTTCCGAAGAAGCTGAACCTGGAAGACGCAAGAGCTCCACAGGAGCAGAGCAAGTGCGCTGAACTATCTAGTTCTAAATTGCAAAAGCGGCAAATGTCGATTAAGACCTTGCCAATTCTCTTTAAATAGTAAAGAGTGGGACAATATCCGGTGAGGAGTCCCGTGATTCTGCGCAGTTCCCTGCGCGTTAAGGTAAGTAGTTTGTTAACTACTGCAGGGTCTGGGTAGATAAACTGTTTAACTTGTCTACAACCCTGCGTTTTATACCAACTGGATGCTATTTCTAGCTTTTCCTAGGTCAGTAATTCGCTTTTGACAGCGGATATGGAGATACCTAGAAATGGTCCGGGGCCAATGAGCTGATGAGCAGATCCTTGTCGCGCAAGGCTGTCGGCAAGCTCATTGCACTCGATTCCGCAGTGTCCAGGCATCCAGAATAATGAAACTTTGTTCTGGCGGGAGAGCTCCCTCAAGGTTGTGCTGCACTTCCAACCTAATTTGGATGCACAATTGGTGGACTTGAGAGCCAGTAGTGCAGTCAGGGATGTATATTGCATATACTTCCGCTTGGAACACGGTGGGCCATGTGCCCAGTGGACGAGCTTCCTTTATTCTGGGTCCGTAGACTCCAGAACCTGTGCAAGTCCCAATTTTTGATTCATCTGTAGATAAGCAGATGGTACCGGATGGAAGAACAGGCCCTCCCTCTGCAACCTTAGTGCACCGAGTTCGGCTTCCTTCTTCACATGAAGATTTAAAGGTAGCAAGCATAGCATTGCCTCCATGGCTGCAGTTGGTGTAGTGCGCATGGCTCAGGTCACTGACAAACATGCCAGGCGTTGAACTTTGTTTAGCTTGGCCTGCGTTGTCACCTCGTTTACCTTTGACCACCATACAAGAGCGGCATAAGTTAGCCCAGGCTGTGCAATAGTAGTATATGACCAAAGGGCTAGTTGAGGTTATAGACCCCAGGTTTTGCCAAACAGTGAACTGCATGCCCAGATGGCTGTTGTTGCTTTTTTGACAGCATAGTCTAGGTGAGTGGTCCAGTTTAGTTTATGATCCAGAATAATACCCAAATGTTTAACTTCATTGCTGAAGTTTAGTCTGATTCCATTCAGTGTAGGGGGAGTAAGAGTATGTCTCCTTCGCCTAGTAAATGGTATCACGACTGTTTTGGAGGGGTTTATATTAAGTCCCTCTCGTAGGCACCATGAGATAGTGGAGTTTAGAACTTCTTGCATACGACTGGACAGCACTGCGTCAAATTTACCTCTGACAATAAGTACCACGTCGTTGGCGTACGCTATGATCTCATAGTCTTGCGGTGACCAGTGGCCAAAGCAAGGGGGAGAGAATTCCTCCTTGAGGACATCCTTCGATCGCTGAGATTGTGATCGACGTATCTCCCAATGAAGCTGTGATTTCCCTGCTTGACAGCATTGCTTTAATCCAGCTCATTGTCGGCTGATCAGTTTCTTTATTAAGGAGAGCCGTGTTAATTGAGGCGAATGACGTGTTATCGAAGGCACCTTCAATGTCAAGAAAAGCACAAAATGCCGTCTCTTGGTATTGAAGCGACTTCTCAACTAGCGTCACTAGGCAGTGAAGTGCGGTTTCCGTAGATTTACCGCATTGATAAGCATGTTGATTGCCGTGTATAGGAGAGTTCTTTAGAAACTCGCTACGCATGTGATTATCCGTGATTTTTTCCATCAACTTGAGAAGCATTGATGTCAGACTAATTGGTCTGAAAGCTTTTGTCATAGTTTCATCTTTTTTGCCTGCCTTAGGTATGAACACCACCCTGACCTTCCGCCAGCTTGCCGGGACATGTCCCAACGTAAACCTGGCACGAAAGAGGTTAATGCGTTCGGACATTATAATCTCGTCCGCTTTTTGTAAGAAGATGGGAAGTATGCCATCCGGGCTCGGAGACTTCATTGGTTCAACGGAGCTGAGTGCTCAATTGATTGAAGCCTCCGTAAACAGTCGGCGCGCAAGTAGAACCGAGTCGCTTGATACATTGCGCGACGACTCAACTTGCTGTTGCGCGCCGCCGTCGCTTCCACTGGACACTGTCGAACCAGGGAAATGCGTGTTCATAAGAATCTCCAACGTTGAGACAGTGAGACTGTCATCTTTTTTTTTCAATTACCCTAGGCCATTATAATGGTCCTTGGCTAGCGCTTTTTGGAGTCGCGCCGCCACAGGCAGAGTCTGGATGCTTTCGCAAAACTTAACTCAGGACATTGTTCTGGCTTTGCGAAGCTCTGCGTTGTATTTGGTGAGAGATGCCCTGTAGACCTCTCAATTAGATGCGATCTTAGCCCTGTTGAATAAAAGCCTAGCTTCCCGACGAAGGTTGCTGAGCGATTCATTCCACCAGGGCACGTCACGGCAGACTGTCCGCGTGATTAACGGATATACTTTGCAGTATAAGCATCAATAATCCTACTCTGTAGGTCATTGGCTGCAGCATACAGCTCGGCTGGTGTGCATATATTAATGTGACAAGAATTCCGAGAGTTTCCCAGATGTTCTCTGAATGAAATCCAGTTCTTCGGATTTCTGTATTGTTCTCTCCTGAGAGAGTTTGCCTCAATATCAAAAACGATATGCATGTGGTCTGATAAACTTGGTTCGTCAGAGACATGCCAGTTTTTGACCTTCTCAGCTATAGAAGTGCTGCACAGAGTGAGGCCTAGGACCTCATCTCTGATAGCATTAACAAAAGTGGGGACATTCCCTGCATTGCCCTACATTGACATTGTTAGCAGCTAAGTATTCAAGTAGGTACTCACCCCTGTTATTTACATCCGTGCTGCTCCAAATCGTGTGGTAGGCGTTGGCGATCGCAGCCGATCAGGAACGGCACGTTGATGGCCCTGCAGTGCCGCACGAGAGCGGCAACCTTGGATGGCGGTATGTTGTCCTTGTCGCCCGGGAAGTATGCGGACGCCACGACCAGGTCCTGATTCCCCATCGTTGTTGGCACTTCCAGCTTGACAACGACGACATCGCGTTGAATGAATTCTGTAATGGGAGCCAATTGTATTTCCTTCATTAGCAGAATTGCAGACCTAGGTTTGGTCTGCGTGTTACAGTAGATTAACTTACCGTAGTTTCCTAGGCCGAGAACTCTCGTACCGTAAACCCAAGGTTCTTGTATGAAGACAGCTGTAAGCTGCTGGTTTACGAACCTTCGACCAAGAACACTAGAAGCGCCCTTGGTATGAAGACGCAGCGAAGACTGCCGCTGTGTTACTGGTTTGCCGTCCTTGACAGAGTCGTTAGACTCACAACCTGACGGACGGCTGCCAGTGGCGTGAACGCCTTCTTGATTTGCCTGCTTCCCTACATCAGAGAGCCTCGATGGCCGCAGTCGACTGGAGATCGAATTACGGCCGGCGTGTTTCGGTCGATTCTGATATTTGCGAGTGGTTGGTGGTTGATGCAGAGCTCCTTTTCGGGAACCCTTGCGAACCTTCGCAACCGTCGCGGACGTGCGAACGTTGGTTGGTGGTTGACGGGTCGCATGACCCCTTGGATTAGGGGTTTTATCCATTTTCGTTTTACTTTATAGCCATGGATAACAGCTATTAAAAACCAAATCCTCCTCAGGGGCTTTGGAGCCACTGCTCTGGTTCCCAGTTCCTACTGAGATCCGTCATTTGCAGTTGGAGAATTTACACTCAGCCTGCGCATGAGTGCCCCCTTCTCTGTCCGCATTCGACCCTAGTTTCCACAGCTTATCCGATTTCCACTAAGGCATGTATCCCGGATGGTACCACGAGGAGGTAGAGATAGGAGTTGCTGAATAAGAGGCTGTGGAACTTCGTGGAAGTTCTGGAGCGCGTAATTCGGCCATTTACCAGTGGGGGTGTTATTGGTAGCTACGCTTAACAAGTTGTCGTTGTGACTCCTACCCTTTGTCCAATGCTGGAAGCTGCATGGGTCGAACCAAGCTATAATCTGAGATTATAATCGGATTCGAACCCACATCACCCGCCAGGGCATGTGGCTCGCTGGTACTTGTACCTTTGAACCATAGAGGCGTTGAACCAAAGGAGACTGCACAACCCCGCTTATTATTGTAGCGACAAAGGTTGGGCTATTTTTAGATAAAGATCGTGCCTCTTCCTCCATCTACCTGTAGAGCCACCGACGGAGAAGTTTAATCTAACTTTGTGTTTACTGGCGGAACGACGACACTATGCAGGCCCTTGCGACTTACAAGGTACTGCGTGGGACGTTGTTCGTCTGTCAGCGTAATAGCCGCGATTCTCAGCGCGGGTTTTCGGGGAAAGGCTTCGTTCCTGAGAAATAGACCAAAGCCTCGTGTTTTTAGTCTTGACCTTGGAATGCGGTCAAACATATATTAATGTATATATGTCTTTTCCAGCTGCTTTGACGTTCTTCAGTTCTCTAGTTGTAGTAAGACGGCAATTCTCTTCCGCAGCCGAAAAAAATGGAATTTTAGTTCACCAAATTTCTTATCGAAGTTACATAGTAAATTGTGTTTGTATGAATTATGTAAAACTTTTCGTAGTCCGTTGGTTCGACGATACTCGAACTGAAATAAATGTTATTTATTATTATTATTTATTTATTTATTTATAGACCCTTTAACTTTTGGTCATTCGGGTCTAGAAAAAAAAAATTTTTTTTTTGTTTAGCAAATCTAATGTAACACAGGTTTTTATGGTTTAAGCTATATTAAATAGAATCAATTTTAGCTTGCTTTACGTATGATAAATTCACTATAACTTACGATAGATACTACATTATAATTTTGGTGGTTGCCTATCTCGATAGCCATTACCGGATGACTCTAACCTATATCGAAATATTGATACTGATTTACTGATACTATATGACGCGAAGATAACACAAATTGCCATACCTTTATCAAATTATCTTTTACGAAATATCATTAGTAATTTTAAATTTAATAACACGATTTATAATCCATATCTATAAAAAAGGATTTCCGTCTGTCTGTCTGTCTGTCTGTCCCTATGTTCCTCTTAGAATCGAAAACTACTGAACCGATCGGCGTGAACATTTGCATGTAGGGGTTTTTGGGGCTACGGAAGGTTCTCTCGATGGCAAAAGACCCCTCCCTCACTAAGAGGGGTGGCTCCCATACAAATCTTTGCCTATTAAAATGGATTTCTGTATGCCCGAATGTTCCTTATAGAATCGAAAACTACTGAACCGATCGGCGTGAAAATTTGCATACAGGAGTTTTTGGGGCCAGGGAAGGTTCTTATGATAGTTAGAGACCCCTTCTCCCACTAAGAGGGGGGGCTCCCATACAAATGAAACACAAGTTTCTGCATAACTCGAGAATTAATCAAGCAAATGGAACAAAATTTAGCATGAGGATGTTTTTGTAGGCAATTTTTTTTCTATGGTGAATTGAGACCCCCCCCCTCTTTAGGAGGGGAATTACGACCCCTCTCCCTTTTAAGAGGGGGGGGGGCTTCCATACACATGAAATACAAATTTCCTCATAACTCGAAAATTAATCAAGCAAATGGAACCATATTTGGCATGTGGGGGGTTTTGGAGGCAGGAATTTGTTTAACGATGGTTTGAGACCCCTCACCCCTGTGGTAGGGGGATAAGGACTATCATACAAATACAACAGAAATTTTTGCGTTACTCAAAAACTAATCGAACTCGAGAAATTTTAGACTCTTTCATAAAACATTAATCAATAACAAGACCACCAAAAACTATCAATAGTAACATTAGACAATTCAGCGCGAGACGGCCACAGGCCGCGGGTGTTTCCAGCGACCTGCCATCGGAAGCGCTGGCCACTGCGGGGGGCAGCCCCCCGTAGAGATCACCTCTATCTAGGTTTATTTATTTTCCTAGATCTACTGACCTCTATTACTTTCCTTCAGTTGGGTCACCCCTGCGAAGTATCATCTACGAAAAGATTTTCCGTGAAATGGTACATCCCGCGTAAGCTTTTTCGCGAAATGGTATTCTGCGAAATTCTATATTCCGCGTTATGGTCAACCGAGAATCGGTATTCCGCAAAATGGTATTAGGTGAAATGGTTTGTAATGATGGCGAATATTTAAATCATAATAGTAGTAGTAGTAGTAGTAGTAGTAGTAGTAGTAGTAGTAGTAGTAGTAGTAGTAGTAGTAGTAGTAGTAGTAGTAGTAGTAGTAGTAGTAGTAGTAGTAGTAGTAGTAGTAGTAGTAGTAGTAGTAGTAGTAGTAGTAGTAGTAGTAGTAGTAGTAGTAGTAGTAGTAGTAGTAGTAGTAGTAGTAGTAGTAGTAGTAGTAGTAGTAGTAGTAGTAGTAGTAGTAGTAGTAGTAGTAGTAGTAGTAGTAGTAGTAGTAGTAGTAGTAGTAGTAGTAGTAGTAGTAGTAGTAGTAGTAGTAGTAGTAGTAGTAGTAGTAGTAGTAGTAGTAGTAGTAGTAGTAGTAGTAGTAGTAGTAGTAGTAGTAGTAGTAGTAGTAGTAGTAGTAGTAGTAGTAGTAGTAGTAGTAGTAGTAGTAGTAGTAGTAGTAGTAGTAGTAGTAGTAGTAGTAGTAGTAGTAGTAGTAGTAGTAGTAGTAGTAGTAGTAGTAGTAGTAGTAGTAGTAGTAGTAGTAGTAGTAGTAGTAGTAGTAGTAGTAGTAGTAGTAGTAGTAGTAGTAGTAGTAGTAGTAGTAGTAGTAGTAGTAGTAGTAGTAGTAGTAGTAGTAGTAGTAGTAGTAGTAGTAGTAGTAGTAGTAGTAGTAGTAGTAGTAGTAGTAGTAGTAGTAGTAGTAGTAGTAGTAGTAGTAGTAGTAGTAGTAGTAGTAGTAGTAGTAGTAGTAGTAGTAGTAGTAGTAGTAGTAGTAGTAGTAGTAGTAGTAGTAGTAGTAGTAGTAGTAGTAGTAGTAGTAGTAGTAGTAGTAGTAGTAGTAGTAGTAGTAGTAGTAGTAGTAGTAGTAGTAGTAGTAGTAGTAGTAGTAGTAGTAGTAGTAGTAGTAGTAGTAGTAGTAGTAGTAGTAGTAGTAGTAGTAGTAGTAGTAGTAGTAGTAGTAGTAGTAGTAGTAGTAGTAGTAGTAGTAGTAGTAGTAGTAGTAGTAGTAGTAGTAGTAGTAGTAGTAGTAGTAGGGGAAAGCCACCATCGCTTCAAGGGCTTGCCAATGTATGTAGGTAGAATTACAGTAGATCCAAATTTGATTATCAAATGAATTTCACACTATTGTTGTTACGGAAGGGCCTAAAGCGATTGGGCGGACCCACAAGCAGAGGCCCTTGTGCGCATTTCGGGGTTATAAGAGTCGCCTTCCAGCATTAGGATCCTTCCATGTAATAATCAATTTCGCTGTACCAACTTTAACCCACATGCTGATTTGTTTGTTTTGAATTGAGAAGTGCCATATTTGCTTCAGACCTTAAGAATTCAGCCTTCCACATTTATGATATTAATAATAATACTGTTGGGTTATTAATACTGTAATAATAATATGGGCAAAAATAGAACAATCTCACCAGCAGTCCTTCGTATGGAATAGAGTTGTGTTCTTCGAGGTTCCATGAGTGCTTCTAATAATTAAATTAATTTTTTCATTCTTGTATCCATGTGCAGTAAAATAACTCGTTTTGGCCAATGTTTATAAAGCAGGAGATGCTCCGTAAGCTAAAACGAACAAAAAAAATTAAAATAGGTTATATTAGGCTTACCCATCAGCAAGGCCGTGTGGCTCTGCCATCTGCTCAAAACCGCGGTTTTGAGATCAGGCAGCCGGGAACCACCCAGCATCGCACCTCCTAGCTTGGCTACTCAATAGAGCATTACCAGGTATGGCCACGTGGAGGCACTAGGTAGGGGCTTGGGATGGCTAGAGCTATATTGGTGGACGCTCCTTATTTGCCTTCCCCATTTCATACCCTTGTTTTAGACAACTTTTTGAACTTAAGAAACCAAAAAGTTATCTCCTTATTAACTTCTAAGTGTCATTGGAGAGCATTCTTCAAATAGCATTGTTGTCCCCTTTTTCTTGCAGAGTAAGCACGCCTTTAGAAGACTTTAGAAGATTGCCAGCTGTAAGTCAAAACTTTCCGAAAATAGTTCATTTTTCTGTCATAATATGACCTAACACGGACCATGTATGGAATCTCCTTCATTTTAAGCACCTGCTCCTGATGGTTTACACCTACATCCGAAGTTTAACTTATTTCTCTATACGTCCTGAAAATATGGTCCGCCTTTTCTACAACCGCCTTTAACATATGTCACCAAAAAGAATCCTTTTTTAAAAGAATCTGTTTTAACGACATCACCTATTTTTTGCTGCTTTAAATCAGGCAGCTCTTCTCAATGGATGCGAGCAGCAGCAAATGTTGAACTTTCACCTTACCACCCAGGCTCCGTGTGTCCGTGTGTGGGATGTGGTTTTGTTTTGCAGATATGGAACAGCCTTGTACCTGCTGTACCTGATGATGTTTTCAAGGTCAAGCTTGCTCCGGTTCGTTCCTCACCGCACAACACAACACCAAATATTCATTATTCCATACATATAAATTCCTTCTCCGTAGGATGATGACATAAATTTCGCATTCTGGGCGAATAATTTGTCTGTGCCGTTTCTTATTTATGACATCTCTCCTGATGATTTCGCTGGTTTCGTTCGAGAGCGAATTGATCTACCTTTTGCAATTAAGAGACATCGCACCAAAACTTTCTGGTCCGAAAATGACACGGCGAACCGATTATGGTGCCACACGGAAGTATATTTTTCCTGTCGTCGTCGCCGTCGTCGTCGTCTGTGTTTACGCAGAAATGTGACACCTCCAGTGAGATTGTGTTCATGGACTCGTTCGGAACGCCTCGTTCCCAGTTCCCACCCACTGCACTGCAGCACTTTGATGGACTGGACGACCTGTAATCTTGCGGGAAAGGTCCAGGACATACTGTCAGGGTTAAATGTGCTGCTTGCCGATGGCTTGCGGTGAAGGTGCAGGGTTGAGCTGTGCGAGGAAACCTAGTGCGATAAAGATAATGGTGGCTTGTTTATTTTGACGATCTAACATAGAGCGGCCCGTTCTTCGGAGGCTGAAAGATGAGTGCAGCACATATACCTGTAGGTATCGGATACGGCTGGGCGTATCTATTTTGTGGATTATTTTCACACCTCCCGGAAGCGTCTGTCGGACCTGGAGCCGAGATGTTGAAATCTAATTTGTAGGTGTAGTGTTTGTTGAAAGTAGTAGAACAGCAACGATTTTACTTGTTCAGTGTGATTGAACGTGAGAACATACGAGATGCTCAACGTTGAAATCGAAATACGTAGGAATAATTCCCAAATACTGACTGTATACAAGTCTTGAAAGTTTTAAGTTTTAAATTACATATGAATTTTGCTGTAAAAATGATGACTAAATTGACAACCTATTCCAAGCCATCACCTCAATTTATCAAAGATCAATACTGTCAACTCAATTTAACCGCTCAATTTCATTGAATTATTCAAATAGTAATTACGATGAAATACAATCGTAGGTCATAAACTAACCGCCCCATGCGATTCTGTTACAATCGATAGACTACAAAGGAGCTACCGTTCACACTAAATGGGATCCTGAAAATCCGGAACTTCCTACTAAAACACTCCAACTCGGAAGGGGTGCGGGTAGGAAAAGTCAAGTAAATGGTGATGGATTTATGGACTCCATCTATCACCGCTTCATTTTCGTCTGTTACTTTCCCGCACGCAAACTGCCACCGGCACAGTGTTATATGCTAATGAAGCTTGCAGACAGCAGGCAAAGCTCTCTTCGGTCGTAAAACCGAGCGCTAAATCGGTGATTCATAGTTTTATAACCGACGTTATTCTGCTTGCGGGTAGAAAATAGCACATGCTCACAACCAATTAGATTCGTCCTGAAAAAATAGGAAACAGCAGCAGCAGCAGTTCGACCCTCTTTGGCAATATCGGACAGTAAACGGAAATACTCCAGCCAATGATTAATTGGAAAAGCTCTTATGGTTTGCAGCTTTTTTCACAATCGTTAATTAGAGGTTGAGCAAATTGATTGGAATAAGCAGTCTCGTGTAGCACATATTTGTGCGAGTGTGATGTTGACTGTGATGGATTACTCGGCTTATGTGGATGCGCATTTTTCTCTACGTCGAACGAAGAAAACCCGCACCGTATCGGTTTAAAAACTTTGCCTAGTCTGAAAACGATTTGCTTCAACTTTGATAGAACTTTCGTTTTTGTACGCTGCTTCTTGATTGATGGCACTTTTTACTGGTCGATTGGTTGCCAGAAAATAATCTCTGAATTACCAGTGTAATTCACTACACGGTGAAAACTTTCCGAGCGGAAAAATAGACTGGACCAGCATCGACGTGGTTCGCATCAATCATCGGAAGGTTTTTTTGTTGGGTTTATGTAGTTTAATAAGCTTGTAAAAATAAACAAACCGAAGCAGGCTGTTACTGTGATCGAGGTATGTAAATGTATTACTTCGAAGCTTGTCAGCTTTAATAACTTTTTCGGGGGGAAACTTGTGTCCAGTGGAACTTTAGAAAATTCCTCTACCTACCTGCCTACACTGCGCAATAAATACGAAAGAAACCCATCCAGGAGATTCGTTATTCATAACACAATATCATCAAGGCAGCAGCAATAATAATTCACCGTGATTAGATTTATTCATAATTAATTGTAACTTTTCCCCTTGGTTCAGCTAGTACCGTCAATTTTAAATTAAATTATTCATCCTCTTTCAAGCCCACTTTGGCATACCGACGGTGCCCGTCCGGCGGAAGAGAGCAGCAGCCAAGCCAGGCCCAGCCAAGGCATCCTGCAGCATCACGACAGTCAATAAATAAATGCGGAAATCAGTTGAGATCTTCACTTCAGACGATGCTCCTAGGTAGTCGTCTATCTATCTATTTCACTCATACCGTGACCATGCACAGTGCATATCAATTAGCTGGCGGTATCCCCTCGGTCGGTTGGTGATGTCAAATGACCCCCCGCGGCGAAGTTGATTCTTTAATTTCGTCGCGATATCGCCGGATGATTTGTTGGAAAAATTTATGCTTCCCCCATTTTGTCCGTTCTCGCGCGCAGTTTTCACTGGTAGTGGCCCAGTCTTATCGGGAGGTATCGTAAATTATGTTTCTTACGAGTTTCCCTTTTTCTTATCGTGAATTTTTTATTACTCCGGCATTAGGTTTTCGCGAGAGCAAAATTTGATGTCCGATCTTAGTGCCGTCAGACTAATTTAAAATATGACAGACTTTCAGTAGCTGAAGGTCGGTTTTATCCTAATCAAAAATTTTAAAATGATAATCTAAACTTGCAGTAGTCTATTTATGGGTCGTCAGGTACCCTTAATTGAAAAGCTTCTCGGACAGTCAACCATGTCAAAGAACTGGCAAAAGTTGAACGTTTGAAGTAATGACCGTTTGTAATGATTGTATGGTGGCAAACTCTTTCAACCTTTTTTATACGTTTCATCCTTTGCGTTGTTCTTGACTATCGTAACGCGTTGGCGAAACAAATTCCCGCTAATTGGCAAAAGTTAGCACGGTGTTTGACAGTGTAAACATGCCATGTACTAGAATTAATTGTATTTCATCCGACCTAAGATGGTACCGAAGGAAGGTAGGTAGCTCTACCTCAGCTCTAAGTTCAGCGAAAGACACACAGAAAAATGTTGCCTCTGGGGACTGTGTCTTTTCATTACAGATCCACTCCAAGGTGCAGAAACCCGTACGGAATCTAAAAAAAAAACAAACGGCAAACGAGAAAATGAAAATCTTTTAATGTAAGCCAAATCTGCCTCACTTTTTGTGTCATTGCTTACTTGAACCTGTTCAAGTGCCATTAATGTGGAATGGTTGATTTACAATGTCACTCACGCAGGATAAGGAAATTGTTGTAATCAACAAACCAGTACAAATTCCAATGCGGTAACTTACTACAAGCTAACAGTAACAGAATATGAATAGACACGAAATTTTACTTGAAATTGTAATTAGATTGATATTTAACGTCTTAATCTCTCACAAGTTTTACCTCTTTTCTGTGCCGCGCTTTTTCCTTTACTGTATCATTTTCATGGTTTTGACGTAGGACTACGTCTTTGTTTACTATACTGGGATTGGGTAGCACTTTGTAAAAACGAAAAATAGAAGTGTAACGTTTGAATGAAATATTTCAAACGCTAATAGCTACTATACTACTGAACGAAACATAACAGTTAATATGTCGTTGGATAGATAAAATGACCAGCAATTTTATAGTAACATATTAATAATAATTTTTTATACGCTAAATAGTGAAAATGTGTGTAAAGTTTTAAGGCCGAATTTTCCCATACATTTCCCTTGTGATCGCCTAGCTTCACAGGCACGGACGACAATTAGATACACCAAAGGATTTGGATCCAAATGATAACCTTTGAGATCACTTTGTAAGCCACACCCCTTTTCCAATCCAATTGGCAACATCGATGGCTATTAACGGCAACACCTACCCCGAAGACAAGCGGAATCAGCGGGCAATGGCCAACGTGAATCCCACACGATGCACTTCACGTTACATTTTGCATTATCCCCATCGCAGACATGCGAAATTGTTCGATAGCTTGCTGAATCAGTGTCGAATAATCATTTAAGCAGCAGCAGCCGATATGGTTTCCTCCACCACCTACACTAGCTTACAAGTAGCAGCGGCAGTGCCAGTGACTATAAAATAGCTCACTAGGTTCACCGTCTGCTCATTTATCGCACGATTGCACTGACGGACGATCAGTATTTTGATAAAACTAATCCATTTCTACTTTACAGTGATTTGGTATTTCCTATCACTCTTGTATTAGCGGGCAACCATCATCCTAGAGTGTAAAGGACCGAATCGCGACATCCATCTATATATTGGCAACAGTAATTATAGTACTGATTTTTAAGAAGTGCTATCAGCTCAAACATAGTTCTTTTCAGGGCCACCAAACAATTTCAAACGGTTTTTTTCAAAACCACCATTGATTCAATGAAGAATTAAATCAGAATATTTCGCTCTTCTTTTACAAATAAACACTCAAACAATGATACAGATACTCAAATATGCATATGCCATAAATGCAGTTTGCATTAGTCTTTGATCTAATGATCAGACATAAAGTTATACTTCATCGATTAAAACATGTTATCAATGTAATGAGTATTATATGACACAGTCCTACGTCACCCTTTCGTACAACCCTTAGGGCTGTATACCTTGTAGTTTTTCTATCTCGTGTTTCCTGATTCATTGCTCCGCTTTTGTTTAGTTTCCATTCCAATTTTTTCGTATTTTCAGTTCTGTTTTTCAATCGTTTGTTGTTATTTTCTTTTCCGTATTGCGAATTTTTGTTCGTTTTTCGCTTTTTTCGTTTCTAACTTTCGTCTTTTTCTAACCCCTTTTAACTCCTTTTTTCACTCTTGTTTTTCGCCTTCTTCCGTACTCTTTTTGTTACCTCGGTTTTCGTTCTTTTTTGTCACGTTTATTCTATTGTTGGCTCCCTTTTCTCGCTTTCCTCTTTGGCTTTCCTTTTATATATCCCGTTTTTCGTCTTTTTCTCTTTTGTTTTCCCCCTTTTTCCTGTCTTCTTTTTTTCCATTTTTTGTCCCCGTTTCCTCTATTCGCTTTTTTTCTCTCTCTCGCTATTCAACTTTTGCCTTTTGGTTTCTCTTTTTTCTGTTCCATATTGCCACACGCTATGTCCGAAGACACTTAATAAATAACTTTCATGCATCTCAGATTTCTCTTCACAGACTGTTAGTATTGGTGACTACTATGACTACTTGTCAAGCATAGCTACCAATACCCCCCGCTTCCTTTCCGCTCTTCCCCTCCTTCACCAAAAAAATTTTCATTTCTTTCCCCTACCGTCCCTTCATCAATTGTAGAACCATCGTTTCAAAAAAAATATTAATATATGTATGACCACATTTCAAGGTCAAGACTAAAAACTTGAGATTAGTCTATTACATAGGAACGGGGCCTTCCCTCGAAAACCCGCGCCGAGAAACGCGGCTAACACACGCTGACAGACAAACACCGTCACGTGCAGTATCTTGCAAGTCGTAAGGGCCGGCATAGTGTCGTCGTCCTGAAAGTAAAACTAGTTAGATTAAACTTCTCGCTCGGTGGTAATCTGCAATTGATGTACAGGAAGCGGCACAATATGTGTCGATAACCCAACCAAACGCGTCGCTATTCTTGAGAAGTGGATTTTGCGGTCTCCTTTTGTCCAGCGCCTCTATGGTTCAAAGGTACAAGTACCAGCGAACCACATGCCCTGGCGGGTGTTGTGGGTTCGAATCCGTGAGAGATTAAGACGTTAAATATCAATCTAATTACAATTTCAAGTAAAATTTCGTGTCTATTCATATTCTGTTACTGTTAACTTGTAGTAAGTTACCGCATTGGAATTTGTACTGGTTTGTTGATTACAACAATTTCCTTATCCTGCGTGAGTGACATTGTAAATCAACCATTCCACATTAATGGCACTTGAACAGGTTCAAGTAAGCAATGACACAAAAAGTGAGGCAGGTTTGGCTGACATTAAAAGATTTTCATTTTCTCGTTTGCCATTTGTTTTTTCGATTCGAATCTCAGATTATAGCTTGGTTCAACCCATGCACCTTCCAGCATTGGACAAAAGGTAGGAGTCAAAATGACTACTTGTCAAGCATACCTACCAATACCCCCCCCCCCTTCCTTTCCGCTCTTCCCCTCCTTCACCAAAAAAATTTTCATTTCTTTCCCCTACCGTCCCTTCATCAATTGTAGAACCGTCGTTTCAAAAAAAAAAAAAAATATTAATATATGTATGACCACATTTCAAGGTCAAGACTAAAAACTTGAGATTAGGCTTTAATCATCGCTTTTTATTGAATTCAAAGGGCACGGATCGGAAGGTAATTGTGTTTGAGTCAAATCAGCAGCAGAACTTTTGGAGTATTCTTTAAATCAACCTAAGAAATGATGAAAATTAATGTGGCTTTCCTTCGGGTGGCTACGGGTTTTTCCTAGAGTGGCTACGACGGGAATTAGAAATAAACCCGAGTTGATTGTTTAATCGAGCAAGAAGTCAACGATGCCTATTCTTCCGCGAGCCAGTATGAGAAGCATAGCATTCAACCAGCCCAACCCCTGGACATCTACCAAGTCTCCTGAAACCGCCATATTATGTGATGGCGCTACAAGCGTTTTGCTTCTAATAAGCAGCATTCACACGGCAGTCGAAGTGACGCGACCAAACCAACAAAACTTAATCAGGCGTGTATCAATGATGTAACATAGAAGTGAAGATTTTTTTCTAGGAATATCAATAATAGTTTATTGATAATAATAATTTACATTCGACTAGCAGAACACGTCACCTTTCGCACGAGAAACAGACAATATAATGTGGTGAAAATCACATCTGGCGCTGCAGAAATGCCATCTGAATCGTTTTTTTACACGCACACTAGCATAAAAGTAATCCAGTGATCCAGCTAATGCTGGTTTCACTTATTTTGTTCGCAAACGTCGAAGTTGCTACCAGGGTGTTTCAGACACTTTACTACGTCCATACTCGCGAACGCACAGCCTCATATCGTCTTTCTGCATAGCTCACTCGCGAGCTCGACGGCTAGTGGCGCACTTAGAAACAGATTTTCCACCTTCACAAATTTTTCGATCGATGCATTTAAAAAAACAAAATTTTGTATCACCCTAATAGATAGATTCACAGTCACACTAATAGAAATAGTATAATAAGATGCACTGCATTTTATTAATAACCTTCTCTTAAGACATCACCCTTGAAAAATTACGCATTTTTTACGTAATAGCCAATAGTCACGTTTTTGCAACTCAGTACTACTGTGCTGTGAAATGCCCTGTTTGGAACTCAGGAACATTTACCGAGACACTAAAGGGTGTCCCACATCAAATTGCATCACGAAAGGAACGTTGTGGACAATGACCTAATTGACCGATCCTTTTCAAACTTTCAGACAATAAACCCCATAACCCATTAGTACTTACTTACTTACTTACTTAGGTGGCTTGCCGTCCTAAGACAAAGCCTGTTGAACAAAATTTCTCCATGTAACTCGGTTGAGGGCTACCGCTCTCCAATTCCTCGGACACCGAGTACTCTCCGCCAGATCTCGCTCCACCTGGTCTAACCATCTTGCTCGCTGCGCTCCTGGTCGTCTTGTTCCTACCGGATTTGAGGCGAACACCATCTTTGCAGGGCAGTTGTCCGGCATTCTTGCAACATGCCCTGCCCATCGCATCCGTCCAGCTTTAGCCACCTTCTGGATACTGGGTTCGCCATAGAGCTGTGCGAGTTCATGGTTCATCCTCCGCCTCCATACTCCGTTCTCCTGTACGCCGCCGAAGATCGTTCTTAGCACTCGTCGTTCGAAAACTCCGAGCACTCGCAGGTCCTCCTCGAGCATTGTCCATGTTTCATGCCCGTAGAGAACAACCGGTCTAATAAGCGTCTTGTACAGGGTGCACTTTGTACGGGGACTTAGTCTGCTCGAGCGCAATTGCTTGTGGAGCCCATAGTAAGCACGACTTCCGCTGATAATACGCCTCCGAATCTCACGGCTGGTATCATTGTCCGCCGTTACCAGTGAGCCAAGGTAGACAAATTCATCGACTACCTCAAACTCATCGCCGTCGATCAATATACTACTGCCCAAGCGGTGTCGTTCGGCCTCGGTTCCGCTGGCCAGCATGTACTTTGTTTTAGACGTATTTACCTTTAACCCAATCTTTTCTGCTTCGCGCTTTAGTCTGGTGTACTGTTCAGCCACCGCCACAGATGTCCTGCCGATAATATCCATGTCATCGGCAAAGCAGACGAATTGACTAGATTTGTTGAATATCGTGCCCCGCGTGTTGATATCCGCTCGGTTCATAACACCTTGTAGCGCTATGTTGAACAGCAGGCATGAAAGACCATCACCTTGACGAAGCCCTCTGTGTGATTCGAATGAACTTGACAATCCACCCGAAATCCGAACACAGCACTGCGTACCATCCATCGTAGATTTAATCAGTTTGATGAGCTTCCTGGGGAAGCTGTTCTCGTCCATGATTTTCCATAGCTCTTTCCGGTCGATGGTATCATATGCGGCTTTGAAGTCAACGAATAAATGATGCGTGGGAACTCTGTATTCACGGCCCTTTTGGAGGATTTGCCGCAGTGTAAATATTTGATCCGTTGTAGACCGACCTTCGACGAAGCCGGCTTGATAAGTTCCCACAAATCTATTCGCAATTGGTGATAGACGGCGGAAAATGATTTGGGACAGCACTTTATAGGCGGCATTGAGAACGGTGATCGCTCGATAGTTCTCACAGTCCAACTTGTCGCCCTTTTTATAGATCGGGCAGATAACCCCATCTTTCCACTCCTCCGGTAGCTGTTCCGTATCCCAAATTCTAACAATTAGTCGGTGTAGACAAACGGCCAGCTTTTCTGGTCCCATTTTAATAAGCTCCGCTCCGATGCCATCTTTTCCAGCTGACTTGTTGTTCTTTAGCTGCATGATGGCCTCCTTAACTTCGCCTATCGTTGGGGCTGGCACCTCTTCCCCGTTTGCTGCACCGTCGAAATCGCTTTCCCCGCCGCCATGGTTTTCCGCCTGGGCGCCATTCAGGTGTTCGTCGAAGTGCTGCTTCCACCTATCCGTCACCTCACGATCGTCCGTCAGAATACTGCCAGTCTTATCCCGACACATTTCGGCTCGCGGCACAAAGCCTTTGCGGGATCCGTTCAGTTTCTGGTAGAACTTCCGCGTTTCCTGAGAACGATGCAGCCGCTCCAACTCCGCATATTCCTGCTCTTCCAGGTTGCGCTTTTTCTCCCGAAAGATTTGGTTTCGCTGCATCTTCTTCTGTTTGTGTCTTTCCACGTTCTGACGTGTGGCACTGCGCATCTTGGCCGCCCGCGCAGCGTTCTCCTCATCCATCACCCTCCTACATTCATCGTCAAACCAATCGTTCCGCTGATTCCGGGCCACATGCCCGATGGAGCTCTCCGCTACACTGCTGATGGCTGTTTTGATAGTGTTCCAACAGTCCTCGAGAGGGGCTTCGTCCAGCTCGTCCTCTTCCGGCAGTGCAGCTTCGAGTGAATGCGCGTAGTTTGCGGCGACGTCTGGCTGCTTCAGCCGCGCGAGATCTAACCGAGGCTGGCGTCGGTACCGAATGTTGTTCACAACGGAGAGTCTTGGGCGCATCTTAACCATCACTAGGTAGTGGTCCGAGTCAACGTTAGCGCTTCGATAGGATCTGACGTCGATAATGTCTGAGAAGTGCCGACTGTCGATCAAAACGTGGTCGATCTGTGATTCTGTCTGATTTGGTGACCTCCAGGTGTACTTATGGTGGATTCTGTGCTGGAAAAAGGTACTACGTACGGCCATATTCTTGGAGGCGGCAAAGTCGATAAGTCTTAGGCCCATTTCATTGGTTCGCTGGTGTGCACTGAACCTTCCAATCACCGGTTTGAATTCCTCCTCCTGGCCGACCTGAGCATTGAAATCCCCGATGACGATCTTGATATCATGTTTTGGGCAGCGGTCGTATTCACTCTCCAACTGCGCGTAGAATTCATCCTTGTCGTCATCGGTACTTCTGAGGTGAGGGCTGTGCACGTTGATGATGCTTATGTTGAAGAATCGGCCCTTGATTCTCAACCTGCACATTCGAGGATTGATTGGCCACCACCCAATCACACGTTTCCGCATCTCGCCCATCACTATGAAAGCTGTACCCAGCTCGTGTGTGTTGCCGCAGCTCTGGTAGATGGTATGTCCATCTCTGAACGTACGTACCGTTGAGCTCTTCCAGCACACCTCCTGCAGCGCTACGACGTCGAACTTGCGGCTCTTCAATACGTCGGAGAGCACTCGAGTGCTCCCTTGGAAATTGAGAGATCGGCAGTTCCACGTCCCGAGTTTCCAATCCATAGTCCTTTTTCGTCGCGTGGGTCTATTCCGATTGTTCCAGTAAGAATATATTTGTTCTTCGTTCCATGCTTTAATATTTTTCGTGGTGACGGCTTGCAAAGCCTGCTACACCAACCCCCTGTTTCGCCGGAGGGCCAACGAAGCTCGAAAGAGCCCTCCTTTCCTGTCAGCATACGACCTTGGCTTCCACCGGGGTTGGTTACCCGATCTCCACCAAAGTTGCTCGTATCCCGGCTGGTACCACGAGGCGGTAGGAATAGGAGTTGCTGAATAAGAGGCTATGAACCACTGTAGGGTCTATTTTATGCCTACACGTGCACAAGGCACCGACGGTACGCATTATTCAGCCGTTTACCAGCCATAACCCATTAGTAAGCTATTTATTTCATAGCTTTTTCACTTACACTTTCGCACTTTAGCTTCATGTCTTCTTCAGATTTAACCTACTTAAGATGCTTTCGTAGTGCCTGCTTCATAATAGGCCAGTAGTTTTCATTGGGCCTTAGTTCCGGTGCGTTGGGGGGGGGGGGGGTTCATGTCCTTTGGTACGAAAGTAACCCTGTTGGCTTCGTACCACTCCAGGACATCCTTTGAATAGGGGCATCCGGCTAGATCCGGCCCGAAGATCGTAGGGCCCTCGTGTTGCCTCAACAGAGGAACCAGACACTTCTGTAGATACTGCTTGAAGTAGATCTGCCCGTTTACAGTCCCGGTAGTCACGAACGGCGCACTCAGTTTGCCACATGAGCAGATCGCTTACATAATCATGTATTTCTTGGCAAACTTTGAAAGTTTCTGCATCCTTACTTCCTTCGAAACATCAAACTTGTGCTGGGTGGTGAAGTACAGTAGCTGCCGAAAGCTGCTGGAAGACCGCTTTGACGTTAGTCTCATCATCCATGATGAGAGAGTTAAGACTTTTCCAGGTGCTTGTGCAAAATAAATTCGCGACGTTGTTTTTCGGGTGACGCCATTTTCGAAAATTTTCGAAAAACTGACCGCGACAAAATAAAGTGTAAATAATACACTCTAAACTACTTCTACCCAAATTTTCAAGAGACAAATACCCAGCGTTTCTTCCGTGATGCAATTTGATGTGGGACACTTTTTAGATGACCAATCGATAAGATTGACAGGGTATTTAAATGATTGTGAATGAAACTTTAAATTCAGTTTCTGAAGAGATTTGCAACACTTGAAAATATGTACGTTAGATCGAGGTAAATTGTACGTTATATTGAGTGACGTTGTTTCGAGGGAAAGTAATAACGAGGGTACTCTAATAACCGGCTGAAAAGTCTCAAATCTTGCGAAGGGTCAAATCTTAAAGACGTTTTCACCCTTGGCTTTGCTTTACGTTTCTTTGCGTAAAAAAGTCCAGGAATTAGAACTGACAAATATTCTAAGATTATTCAATGGGGGAGTGAATGAGCGAGGGTTCAGGATGTTTCTGGTTTGGGTGGCGATGGCTGCGCGGATATTACCGAATGAGTCGTTTTCATGATGCGAATGAGATGATATTTAAATTTCTTAACTGTCGGCTCCCACGCACCACCAAAATGTGTCGTCGTTAGTGCGATGAATTGATGTTCAATTTCTCGATTAAAACATTCGCTCAAACTGCGCATGATACAGTCGTCGCATGTTCCGTGAACCAGATTCTTATCGATTCGCCTTGGCCGCCTTGGAGCAAAAAACGGCCTGTAATAATCCAACCCTGTCGATTAAAAAACCTGGAATAGAGTGTTGCGTGCAACGGGCAGAGGAAACTATTCTTCATGCGAAATCTTTGCCACGTACCAAGCAGAATCGCTGTCGAATAATTGGAAATCTAGTGCCGAAACTACCAGAGAGATTAGCCCAACAAGCATTTTCAAATGTAACGACCAAACGTGTAATACGGTTCGCATTCCCCTACACTATTCTTGAAGTATTATTTGTGCACCTCCTGACTTTTGCAATAGTCATACAAAGAAAAGGGGCGCACTTGAAAAATTTAAGGGGCCATCCAGATACCACGTGGACAGAAAAATACCAATTTTCAACCCCCCCGTCCCCCTCCGTGGACAAGCGTGGACATTTGCTCAACCCCCACCCCCCTTCCCTGTTTGTCCACGTGGACATTTTTACATTTTGAAAATGTTGGTTTTCAACTTCATTTATGCAATATTTATTGAAAAAGCTTACGTGAAAGGAAGCTCCAGTCTAAAGTCACCGACACCATGCATACGAATTTTTAGTCGTTGCGGAAATTTGAGTTTTTCCATGGTTTTTCCGTCAATTTTCCTCAGCGTCTTAAAATCCGTATGTAAGGTGTTTGGATCTTAATTCATGTTCTACTGCAAATTATTATTATCGACTGCAAGAAAGTCCGTTTCAGCTTAACTTTCGCTTGACGATTCTTCTTTGTCCAGAGCATCCCCTACTAGCACGGTTGTTACAAAGTTGTTGTGGTAGCCGAAGTATGACTAATTTCAGTCTTAATTCGGTTGCTTCAACTAAATGGACCTAAAGTGTGCTACTGGGGTCTTTGTCTAACCAGAGCACTTCAGCTTGGCCGTCTACTTCAACACAACACAAGATCTTTCCGACACGATGTGATTCGTAAAATTTTCTGAAGGCGAATCCTTTTGGAAATACGTTGCCTATGGATACCTTTTTTGTGGTGAGCTGCATTTGATGTTGAGACAAAATACCATCCACATTTGGTACAAGCAATGCAATATTCGTGGATTCTTCCAGGCTAGGCAGTGAACATCTAAGTGTACTAACGCAGGCTTATTCTTTTCAACAAGATTTATGCCAGATATGTGCTCTCGTAATGCTCGGTTCATGTATTTAGGTCAACATATGCCTCAGAAGATAAAATTTTATTTAAGGTGTAATTAGTCGTCATCGATTCTGCCAATTTCAAAAGAAGTTTTTTTGTTTGAAACAAAAATTCTGTCCATGAAAATTAATTCGCTGTGTTCAGATTGGCAAGAAGAATGCAGTACAGTTAGATTTCGAATTTGGCATGGTTCGATTTTGGCAACAAAAGTATCCGTTTTTGGCAACACAAGATATTTCTCTTCCAAAAATATGCTTAAATATCAATCAGTTTCCGCATACATGCTTTAAATGACGAAAAAATGATGCCCTGAGTATGTTTATGAAAAAAAGTTATGTGGTTTCGAACAATAATATTTTTATTGCCGTAGGACTACGTCTTACCGCAGGGTGTCAATAACTTATTTGCACCGGACGGATAGCTCTTATCGGACTTTTTAAACATAAAATGGTTGCAATCGGTGATTAATGATATTTAGTCAACTTCTAAAGCATTTACATTAATTTTTTTTCATATCGAAAAAGGGTCTCGATTTTGGCACGGTTTCGATTTTGGCAACATACGTTTTTATAAACAGAATCCCGCTTTTGGGCCCAAAAACTGCTTCCGAAATTGGGCTCTCCGACGAAAAGCTAATGACTGCTAATTTCCCGTTAAGCTCAAAAACAATCACTGATCAATGGTCAATGTTTTTAATTTCTATTTTTTGTAGGAAAAAAACTTGTCCACGTGGACATTTCCCATACCCCCTCCCCCCCTTCCGTGGACAAGCGTGGACATTTTTATACCCCCCACCCCCCTCTAAGCTGTCCACGTGGTATATGGATGGCCCCTAACGTGGTAACGAACTAGACATTAGGTTCATATCTTTTGGAAAGTTGCAGCACTATAAATTTTATGACACTTTTCCGTGGATACTAAATGTCTACAGTTGCCTCACAATTATGGACCATTTAAGCAGAAGTATGATTTTAAAACAATCAATTATAGCGCATACTATTGTTTAAAAGCAGTTTATAAATGTTTTTAGTTACAGAAATATGTAATCTTTCAGTTGATTCAGTTATTAAATCCATTTAGTGTAAGTTTTCCACGGAAGTTAAGCTTGTATTATGACTGATCAAATACACAATTATGGATCACTTTTGGAAGCGGTCACAATTATGAAATAAAAATACACTTTTTGCAGCGAATTCACTCAATGAACTTTATTCAAATCATGTAATAACATAAAAATAACATGTTTCAAATCGTATGAAAGACCTTGTGTGGTTTTTGGTCTGTCTTTAGATGCCTGCCGTCCTTCTTCGAAGACACCTACCGATCAGCATTTGGGAATGCTTTTCGCGATCTCACGACTGCTTTTTTGTCCTGGAAAAGAATCTTAGGCTCACTAGCTGCGTTGGCTCCGAAAAGACTAGTATAGGATGAAGTTTTCTTTTTTCCGAATTGTTATTAACGATGTAGGTACAGTGGATCTCGGAAAAGTTAATCGATGCAAGAGTTTAATTCAATCGCTGCTATGATGTGACTCTGTATGAAACAGTGGAAAGGCGACAATAAACCGAAAAAATGAAAAATAAACATAGAAGGAAATCGCGCGTATCTGACCGAAAGCTCGAAGAACCAGTGAATTCAAACACTCTTAAAAGTTAAGGAAAAAATTAACGTTTTAGATTGTTGCATGAGAGCTAACATTCGCTTAACTTTTGCGATGAACCGTTGCATATGTACCATCATAGCGTTTTACTGCCTTACGTAGCTTTCCTGTCCTGCGTAATTCAGAAACAGCATTTTCCAAAAACTCAGCTCTGTACAGCTTTCGATTCTGCTTAAAAAATGTTTGTAATAGGTGCTAAACTGTTTGAATTTGTAAAAATTACATTGGAATCAAAGTGATCCATAATTGTGAAAAATTACATTATTTTGGTCCCTATTATGGATCACTTCGAAAATTACTTATTTTTACAGGAAAATTATTGGTAACCACCAATATTTTGCTGAATCGTAAAGAACTTGATCGTAAAGAATCGTAAAGAGCTTGATATTTATGTACGAGTCATTTTTTGCTCGAAAATTGGTGATTATGTCACATAGCAACCTTATGAATGAGGAACGTACTGCTTATGCTGATTGAAAAAACGACAGACATTTTGATATATTCTCGATAACAACTTTGTACGCTCATTGAAAAAGTATCAATGGCGGGATTTAAAGTATGTTTTACGTGTTAAAAGCTAGTTAATAGGGTATATTTCGTTGCAAAAATGCTTCATACCTTCAAACAGTTAGTTTAACTGAGTTATTTAACTTGAAACACAAAAGTGATCCATAATTGTGGGTGATCCATAATTGTGGAGGGAGTGTACATCATGTGGTTTACGAGATATAATTGACTTTCTGTCAAATCTCCCTTCAAACTTTTCTACTGAAATCCTACCTTAAGTAGTTTGACATATTCTGAACACTTCTTGATTTCATCGAAATACGCAACTTTCTATAAAACAGAAATATCGTATGTTGCTTAATTGGTTTTATAAACTGTTTTAGAGTAAAATTTTTATTAGTTTTACATTATAAATTCAAAATACGCACTTTCTTTCCAGCTGATTATAGAGTTCCTCTTGAACATTTCAATTTCAATTGTGAATTTCATGGATTTTTGCAAGTCCAAGTTATGAGAGTCACCTGGTCGAGGGCTTTCTATGAGGTAATTATTAAATCATCACTTCTATGTTATTTTCAAGCTTTTGAGGTACGAACTTAGGGTGCAATTAGTTGACATGAACTCTGCAAAATATACTAATTTCACGTTACACTACTGTAGACATTTCTATGCCCCTGTCCGAATTACCGAGCGAACGAACGAATGAACTAATTCTCACATAATTCTTGTTCTCCATTTCCAGTTGCAGTTCAATTGCTGTAAAGCAGATTTCCCCGAAAGGCAGATCCAGTTGAAGCAGTAAATCGTTCCAGCAGAAGCAAAACCAGACCTCATCTCTGAGCCAGCTTCTGCTACTGTTTCTACAGTCACATCCAACCGAAAGAGAGAGGAAAAATTACATAAATCGTGCATAAATAACTGACACCGGTGGAACTTTCCTTCACACCTTGGATTGGAAGCACAGCCCGAACCCTTTAAAGTCTTCTGACTCGGAAGCAATGCCAGACTTCCAGGAATACACAGCTGTTTCCGTCAGCCGGCAACAACGCCGGCCAGGAAAAGGTTCACGTTTAAGGCACTACTGGCTGCCGGCAGCTGATTTCGTGTGAAGAAACGGCATCTGGCGTAAACATTTAAAGCAGTCGTCGGAGTGAAACACAGCAAAAAAAAATCGCGCAAAGAAAAACAGTGCCCGGAGAAAACTCGAACACAGAAGGAGATGATCAAAAGGAAGAAAATCACTTGAGAAAAGTTTCTTAGCTCAGTTTGTGTGTGTGTCGTTGTTGCTGTTGCTGTTGTTGATATTATTAAAGTAGCAAGCAGCCAAGTCGCGCGGCTTCAGCTTACGACAGCAGCGCAGCAAAATAGTTTGTGTGCTTCTGGCAAACAATAGTTTTTCCATCCACCTACCATTTATCTGGGCGTTCTCTATCTGCAGTCAAAGTTCGCACACTTTTTCCTTTCGGAATGCCATTGTCTCGGGTAATAGTGTTAAAAGCTGCTGCCTCGTCTATAAATACTACCCATTGCTGTGCCGTTTTTCTTCGTGGTGCGTTGTAAGTGAAGGAAAAACAATTGCTTTTCTGTTTTTCTGGTTGAGGTTAAAGAGGATAGTGTTTGATCAGATGAGAGCGTTTAAGTGTGTTATCTAAGAAATTGCGTGTTGAATGGCACGTTGTGAATTCCTTCCGTGAAATGTAATAAAAAAGCCCAAAGTTTCAAACGAAAGAAAAGCAAAGAGCGAAAAGTTACCGGAAACCAATGCCGGAGGTGCCTTGCGGTTGTACACAAATGAGAAAAAGTTCAGACAGTTCAACTAGCTGTGAAAACCGTTGAGTGAGTGGAAAAAAGCTGTAAAAACACGTGCATGTGCAAAATATTGCAAGCTTTTGGTGAACAGCAGTTCTGTGAATTATAGATTGTACAGTCCTGCAACTTCCGTCACACCCAACCGGCCGGGAAGGTGGCTGCCACCTTTTCCCTGCGCTACTGAGGAAAGTTTGCGAGGCACGTTTTCCGCTGGGCAAAGCAAAGGTTGGACCAGGCTGCCGGCGGAACCTCGAACAAGCACAGCTCCGGTGAAGGTTCGGAAAAACAGCGCCAAACTGTTACTCTGCGGTTGTTATATTTTCGAACGGGGTGCCAAAGATAGCAGTACGGAAGGTCTCAGGAGTGCCCTAGCCCGTCTTCGCAGATCGGGCCCACTCCCTAACCCTTCCAGTCCTGAACATGTAAGTTTGTTTATGTTTTTATACCTTTATGCATGCACACATTTGTTATTCACAGCGATTGCACTCTGGCTGCTGGATGGATGGTTTCGATTTATGTACACTTTCGAGCGATTCAACGGGAATGCACTGAAGAGGGGTAATTGAAAATTGATGCTGCTGGGAACAGTTCTGTTAAAAATAATCAAATTGCTTCACTATTCGTGTTTTTACGATCAAAGAAAATAGTTGCATCTGTTTTAAAAATAATTTTCTGATGATTTGGAAAGCCTATAATAAAATATGCAAATTTTCTGCCAAAAGTTTGACTATTAACTACCATTATCAGTCTAATGCTCCAAAAAAGAAAAACTGACGTTTCGAGTGCTAAATACAGAAATATGGCTAATACTGAAAGTTTTACATTTTTCAGATGAAATAAACTTGCAACACTGTTTGCCCCATTCAGATAAGTTTATGTGCGAACGCAATGACTCTTTAATGGTTTAAAACACCCTAGCTATTTCAAAGAAGTGAAAGACACCGTGACGGTTGGACCGTCCGCATATGGTGTTAATGGTCACAGCTATAACGTTGCTTCAATTTACGCTAACATGGTAGAAAGCTTTTTACAAGACACGAGTATCGGTCGTAAATGGGGGTTTCAATCCCACTCTACTTTAGTCTCCCATATACCACCAAAGTGAGTGCTTCGGTGCTCTTATTGTTTTCAGTTGTGAATCGTTCAAAATCATCTTATAGCTCCGGCTATTTACAACTTTTATGAAATCTGATTAGAGTAAAATGTACCTTATAAAATTCATGATCGTTTGCTGTCATTAATTTTTTTTTTAATTTTGCGACTTGGTCCGGTCTGCCTTAACACGGGCCAAACGTAAGTGAATGAAATCTTTTCCATTTAATTCTTCTTGTAATCACAGAATTAAATAGAAAAAAATGTGTTACTCACAGTTTAGTTATTAGTCATTGGGCACAGAATCGAGAATTTAATTGGAAATAATGGACCAAAATCGTGTCAAATTGGTCCAAAATTCGACCAAAATTGGTCCAATAGAAGCCTAAATCAAACCAAATTTAAAACAATATTGGACCAAAATCAAACAAAATTATACCACAAATGGATTTAAATGGGACCAGGTTCAGACCGAAATTAAATCAACTATAGATTAAAAAGGAACCCAAAATTGGGCCAAAATTAGACCTAAAATGGACCAAAATTGAAACAGAGTTGGACCGAAATTGGGCCAAGTTGAACGAACATTTTTACCTTTGTTATACTATAACAAAGGTTTAAAAATTGGTCGAAAAACACGAAAATGATCCGAGTCACATATACCAATCGACAGGGTTCGACAATTTGAGCAATGTCTCTGTGTGTGTGTGTGTGTGTGTGTGTGTGTGTGTGTGTGTGTGTGTGTGTGTGTGTGTGTGTGTGTGTGTGTGTGTGTGTGTGTGTGTGTGTGTGTGTGTGTGTGTGTGTGTGTGTGTGTGTGTGTGTGTGTGTGTGTGTGTGTGTGTGTGTGTGTGTGTGTGTGTGTGTGTGTGTGTGTGTGTGTGTGTGTGTGTGTGTGTGTGTGTGTGTGTGTGTGTGTGTGTGTGTGTGTGTGTGTGTGTGTGTGTGTGTGTGTGTGTGTGTGTGTGTGTGTGTGTGTGTGTGTGTGTGTGTGTGTGTGTGTGTGTGTGTGTGTGTGTGTGTGTGTGTGTGTGTGTGTGTGTGTGTGTGTGTGTGTGTGTGTGTGTGTGTGTGTGTGTGTGTGTGTGTGTGTGTGTGTGTGTGTGTGTGTGTGTGTGTGTGTGTGTGTGTGTGTGTGTGTGTGTGTGTGTGTGTGTGTGTGTGTGTGTGTGTGTGTGTGTGTGTGTGTGTGTGTGTATGTAATGATTTTTTCTATCGCCTGTTTCTCAGAGATGGCTGAACCGAATGGTTCGCTATTACTTTTGTTTGAAAAGTGTTATTGTCTAGTATATCACTATTGAGTTGTTTCGTGATACGACGTTTCGTTTAAAAGTTATAAGCAAAAATGTGAAAAATACGTGACACGGGTTTCTTCGGAACTACATGACCGATTTCAACGATCTTAGTATCAAATGAAAGCTCTTATTAAAGCTAAATTGTTCAGGAATTTTTAATTGAAAACAAACAAGTAGTTTAAAAGTTATGCTTAAAAAACCTGTTTTGACAAGGTAATAATTATCGCCTGTTTCTTAGAGATGGCCAAACCGATTTATGCGCTATTAGTCTCATTTGAAAGATAATATATCCTAATAGATCACTATTGAATGGTTTTTTGATTGGACGCTTAATTTGAAAGTTATGAGCAACCGTATATACCACACCAAAATTAACAATAATTTATAATGATTTTAACCAAGATAATTTACCTAATTTGAATTAGGCTTATACAAATTTGGAAAAAAGTTTATGTCCTGGTCTCGAAATATTGCTCAAGGGGGGGGCAAGAAAAAAATAATAACATCAAACCTTCAATAACTAAACAAAGGAGAAGAAACCAGTGTATATTTTTCCAGATTAATAAAAGTTCAATACAAAAAAGTTGTACAGTACTTAAATTTTAGTTCAAACCAAAACAACTTTCAAATTTTTTCATCCAAGCACATAAAATAAGTATTCTGTCAGAGATGAATCAACTTGAAAATACGTATAACTTGACCTTCATTTGAATTTTATTTTTTACTTGCATGTCACTCGGTTAGTTACCTTGTATTTTAGAATAATCCAAATTTCTGTCACTTATTAGTTCAGAACTCGATAACCACAAAATAGTATCGGAATCTAATCTTCTCGTCAAAACGGCAATTTGGGTCCCTAAAACCTGTTTTACTTGGAACGCATGTGCAATGCTACTAACATTTTTTAAGAAAAAAATTTCTGACACCATTCACGTGTGAAACCGCTTGTTTCTTGGTCAACCTTTTAGTCCTAAGAATATCAGCCCATTCCTCAGCTCGATCTCAACAATAACGTGTTTATCTTTGATATATTAAGGATGCAAACGGCATTATCAGAAGCGATTGTCATTGTTTGATTAGTAGCATTTGTCCAGTGCGGTGCTGCACTTCGGATGAAGTGCAGTACTGCGCTGGGAGCTGTTTTCCAAATATCAGGGCTTCTAACAGCCCTCTGTCGAAGAACCTTGATCTTTAATTGAAAAATGCCGGACATCGGCATAACAGGTGTTCCGAGTCTTTTTTTCTTTGCCACAGAATCGACATATATCACCTGGCATAAGCTATACATGATAGCGGTTTGGACAATGTCCTGTTATAAGATCAGTATAAATGTTTAGATCTTTCTTCGAAAGCTCTAGGATTTTGCGAACTATTGAAATGTTTGGAGAGATAAACTGTTTCGATTGCCTAGCAATGAAAGTGTTATTCGAATTTAATTCCACCTTCGTAATTTCCATACTAAAGCTCAGTAAAAAAGCAATATAACTTAACATGACTTGATTTGATGTAATGGTCGGGGCCACCATTGATCCCAATAATAATCACAACATGACAATATCCAGAAAAGTTTCGAACAGTTCAGTGACATCCTTTCTGCATGCGTCCAATGCATGGAAAAAATTTTATCTTTAAGTTTTTCGTCCCTTACATTAAAAATTAGGGTAGGTACATGGACACTACGGAATAAAACGATCAATTTGGAGCATGAGGAAATGCCCCGAAAGCACCGAAAGCTGATGTTCCGGAGTGTGGAATTTGTTGTATTTCTATTTTAATCTTATCTACTACCTATGACAGTAAAATATAATCCCACAGCAATTCGGAATATCTTCGTCAAAAGTGGTAGCAAATTTCACTAATACATTGTTTAGTTGATTGATGCCTCAATCTAATTCGGTTCTTTTGAAGCAAGTTGAATTAAAATGGAACAAAATTTAAAGTAAATGGAGCCAAAAGTCTAATTCCAAGCACTCCAATTTTCGGAGTCGGAACTTAAAGGTTAAGCACAATAGTCGCCTGTGACCTGTAGCAGGAATCAGAAAGCATAGATGGTGTAGGATAGTCGATCGAGACTAACGGGATAATTACTTCAACTTTACACGAATTGGGTAATTTAAAGATGTAAACTTGTTGAAGTGTAAAAATCTGCTTACCATTAAAGAATGTAACATTATTGCACTTTATTTTTTTGCCCCTTCAAATTTCGAAAATTTTTGAAGGGGGGGGTGACATAAACTTTTTTTCAAATTTGTATAAGCCTTATTTTAAAATCAAAGGAGAGGTTTTGACACTACGAATATATATGCAAAATTGCATAAGAATTGGTTTTACCGGTTAAAAGATATTACCCCTCGAACACTCGCGCCAACTTTTGTAACACAGTTACTCGCGCGCACAATAGCCCCAAACCAAAGAAAACGTGTGCACTAGAGTTTTGACTGGGAAAACTTGGCTTTAGGTTTATCGAACCTTTGGAAGAGTTTCTTGAAATTGAAAGCTCTATCGTCTGGTGGAATTGAAATTTTGATTAATCCCCCTAAAAGTGATATAAAAAAAATTATTTTTCTTCAGTGTCAATATAACACATTGATGTATTCTGCAAAGTTATAGAGCATATAATTACAAAAAATTTTGCTGAAGACAGTAACCTTCTATCTCTGCAGCGAAGATAGAAATATCTTATTTATTGTATATGAATTTGTAAAATCAGTTTTTCTATTTTTGCTCTTTTTGTAATTGTTATATGACTTTTTCATGTTCTACAAAATTGTACAAATAGTAAAAATACACAACTTTGCTGAAAATACTATACCTCTATGTTTGCTTGTTTAGGATCTGTGGAACTTTGATTATAAAAAATACCCTAATTTTGACTCCGCATTACTCGACTACCACCAGACGGATACATTTTAAACATTTTACATTTGCTGATAGTTTTGCTGCATAAATTTTCCCAAGAATTTAAATTATTAATGCATTGAATAATTATGATATTTTGCTCACAATAAGTTTGTTGAAGAATATACGTTAGTTAAACAACGATTTGTAACTTTATAACAATATGGCGTTGAAAAACCTACACGTGTTGTATAAAATTCAACAGCGTGAGTTAATAAAAATGAGTTAATGAAAATTTTCAAGAAAACTCTATTGATGTGAGTTAAATAGAATGGCATTACAGGAAACTATGCATAGTTCAAAAACCTATAAACTAGACAACGTATATGCTAAAGGATAAGATTTCCACTTACAATTTACTTTTATTTGCACTTACTCATATTAATAACAACTTACTTATCCTTACTCGGCAATTTCATGAACAAAGGATCTGTCAAAATTTAAAAGTGTTCCTATTTTGTTCAAATTTTGTAAACTTATTCAATTTTCAAAAATTTTATGTAAATCAACGCAATACGCAACAATATGATTTATGTTCCGAAGACGTGTCGATTTCTATAAGTAAGACCAAGTAAGTAAGCAAGTAAGACCGTATAACAAAGGTTCCTTTCACCACTAGGTGGATTAAATCGGGTTTTTTACCATAAGTCCAAATTTATTACCAATACCAATTATTACCATTGAAGTTAAATCGATATTGAACAAAAATTAGACCAAAATTGGAATAAATTCGAATGTAATTTGCACCAAAATTGGAATAAAATTGAAACGACATTAGACTGAAATTGGGTCAAAATTGAATTAACTTAAACCAACTGGGACTAAAATTAGACCGTAACAGGACCAAAACAGACAAATAGATATCACTACACCCAAATTGGACTACAGTTCAAACCAAAAGTAAACAGTCCTACAAAAAAAGGCTGAAATTAAATAGAAAAGAAAATTTTACCAAATTAAATTTTACTAGGGTTTATTTCTAATTCCCGTCGTAGTAAGTAGCGCCATTCTAATTTTCATCATTTGTTGGATGGATTTTTTAAATACTCCAAAAGTTCTTGTGTTGATTTGACTAAAACACATTTACCTTCCGATCCGAACTTTGAAATCACTGAAAAGCGATTATTTAAACATATTATTGAAATTACGCAACTGAGTTTATTTCTTAAATTCGTCGTACCGTTTTAAAATCCATCCATCAAAATTTTTCATCGTCCGAACTAATCACAACAAAGTTTACGAAGCCAACGCGCATGGATTTGTGTAGAACGACATGACAAATGTTATTCTGCAGGTCAGGCAAGTTTTCCTGGCTGTAGAATAATGACAATGCCTTGCGTGAGTTATTTGCAATTATGAATGATGGAAATTAGAACGATTAGTCAACATTTTCTTCTTCGTCGCACGAAAAAACGTTGGAAATTTGGCTGGTAGTACTTCTTTAATGATAAAAAGCATTTAAATAGATCTCAGCGCACTTTGATTGATCGCGCATGATAGATAAAAAACTAAAATATTAGGAAATAACTAGTTTTGCATTATGTGTCATAAAAATGCTGATATTTTTAATAATTTGTGTTGGATAGGACGGGAATAGGCAATTACGACGAAGCTGAAACATACCCTATTTATATTTATTCGTAACAGATACGTATTTCGCGTACGATTATTTAATTTCAGGTTTCTTATTCTACTCAGACGCTCCAAAAACTTCAGTCTGTAATTTGTATCAAAATAGGAGCAAAACTAAACCATAAATGGACCTAAGTAAAATTAACGTTTGACCAAAATGGTACTATAATTGGTCTGAAATCTTACCTATTATAATTGGACCAAAACTGGACCACAATTGGATCACAACTGAACTAGACTAAAATCAAAATTAAATCGGACCGGAATTGGAATTGAACAAAATTTGTACTAAATTTAGACCAAAATAAAAACTTTTTATTAGACCAAATTAAAATTGGATCAAAAGTGGACCAAAATGGGACGAAAAATGGATCACAATCGGATAAAAGCAGACGAAAATTTTACCGAAATTGTGTTAAAGTTTGATCGAAATTAATCAAAAATTGGACTAAAACTAGGTTATAGATTGTACCAAAACTCGACCTGAATGTGGACCTAAACTGGATCAAATGTAGACCAATGTTTTACTGTAATTGAACCAATCGAATTGGACCTAATCGAAGTTAGATTGAAATTTGACGAAAGATGGAAATTTGGACCACAAATGAATGAAAATTACAACAATATTAAAATAAAGTTGGGCCCGATTTTGGCCAAAACATTGAACCGAAATTGGACTAAAAATTAATCACAATCGAACCATAGTTGAACAAAAATTGGACTATAATCGGATCAGAATTGGACTGCAATTGGATCAAAATTGGACTAAAATTGAAACACTACTGGACCATACTAAAAGCGAATTTTAATCGGGCCAGAATTGAGCAATAATCGGACTAAATTTAGACCAAAATCAAGACTTTTTTAGACTAAAATAAGATTGAATTCAAAGTAGACCAAAATGGGACGAAAATTGGACCACAAAGAGACCAAAATTTGACTAAAGTGAGACCAAAATTAGACCAGAATTGAAGGTAATGCGTCGAATATTAAACCAACAGTGGACCAAATGTTTGTCAAAATTGTACTCATATACGACTTAAATTAGACCAAAATCGTACAATTTCGATTTTGGTTGGCTGAAATTGAAACTGTAATGAATCAAAGTTAGCAAAATTTCACCAAAATTGTACATCGATTGGACCTAAATCTGACTTAAGCAGGTTTAAAAATAAGCCAAAATTTGACTAAAAATTTAGGAAAAATTGGTTTAAAATAGGACCGAAATTTAACTAAAATTGATCTGAAATTCGATCGAAATTGGTTTAAAGTAGGACCTACACACCTACACAAAAACTGAACCTACACTGAAATTTTTTTAAGTGTGTTTTTTAGTGTGTAAATTGGACAAAATTTGAACCAATATTGGACTAAAAAATAGATAACAATTGAACCACAATTAGTCCAAAATTGGACTGAAATCTGTACTGAAAATGTACCAGCATTGAACAAAAATTAGACCAAAATTGGACCACAATTATAAACCTAACTAATGTTGGAATAGGCTGTAAATTGGACCAAAACTCGACCAGAATGAGATGAAAATTGAACCAAAATTGGATCGAAGTAAAACTAGACCAAAGTTTTATCAAAATTGTACTAAAATTTAACCAAACGTGGACCTAAATCGGGCATAAATAGGCTGTAATGTGCGTCAAAATTTGACCGAAATTGGAGCAAGACTGGAACAAAGGTATTTTTTATTATAGACCCTTCAATTTCTTATTCGGATCTTCCAAAGGTGTTTCAAAATTAGACCAAAACTAAAGCAAAATGGAACCTAAAATGGACCACAACCAAAAATAGGACTTCAAATCAAATCGAAATTGTAGTAAAATTGAACCAAAAGTTGATTAAAATGATCAAAAGACGACCGAAATTAGAAGACAATTGAACAATTGAAATTGAATTACTGCAGATTGGACTGAAAAACTGAACCAAAAGTGGATCTAAATTTTTCCGATATTAATCAAAAATTGGACTAAAATTAGGCCATAATTTGTATAATTCGACCGAAAGTAGAGCAAAACAGGGCCAAATGTGGATCGAAATTTTACTATGATTGGACCAAAACCTCAACAAAGTTGGGTTAAAATTTGACTAAAAATCGACTAAATTTAGACCATAAGTGAATCAAACGTGTAGCACAATTTAAACAAAGTTGGGCTAAAATCGGAACGGAACTGAAC